>NW_004524685.1:2556110-2558233 GCF_000260255.1 Octodon degus | reverse complement strand
AAATCAATGATGACAAAAGTGACAGTGACCTTATCAATGAAAAGGTGTAGGATTTGATGACAAAAGACTTGCAGGAAGAAGCCAAGAATTGACAAATGAAAGAAGGTCTTAAGAGATATAAAGTGTGCTGTGTAGTCTGTAGGCAAGGAAATGGAGGGTAAGAAGTAACCACGTAACAAGAAGAGGTTTTAAGATATCATGGGTAGGAACATTAGAAAAACCCCTCAAATTTGTATTCCCTGTTCTAATTTCCAACTTTTGTAGGGCATTCAAAGTGAAAGAACACTGAAGTAACCTTTAGTAAACCAAACTGAATTGACTTGTGTGCCAGCTAAACTCAAAAGCATTTATTTCACTATAATGCTTCCCTGCACGGCTCCAATTTTTAAAAGCTCCTGCTAGACATAGATCTTTATTCCTCACGTAACATTGTTACATACTACACAGGTTATACAGTCAGGGCCAGTGAGATAGCTCAACGGACTAAGCTGCTGCCAAGGCAAGCACAGGGCCGGGGATTTTATCCCTGGCACCATAGGCCACGCTGGCCATGCCCCCAGGTGTGCTGAGCCATCCACTGAGATCAGGCATGGTGATACATACCTGTAATCCCAGCCCTGGGGAGGCTGAAAGCAGGAGGATCACTACAAGTCTGAGCTGCATAGTGAGACTCTGTACCAAAAACACAACAAACAAGCAAAAAACATAAAACAAACAACACAGGTTATGCAGCGAAATACAGATATCCCTAGTTACTCAAAAGGTTTTTAAAATTTTTACTTGTTTGTAATTCAAAATGTTTTCTTGTGAGAATTTCATTTAACTGAATAGTATCTAGAAAACTAACTGCCATTGACAGTAATACATGAGAAAGTGGAAAGAGCAATAAACTTTTCTATCTTTTGTGTACTTTATCAACCGCATCATCACTAAATTCCCTACCCTTCTTACAGTTCCTTATTTACAAAATAAGGATCAAAAGCATACCTACTGTGAAAGGTTGTTATGACATTATTTGAGGAAAAATTTAGGCAAGATTGTGTCCTGATAATAACGAGGTGACATTTTAAAAGGTAATCTATACTAGAGAACTTCGTATGTAGGAATAGTGACATTTATATAATTTAACTGTTTGTTTAGTTTGTTCAGATTGGTTGCAGAAAAATCATTCCTGCTAATAAACATCAAATCATTCTTTACATAGCATAGAGATCCTGAATTTCTTTCATTTCAAATCAGTAAGCCATCAATTTTATTATGGTTTTGGTCACTTAGTTTTCATTTTCTTTCCCCCAAATGTGGCCCCAGCATTAATATCCCTTGAAAGATTTGATTGTATAAACATGTTCTTTCCTTTTCACTGTTTAATTCTCATAAATAATAAAATTATACCATGCTGCCCCCTCCCCCGGGGCACGCTGACATGGCAGTTTAGACTGGGCATGGTGGCGCGCACCTGTAATCCCAGCTCTTGGAAGGCTGTAAATAGGCGGCTCACTATGAGTCTGATCTACTAGTGAGATCCTGGATACCCTGTAGACCCTTCCCTATAAAATAAAAAATTAAATAAAATTATATTGCAGCACTATATATTGTGATTTTGTGGGACAGCCATTTGTCTTATCTAACAAAATAAGCAAAATTTAAATTATCATGTCATGTTCAGCATCTCTATTGAGATAAGAATTTTTCTTGTTTGATAGCACAACATTCCCAAACCTGAGGTAGTTTGTCAAAATGACAGATTTAGAACTGCGATACATACCTTGAGGAATTGATGCTGTAACTTTCCTTATGTATGATTTTGAAGACACAAGTGGTATGCTTAGGATTTTAATTTATTTATATATTTTAGTGACCAAGAAAACTTGATTTTATAGTGGCCAAGGAAAGTCAATTGAAATCTTACTCAGTTCATTTTTTAAAATCTGCATAATATCGTACTTATCAAGATGTTGCTGCCATATGTGTACAGTTAATTGATTCATTACTGATTCATCTCATCATGGGATTGTGGTGGTTGCAGTTCTTTAAGAGGTTAGAAATGAACAGTAATACTTATATTTTACATATTCTTGTTCATTTTATAATGAGTTATACCTTCCATCAATATTTCACCATTT
>NW_004524685.1:2535174-2547890 GCF_000260255.1 Octodon degus | reverse complement strand
TCTATCCCTCAGCTTCCCCCTCCCCTTCTCTCTCCCCCTCCTCTTCCTCTTGTCTCCCTCTCCACTCCCTCTCCCTCTCTGACATAGGACCTTCTTTAGTTGCCTCAGCTAAGCTTGAATTTGTGATCCTGCTGCCTCATCCTCCCAGAGTGAGGGCACACACCAACATGCCCAGATTCTATTTATTTGTAATATTTATTTATTTATTTATTTATGAGGAACTGGGCATTGAACTCAGGCCCTTGCGCTTGCCAGGGAAGTTCTTATTCTACTGAGCCATCTCCCCAGCCCTGTAATAATTATTATTACATTATAATGTCCTCAACACAAAACTAGTGTTGAGGACATTATTATGTTATTATATGTAATTTCACATAACAAAAAGTTTACAGAGAGTTTAGCATGGGGAAAATTTTCATTACATTCAAAGAAATGGTATACAATAAAAATATTTTTTAAAGTTTTATTTATTTTTACTTTTTTCCTTGGATATTTTGGAATCTTCACACTTGGTCCAAGTATGATGACACTAAAACGGATAGTTGCTTTCCTTTTCTCAGTTTACTTAACCTTACTCTTGGAAAGAGAGGAAATTCTATACCTAATAGGAACTGGAAGCTACAGAGAGACTCATTAGGAGACTCTTAATAATGTAGGCATGAGATGACAAGGATCTGTTTGGGGGCATAGCATCAGGTAGAAAGTTGTTACATTTCTGTTTTAGTCACGAAGGTACTGTGAGGTATAATGAAGAGGGCTTAAGAATAAATTGGATGAAGGAAAGTAAGGAAGAAGGGGAGGTTCACAAGATGGAGTTTACATTCGTATATCTGATTATCAAAAAGGATAGAAACAAAATGAAGACTCACTAAATTTGGTTGTAACAAACTTATGTTCTTGGCATGCATTAAAATTACAACTTGGGGTTCCCCTCCCTTTGTAATTACTAAACTATACTGAAAGGTTTTTCAATTATTTAACTATTCTGTCATCCCCCTGGGGTAAATTCTTTGATTTATTATCAACCTTGGACTTAATTTGCTAATATTTTACAAAGGGTTTTTAACATCTGTATTCATAAAGTATTTCTGTGTGTATGGATTTTGTACTCTATGTGTTCAATTTTGTTAATAAAGTTGGATAAGTTATTAAGGGCCTCATAAAATAACATTGCTTTCTTCTTATAGCAGGGACTAAGAGGCTAGATGTGCATATGGCCAGTGAGTAGATAAAAGCAGTATAAAGCTTAACATCTCTGCCTTCTTTTTATGTCTTGTCTAATATTACTTTAAAACTTTGGGATCTACTCTATTCTGCATGTAGGCATGTTGAATCACTGGATTAAAAGGATTTTTAGCCTGAAATTTGCCAGTCTTACTTCATCCTTCTTCAAGACTAAGGCGAAAAAATAAGAGTAATGAAAGTGACTGTCAGGGATATAGCAGTTCCAGATGTCCTGAAGAGATGGCTAGAAGTATTCAGTTATTGTCTTCTACATTTGGAGCTACCTCAGGTTTCAGGAAAAACAGAACCTATGACGAGATCATCCTTCACTTGGAAACAGTTATCCAGTAATAGGGGCTGAAGCTGCTCCTTAAATCAGAAGCTATCATTTCTTGATGGAAAGTGAATCAGTGACAGGAATTGAGGCTCACTCACCAAGTAGGAGCTGTTATTTCTTGATGGGAAGCAAGTAAATTGCCCTCTAAAGGGTCCCTCTCCTGAGACCTTAGAAAACCAATCTTAAGATACTAATTAACTAGACCATGGCTTGTCAGACCCCTCACATGTAGAAGATGCATTTTGAACCTCTTTATCTATACTTCCAAGCATGACCTTGCTAATTTAAGTTCCTTTCTTGCTCTTCACCACTGTGTGTCTCTTTGGTTAGTGTTATTGGATCAGTGGCTGAGCTTAAGTCTCTTGGAATTCCCAGAGCCAAGAAGTGAATCTTTTCTTATGTGCCTTACATTTCTGAGTGTTCTCTCCAATATATGTCCTCACATGCATTCAGATGTAAGTAGAACAACAGAAGGCTTTCCCACACTATTTAACGTTCATAGGATTTCTCTTCAGTGTGAGTTGTTTCATAATTTTGAACAGACTGAGACACTTAAAGGTCTTACCATGTTGTTTATGTTCATAAGGTTTTCCTCCAATGTGAGCCTTTTCGTGTATATATGAAGTAAGCTGGGATAATGAAATGCTTTCCCATATACCTCACATATGTCTGTTATAATATCATGTGTGCTTGAACATATCACAGATTTATGTTTTCAAACACTGCTTACATACATAGAGGTTCTAGTGTGAATTCTTTTATGTTTTTGAATGTAATTGTAAAAACTAAAAGCTTTCCCACATTGTTTACATTCACAGGGGATCTCTCCATTGTTAAATTCTTTTATGTTTCAGTGTAACTGCAATTCCTGAAGGATTTCCCACATTGCCTAACATTCATAGGGGTTCTTTCCAGTCCTTTAAAAATTTTAGTGGAAATAGGTCAAGGCTTTATCTCATTTTTCACATTCATAGTTTCACTCCTGATACTCATGTGGTTTATATCTAGAGTCAAATGTGAAGTGTCTGTTTATGATGAGTTACAAATGGCCACTTCAGCGCACATTTAGTGTTCACAGAGCTTTATTCTGAGTTCTCTTGTTCACAATGTGATCTGGAATCCAGGTGAAGATTTCTCTGCATTGATTGCCTACCTTCATATTCATTTTCTCCCTACCACTTGCCTCCTCAAGATTCTTGGCTTTGTCTTTGATATTCTGGTCTTCCCATTTTTTCCCCCCCGAGGGACAGGTTCTTGAAGATTTCCAGCTTCACATCTCTGTAGAGATACTTTTGGGAATGATCCAGCAAATCCTATTCCTGAAGAATAAAGTTACAGCTACATCCTCAAAGGTCATTAAGTCCATTTCTGGGCTTCAAGGGTCTTCTGGCACTCTCACTATTATTCATACAGTCAGTGAAAGTCACAGCATGGTTCAGCTACTTGGTGCCTCTTTCAACTGTTGACAAGGGATGTAGACTGCAGTTGTCAAATAGGTTAGTTTTGATGACTATGTTGTTTTTCAGAACTGTTGATTGTTGATTTTCAGCTATGTTGAACATAGAATTTTTGCTGTATGCATCAACAGTGTGATATAATATGTGGTTAATAAGTGAAACATCCATTATTGAGTTAAAAAGTTCTTCTTTAGTGATTTTATGAAGTAGGACACAGGTGCAGTAATGCTTTGGTTCATGAATGCTTCTGTTTGCAAACAGTTTGGTTCTCAAGAGTTTGACAGAATTTTGCTTCTGTTCACAGTTTTCACGTTGGTGGCCGTCTTTACCACATAAACACAAATTTAGCCATCTTCCCCAAAATTATATAACAAATTAAGTTTGTGAACCAAGGTTGCACTGTTTCATCTTATTTTCTGTGACTGATAATTACAATTCTAAAATTCAAAGGGTTTTCCTTAATAACCTCGACTATTTTTTTTAACAGATCTTAATAAGTCCAATAGAACATACATTCTTTGATCAGGTAAAAGTATTAAATTTAATGCCAGATTGTGTCTGTTGTAGATGTTTTATATACCATACTTACTTCCAGCCCTGCTGCATTGCATTCTTAACTTTTGAAGTATCATTTTAATATTTTCTTCTTTTCTGCAAGCTATAGTATATTAAATTGAAGACATTTATATTCGTGTGTCACAATCCCACCACTTTAGCTTACTGGGTAGTATTTTGTTTTTAGTGGTTGCAAATGTTGATTCCTTCTTTTTCAGTTTGCAGAACTATATGACAGGAAGTCTGTAGCTAAATATCACTTTATGATTTCCATCTGTTCAAGTACAATAGTGTTTATGGCCTAGTCCAGATTGCAGTGTCATAGAAATATCCTATTATAGCAGATAGAATTTAAAAGGATCATTGTACATTCTAGTGAGAAAACATTTTTAAACAAGTACTTCACTTAATTTCAAAGCGGAAGAACTGAATACTCCATTTTGATGACAGCATCTGCTCTTCAAAGTTGTTTGTACTGTCAACAATAAAAACTTTCTCATTCCCATGGAAATCTTACTAGTTTGTTCATATGTGAACCAATAATAGAAGAGAGGTGGGCAGGAAGATTATTGTGAAAGTCAGTTTGAATAACATTTAAGTATGCTTTTAGAATATTTTTTGTTATTTTATGTGATGGTACTTTGAGAGTAGGATTGGAAATGTTATTTTGGCCTTTAATGAGACAGTGTAATTTTCCCTAACTTTTATTTGGAGAGTACATTTGCTAAATAAAAGTTTCCCATATCACAAAGAGCTCTAGCCTTTGCAAATTTTATTGGCTCTAAACTTGGGAGTAGAAAAAAGATAATCCATGGGGTGTCATAAAGTTTTTATTATTTCCAGAGTTCTCATTCTAATAGTGAAAATTTGCCTTTTTAACACTGTTGTAAAGGCAGTGTATCTCACTCTCCAGTCTGATCAGATACTACTACCTTGTTTCCTGTTCTTGTAGATACAATGCTGAAGTGAATGGGAGAGTAGGTGGGAAGAAGCCACTCCTCCCCATCAATGTTCTGGTGCATTCAAATCACAAAGTAGCACTGTTTACTGAGTTTC
The DNA here is from genome assembly GCF_000260255.1 of Octodon degus. Classification (NCBI taxonomy): domain Eukaryota; kingdom Metazoa; phylum Chordata; class Mammalia; order Rodentia; family Octodontidae; genus Octodon; species Octodon degus. Next base: position 2,543,261 of record NW_004524685.1, on the reverse strand, counting down.
ATAGAGATTTTTAAGTACTGATCTCAGTTGTTTCTATAGCCTCTTTTTAGGTCAAATACCACAGACTGGGTGGATTTTGCAACAAAATCTTTGTTACAATTCTGGAGACTCAAAGCCAGAGATCAAGGCATGGGGAAGGATGATTTCTCTCCAAGACCCTTTAAGATTGTAGGGTGGTGTTCTCCCTATATATTTTCGCAAGATTTTTAGTCAGTAGTCAACGATAACTAATTTTCTTCAAGTTGTGATACATCAACTCTGTGATGCATCAGCTTGGTCTACATATTTCAACTAAAATTTGTATTGTCATTTATTCTAAATTTGAAAGTCATGTCCTGCTATTTGTTTATGTATTCATTTACTTAGCAGTACTGAGGATTGAATTTGGGGACCTTAGTATTGAGCTGTATCCCCAGGCCATTTGAATATTTTGAGTCTCCATACTCTTTTGTTGCCCCAGTGAAGGTTAGACTCACAATCTTCCTTCCTCAGGCTCCCAGGGTGCTAGGGTTATAGGCTTGTACCACCTCATGCTGCTTTTCCTGTGGTGTGTGAAACCACAAATCAGAAGACAACACAGCTCTGTAGCTTGAGTTAATTTGTGTTTAAGAACCAGGTATACTGTTTTGGTGCCGGATTTTCTAAATTCTTTTGTGATAATAGAAAAGATTAGAATGATTAAAGTCTGTACGTTGATTTTAACTATTTTAAAAAACACAGTAGGCTAGTTTTATTATCTGAGAAAAGTATAGATGCTTTCATTTTTAAAAGTAACTTCTCTTTATATTAAAAATGGTAGTTAAAATGCAGGCTAATCCTAAAGATCCTGATTCTTTTTACCTCTTACATTAATAAGACTTTACAAGTTGCCAACACATTCTTTAGTTGTGAGAAAATAGACAAACTACAGTCTTGTTGTAATTCACCATGTTTTTTAAAAATTTTTTTTAAATTTTTTTTTAATTTTTTAACATTTATTTATTGTGTGTGTGTGGCCAGCTCAGCCCACCAGGGGAGTGGCCAGCCGGCATGTGGTGCTGGGGGATCGAACTGCGGTCCCTGTGCTTTGCCAAGCTTGTTCCAAGTAGATGCTTTAGACCACTGAGCCATCTCTCCAGCCCAATTTACCATGTTTTATAGCTATACATTCTAGTTATATTAAAAATAAATGGCTACTTATGCAAATGATGTGCTTAGAAGGACATTCATTGCATTAGTCACTTATGAAAAGATTGTAATATAAAATGTCAGGTCAACAATTAAAATATTGTTAATACAGTCTAAGAAATTTATGCTACTACAATCACTTTGGTGAGTAATATCTTTCTAGATGTTTTTAAGACAGGTATTAGGATAATATGTACATTATGCTATCCATAGCATAAGAAGTACAATTTATAGTCAGCTTTTCATATCCATGGTTCCACATGTTTGTACATGAGCAGCCACAAATCAAGATATTCTTCAGTGTGGTTTTGCTGTATGTATGCATTTATTTAGACAATAGTTCAGACTGTCTTTGAACTCACTGTGTAGTCCAGGCTGATCTTGAACTTGCAATCCTCCTGCTTCAACCTCCTAAGTGCTGGTATTACAGGCATGTGCCACCATGCCTGGCTTCTACTATACTGTCTTGATAGTGCTAGATTTTGACTTCCTTCTGTATAGAACTGTGTCTTAATTTTCCTTCTCTCCTTAGCAGATATAGCATTATATGTACCTAGCTCATCTTTGCTGCTATTTTCTCTACATTAATGATAGATCGCATGACATCAATTAGTGTATCTCTTAACATTCTTATCTATAAGAAAATTATATATATATAAAATTCCACATTAATTTTATATGTATAAATTTCCAAATTAATTTTATGTGTAAAATTAGAAATTAAAATTAAGTTTGGTTCATATGTGTGTGTTATTTTTTGGTTTTTCCTTTCATTCAGTGAGACTTCTTGCTATGCTTACTTCATTATTCTGTTTTGTGCATTTTATTTTTATTTTTATTTTTATTTATTTTTATTTTTTATTTATTTATTTTTTTACAGTTTAATGTATTTTAATAGCAAACTTACAGGAACAGCACAGAAAGACAACATTAAAAACGTACTAGCATGTAAGACAACTCAGTTAGGAAAGTATAGTGACTGGATGGAATTCACTGTATGATAAAAATGCTACAAACACTATTTAGTTGCTGTCAATAAGAAATTTACTTGTTTTAAAAAAATCCAAATGCTGGCGTTTTTCAGAAAAATGTAACAGATTTTTATTTATAATTGTTATAAAGTCGAAGTGCTGAAACTTGTTCACTGAAACATTTTTGACTTGCATTAATGCTTTACATCCCGCATGAAGATAAAAATTCACACACAAATGAAAATGGAAAAACTGCCAATACTTGTTTTCTGTCCCCTATTTTCCACTCGCAGTCATGTACTTAGATACCTTTTGACCCCACGGGAAAAAAAACCAAAAAACCTAACATTCAAAACTACCAATAACAGGAAGAAGAGGGAAAAAAAATTGAGAATGAAATGTTTCCCACCATAGTGGACTCTTAAGCACGTTCTCCACCTATGCGGCATGCTAGTTGGATATTTTTTGGCATAATTGTTACACATTTGGCGTGGATGGCACACAAGTTGGTATCTTCAAACAGGCCATCCAGATAGGCCTCACTTGCCTCCTGCAAAGCACCAATAGCTGCGCTCTGGAAGCGCAGCTCTGTTTTGAAGTCCTGAGCAATTTCTCGAACCAGACGCTGGAAAGGAAGTTTGCGAATCAGAAGTTCAGTGGACTTCTGATAGCGTCTAATTTCACGGAGTGCCACAGTCCCAGGCCTGCAACGATGAGGTTTCTTCACCCCTCCAGTAGAGGGCGCACTCTTACGAGCGGCTTTTGTAGCCAGTTGTTTCCTGGGCGCTTTACTACCTGTGGATTAGGAGCAGTCTGCTTGGTACGAGCCATGGTACTGCGACCTCCTTACCCCCTTCTCCTCTGGCTGGAGCTCGGCCAGCGAGAGGCGGCGCTGGCGTTAGATGTGACAGCAGCTTGGCGGCGGCTGCGAACACAATTCTGTGCATTTTAAGTGTATCTTTTGAGTCATGCTACCGGAACATATGGATAATTGATAACTGAGAAAGAGCCGTTGAAGAAAGTGGAGAAAGGTAATAGGGTGAACAATGAGTATAGAAATTGTAAAGACAGATTTCAGCTTAAAATAAGTCTTACTCATCATTATTACCAGTTGAAAGAACAGTGTTAAAGACTCTGAGTAGCTTTTGGTAAACCTATCAGTTTAATGAAAGGGAAAACTTGGTGAAGTGCAGATTACTAGTCCACTTTTTACAATCAAGCAGATCTAGGTTTGAAGGCTCTGCCGCTTAGAAACTATTGTAAGCTTAGGCTTTTGACTTCCTGTACCTATGAAACAGGGATAATGAAATGTATCTCATAGAAGTGCTGTGAGAATTAAGAAAAAGGAAAGTACCCAACACTGTATCACAGTAGGCTCAGTAAATGATTATTCCTCTTGAGATAGGATTACTTTTTTGGATGGATGGTTATACTAATTGGTTTCCAGTATCTGTTCTAAAACTGATATTTTGTATGTGTTATTTAAGTAAGATGCACTTTCATGTGTGACTTCATTTAAATTATGCCATAGCTAAAACATTTTTTAAATTGTGAAAAAATACTTAGTAAATGTCTCTCCAGTGTACTAATTAAGCTGAATATATTTTAAGAATAAAAAAAAATCTATTTTGCAATTTAAGTATTTAAGCTACAGATATCATAGTAGAGATGGTCAGGGCTACATCAGTAAAGCAGAAGTTTGCTATGTGGAAAAAAATTGCCCTTTCAACAAGGGGTATGTAAGGAGTTGGTCGCAGTAGATGTTGGACAGTTGGATGAGCAAAATGAGAGCACAGAGGGAACTGGGTAATAACTGCTGAAGGCAGCTACCCCTGCTAGAGCTGGGAAATAGTAAGGAGTGGGGGCTACAGAAGTGGGCTCAGGAACTTAAGATGTCTTGGCTGCTGTTCTCTAAAAATTCCAGAAACAAATACCTGCTGGCCTTAAGCAAAGCACTGCTACTATTATGACATTGATTGGAAGCAAATAGGCTACATTTGTCTTGTGCTTTCCAGTCTCCTAGTGTCCCTTTCTGCAGAGCCAGGCTGGAAGGCAGGTGGCAAGTGAGAAATTTAATTTGTGAATGCTGAGCTGTAGGATCACAGAGCAGAGTACGTGGCCGAGTGGATTTGGAATTAAGACACTAGTGAAAAATGGAAGAGACCTTTGTGCAGAATGTCTCTGGTGTCATTTTTAGTGCCTGATTTATATGTAGTCATGTAGGAAGTTTATATTTTTGAAATCCTTTTCTCTCTAGGACTTAGCTGTACCTATCATCAATAGGTACATATCATCAATAGTTTAAGATATGTTCTCTTAGCTGTACCTATCATCAATAGGTACATATCATCAATAGTTTAAGATATGTTCTCTTCAGAAAGGATAATTGAATTCACTAAAAATTTCACATCCTGTACTTCTGCCATACCATGACTCTTTAAAAATTTGATGTAAACCGTCATCGGTCTCTAGGAAACTTTTCCTGTCTTTACTCTATTTGATTATTCCTGGAATTATGATATACAGAAGGTAACATGAATTAAAAATTCATATAAATATTTTAATAAAAAGGGCTGGCAAGATAGCTCAGCGATCTAAAGCACCTGCTTAGGCAAAATGCTGGGACAGTGGTTACAATCCCTGGCACCACATGCTGCACCAGCCTTTCCCCCAGAGTGGGCTGAGCCAGCCACAAAGAAAGAAATAAGTCATCCTTAGACATGACTTTGTTTTTGCAATCACAAGCTTATAATTGGACTAAAGTTACTAGTTTGGTTTTTAGTTTTTTGAAATTACAGCAGGATGGACTTGTAGAGATAAGGCTATAAATCTGGTTTAAAAGATACCTTATTTTAAAAAATTGGCATATCTTATCCTCTTACAAAAGTGAGCCAGTAGATTACAATTGCCTGTTTTATTAACAATAGTTTGGTGCTTTTGAAAGAAGTATTTTTTTTTTTTCAAATACTGCTTTATATCACATTTGTTAATAGGACTAAGACAGAGGAATAGCTCTGTTATGACTGGATGTATCTATTAAATTTCTGTTGGTTACTTGTTTTCCTAGGGAAGCACCTGGTTTTTTTGTTTTTTGTTTTTTGTTTTTTGTTTTTTTCTCAGAATACCTTCAGGGCAGGTTTGGCTGGCTTGAGTTGTGGGGATCAAACCACAGCAACCTGAGCCTGACTGCTTTGTTGAAGCAGCCACTTAAAGAACTGAGCTAAGGGGCAGGCCCCCGCACCTGTTCTTTTTTTAACTTATGTTTTCACTGGAGTATGTTCTAGAGTCCTTATGAAAATGCTTGAAGTCATTGGAAAAGCATACACATAACCTTTGGCTTAAATATGTTCAGTCGTACTTTTAAAGTAACTTTGTTTTGGAATACAGGCTTTGGGTGAATTATGTCGCATACAGCTCTGTAACAATTTATAAAATTTAAGTAACTTAAGTAATTTTTAAAATAGTTTTGGAGATAGAGTTTATATTATAAAAAGAAATACTTTAAGCATTTTACAAAACTATTCAAGATTCATAGTTTGAGTCTTGTTTTTGCTACATAAGGAGTATCTTAAAAATCATGAAAAATATTTGCAAAACTTTTCTAGTAGAAGTTCCTTTTGATATATTCATATAAAGTTTAACTGTAGGCCTTAATTTCAGTGACATTTTTAGGGGTGACATTTTAGGGATATTTTGCAGTTTTCAATTTGCAAAGCCTCTGGGTAAATGAATAGCAATGTGAAACTAGGACCTTCAGTTACTATCATGAAAGACAAAAGAAAGTATAAAAGTATAGAAAATGTGTAACTATCAGAAAAATACTGATTTAAATACCCCAAAATTTAATGGAATCCATTCATTAAATTGTTTTTCTGATTTATATTAGTCATAATGTAGCACATGCCTATAATCCCAGCATTTAGGAATCTGAGACAGGAGGATCACTGCAAGTTCAGGCCAACATGGGCTATATAAGTGAGTTCAAGGCCAGCCTGCATTACATCACTAAACCCTGTCTCAAAAGATCAAAATGAAATAGAAAAGAAAAAAAGAAAAAAAAAACTTCACAGTACTTTTTATACACAGTGTATGTGAATACTTATTCATAATAGTCTGAAAAATATTGAACTATGTAGAAATTATTTTCTCCTTATTTTTAGCCAGCCATAAAGATATGTAATGGTTAGTCACCATCAGTTTAGCAGTGCAGGATTGGGTTTGGAAATACTATTAAAAGACCAGTGTCATTTTTCAAACCCCATACAAGCTCCCTGTGCTAAACCTTTCTTCTGCCCAACTGGTATACATTCTTATATGCTGTTTCGTTTCATTGGTTTCTTTTTATCAATTGTATAATTAAACTGTTGTCATTTTTATGCCCTTTTTTTTTTTCATCTTCCTGGATATTCATCAGATAAGGATTGTGATTAAGGAATTTTACTGTTGCTAGGTAGCAGGGAAGCATACAAGGGACACACTGTGGACATTGTAGGAAACAGGCATGGTTTTAGAAATCGAAATGAGAACTTACACCATTTACAGCTCAGGTAATTGTTTCTCATCTAGAGACATATTCTAGAAGCAAATTAAAACAAATGGTGATATGGCTTGAAAACATGTACCTAACAGTCTTGTGCTAGGAAATAAAAGTTAAAAGATACTTTATAATACACAGTGAACTACAGAAGTAAGGTTTAATAGCTGGTGGGAATGAGTAGTTATAGATCCTCAGCTATAGGTCCTCAGAAGAGGAGAAAAGAAAGATTTATGTGATTATCAGAATAGGACATAGCTTTTTAAATGTTTTTAAAATAACTGGATTAAATCTAGACATCTTCTGGCATTAAACTTTACCTTATTCCCCTATCCCTTGGGTCTAGTAAGATTTCTTTGAAGAGCCAAGCCAAATCCTAGGCTAGTAATACACAGAAAGTGTAAGTAGACCATTTAGTTATTTCTGCTAAGTAGTAAATTTGCATGTCAGGAGAACTTTGTATTGAAACTCCTGTCTGATCTGTATGAGTTATGATTTCTGAAAAGTTTGTCAGGGAAGCTTTGAGCCCCATAAAGAACTGTTTGGGAGTGGAGGAGAACCTCCTGAGCTTCAAGTACCCCATAAAGCAGAATGCTCCTAAAATATTTATACTTAATCTATGTTGGTTTATTTGCAAAAGATTTTACTTGGGAAAAAATAGTTCTGTGTTTAAAGCATTATTTGGATAACTATTGAAGAGCATTCCCAAAAGTAGCATCATTTTTTCCTTTTTATGGTAGACATTTCCAGTTGGGGAAAGTTTCTTTTCTGGTACTGGGAATTAAACTCAGGACCTCACACTTGCCAGGCATGTTCTGTACCACTGAGCTACATCCCTGGCCCTGGAAATTTTATTTTTCTAAAGCACTTCACTATTTTTCCATATGAAATCGATGGTATTTACCATGCCACAAATAAATTATGGAGAATTAGCAAATTAAAACCTCTCATTTTGGATATCTGTGAATACTGGACATATAACTTCATACATATTCTCAAACGGTTGATTTTTTGGAGAATAGTAATATAGTCTTAAGGGAATAGCTGAAGTCCAGATACTACATTTGAGTGGCACAGACCATTACTGAAATATTGCTGTTCTTTCCCCAGAGCTAAAGGTAATATTGGTCCATCATTTTCACACTGAATGATTGAAAGGGTTATATGTGGAAAGACTAGTATAGAATCTCAAAGTTACCATTTCTGAGGTTTACTGTCACCATTCTTTTATTATTTTTGTATAGAAAATAAGTTTCCTCTAAAAAGTATATTTTTGCTTTGTTTTTAACAGGTATTAATAAAATATGAGCCTATTTTATACAGAAGTTGCAAAACAAAATATGCTCTAATATTTTATTCCTGGTAGAAATAACTGGACGCCCTTGGTTTATTTTTTATATTAATTTTATTGAGAA
>NW_004524685.1:2531994-2533592 GCF_000260255.1 Octodon degus | reverse complement strand
AGCAAAGAGGCAGACTGCTGAATTCACAGCATCTGGCTTGCTGTTTGACCATAAGTAAGAGAGGGGCTCCTTGTGCACCTGAATGAGGGGTGCATAGCAGAGGAATTATCCAGAAAAGCTACATGGACAAAATTTTTAGACCAAATCTGTGATGGAAGCCTCCTGGAGCTAAAGCAGGTATCTTCCAGGTCAGGCACGTTGTGACCTGGCTGGCTGCGAGGTCTTTGGAGCAGATGCTAAACAAGTACCTTGGGAGCACGGGGGGCCCTTCCCCATCTCAGTGACAGATAGAAGGGGATACTTGATTATTTTGTTACTGTGTTGCTTTGATACTTAAAGGATGATGATGGAAAAAAATCCATCAGAACAAAGTTTGACTCTGAAAGAATAAATTATCCAAGAAGTTCTTAACTCAGATTGTCTACAGAGATTATTGTATAACTTCCTTGCAATCTGAAACAGTATTATAGCTGACCCTGTATTCCCCTCCCTGCCCTCTTCTAGTAGTGAGGTTGAGTCCAGGGAGTGCTGAGTCACATTCCCAGTCCCTTTAAATTTTTCATGAAAAAAAATTTTTTTTTTAATTTTTGGTCTTTTTGAGACAAGGTTTTGTGATGCAGTTAAGTTGGGCTTGAACTCACTTTGTAGCCCAGTCTGCCTCAAACTCACAGTGATCTTCCTCAGTCAGCCTCCAGAGTCCTGGGATTTCAGGCATGTGCCACCAAACTCAGTTTATTTTTATTTTTGAAATAGGATCTTGCTAAGTTGCCTGGCAGGCCTTGAATTTGAAATACTCCTCCCTCAATCTCCCAAGTAGTTGAGATTATTTGTCTTGTACTACCATACTTGTCTACACAGCCTTACATCTCAATTTATACCTCTCCTTAGGAGCCTATCCTGTAATCTCTAGGGTCCGTGATAGAGTTAACTGCGGGAATGGGCTGGCTTCAAGTTGTGGTTTGGCGTGTTTTATAACTCTTCTTGTATGCCATGCTGTAGTTTTGCTACCCTACTCTTAATGTTTCCCTTTGTGATTGCTGGGCTTACATTTGTCTCCTTTTTTCCTGTGTAATGAAATCTTAAGCTAGCTCTCTATACCTTTTATAATATTTCTTTTTATTCACTTGAATTTTCTATTTAAAGACTCTTCAAGCCTTTAAAGACAGGTCTATTTTAATTTCATTAATATACCATATCCATTACCACCTCAGACCTTTCATAGATGTTATTCCTCTCTCCAGGAATGCCTAGTAGATAGACTGAATTGTGTTCCCCACCCCACCCCAATTCATATGTGGAAGCCCTGTTCCCCATTAGGATGGTATTTGGAAATATGGAGCCTTTAGAAGATACTTAGGTTTACATGATGTTGTGAAAATGTGGTCCTCATGATAGGGTTAGTGACCCTCCACACATGAGGACTCAATGTTCTGGGAGCCTTTACCAGAAACCAACCTAGATGGTGTCTTTTTTTTGGGGGGGGGGTACCAAGGTTCGAACTGAGGACCTTGTGCTTGTGAGGCAGGCACTTAGGCCGCTAGCTATCTCCCTGGCCTCCTAGGTGGTGTCTTTTTCTTGGTTTTTTTCAACCTCTAAAA
>NW_004524685.1:2523620-2531504 GCF_000260255.1 Octodon degus | reverse complement strand
TATTGAATCATAGTTTTCCATCTATGTAGTACTGGAAGTAGTTCTTACAATGTCTAAAATTCATGCAACTGGAGATTTTATTGTTTGATTTCCTAAAAATCTTTAGTAACTCTAGAGCTTTGTTTTAAAACATATAAATGATTACATCCATTGACTGATTTAATTTGAGTTTATAAAACAAGGCTAAGGCTATATATTAGTCCTTATATGGACCATTTGATTTCTCATTCTGAGTAGTGGGTTTCATTCTTGACTCCTGTACATGGATACCATTGTTATAAAGAAAACCAGGTGAGGAGAATTTTATTAATACTGGGCAAAACCATTTTAAAACTGTTTTACCATTAAGCCAAACATGTAGTTCAGGTCAAATCATGAAGTTATTCTTATCTATAAGATAATTTTGTGTTTTCTTTTTTGTGATATACTTTAAAAGTATGTCTGAACATGTTCTTAATTATCCACAAGTTTAGTGTCTATATTCATTCTGAGAGTAATTTGAAATTTTACTTTCACAGTGTCTTTTTACCCTGTTTTACAATGATATATATTCAATTTGCATAAAAGTTTAAGTAGTGTATTGGGCGAATTCTTAGGTCATATAAGGTATAATGGTTAAAGTAGGTCTCCTGAACTCAACAGAAGCTGAATTATAGATTTTAATACCACGTTCATATTCTAGCAACAAAGTTCCCAGTAAAACATAAGACTGTAACATTAATTTAACTTTACATTGAAACCTGGAGATTTACAAAAAAAAACAAAAACAAAAACAAAAAAAAAAACTTTTTTTCTTTAAAAAGAGGGCTTCATGAACTGACCAGATAGCTCGACAGATCAAAGTGCCTGCTTTGGCAGACACAGGGAGTGGGGGTTGATCGCTGACTCCACATGCCATGGCAGCCCCGTCCCTGTAATCCCAGCACTTGGGAGGCTGAAAACAGGAGAATTACTGAGTCTGATCTGCGTAGTGAGACCCTGTAGACCCTGTACTAAATACATTTTTTAAAAAAAGACTTTATACATAATTTATCACAGCTCCTACTACTTTTCCTGCCTTTTTCTAATATACCATACAGTCTTTTGAAAATCCTGTAATTTTCTGAAAAAAGATTTTTTTAAGGTATTTACTGTATGCTGCAGAGATAGCTCAGCAATCTAAGCACCTGCCTGGCAAGTGCAAGGACCCCAGTTCAATCCCCAGTACTGAATGCCGTGCCAATCTGGAACCCCAGGTGTACTGTGCCAGCCCTGAAGCCAGATTCGGTGCTGCACACCTGTAATCCCAGCCTAGGGAAGCTGACAGGAGGATCACTGAGTCTGAGCTGTGTAGTGAAATTCTATATCAAAAACAAAAAACTAAATAAGTAAGATATTTACTCTAACTTGTTTTGAAAGGTCTTGCCTCACAGATTCCTGTTAGTTCAAAAGTCACTTTATGAAACTACCTGTTAAAATACTAGAATCTCATATTCAGCAGTATTTTTAAAGAATAAATCAGGAACAAATGGCAGTCCTGGAATACAAGGATGGTTTAGTAGTAGAAATGCTGCTTAATGTAATTCAGTACATTAAAAAATTAAAGAAAATGTTCTCTGAAGCATAAACCTCTTGTAGGTGCTTTTTTGCTGCACAGCTACAGTGCTTTTTTTTTTTTTTTTTTTTTTTTTTTTTCCCGGAACCAGGCATTGAACTCAGGCCCTTGAGCTTGCCAGGCAAGCGCTTATTCTACTGAGCTATCTCCCTGGCTCCAGTCCTTTAACAGTTTTATAGGAATACTTTTTCTGTTGACAATGTCATATAAGTTTTTCTCTTACACACTTTCAGTTTAGAATTTCAGCAAATGAGCTGTTACTAAAGTACTGTTGTTTTTAACATTTTTAAAAATTTTAAATGTGTTTGAATCTTCTAACAAGGCTATCCATCCATCCATTAGTGCTGTCAGTAGTAGTACAGAAAAATGTACTCTCAGAAATTAGTAACTTCAAGAAAGAGGGAATAGGGCTGGTGAGATGGCTCAGTGGTCTAAAGCACCTATTTAGAACAAGCTTAGCAAAGCACAGGGACTGCGGTTCAATCCCCCAGCACCACATGCCAGCCAGGCCACACACACACACACACACACACACACACACACACACACACACACACACACAAATAAATAAATAAATAAAAAATTAAAAAAAAAAGAAAGAGGGAATAATTTATATTTTAAGTTGCCATAAAGGCCAAATCATTACACAAAGAGAGAACTTTAGAAAGTGTTAGTAATAAAGCAATAGTAACACAAAAATGTTATAAATCATTATTAGATTTAAGTATATCCATAGTATGTCACCTACTGTATTTCTTCCCTGTAAGAAAAATTAGTGGTCAACACTGAGTTTTGACTTTAGTAACATTTACAGGAACAAATCTTTATTAAAGTGAGATATTCTGTATATTGGGGAGAGGAGTAAATGAATACAAAGGAGAAACATCTAATTGAGCTGGTGCAGGATAGGAAGATTATATTTGAGGAAAAGGACTAGACAGAGATTTACTCAGATAAAGAACCTTAAGCTCTAAAAGCTAAGGAAACACACTTATAAGTAAACACAAACTGGTAAAGACAAAGTTTAAATGAAATGGTCTTATAAGTAGAATTAAATTAATTCTGTAGTATATGCACTATTTGGATTCATGCCCAAAAGAAGCATATTTTGGTAAAAACAAAAGCAAATTAGTGTATAGTTTTCTTTTCAAATGCAGAAGAATCAAAGCACTCTGTTCATCTATGTTTTTGTCAGTTTTTAGGACTTAGAGAAAGCATTACAAATCCCTAGACCTTTAAAAACCATCGCTTGTCACTGACCAGGATGTACCAATTAACTGTGTTACCATTAGCATTAAATCAGGAAATGATTATAGAATTATTTTTTCCAGTGAGGAAAAACAATACTTTTTCACTTGATTTTTTTTTTTTTTTTAATGTATTTAGTACAGGGCCTACAGAGTCTCACTACATAGATCAGACTCGTAGTGATCCTCCTGTTTTCAGCCTCCCAAGCAGTGGGATTACAGGCGTGCCTCACCATGCGCAGTCTCAATCCCAGTCTCAGCACACCCAGGGGGTGGGGCCGGCACCACATGCCAGGGATTGAACCCCACTGCTGCACTCTGCCGAAGTCCACTGAGGCTGTCGTTTTTTACCTGGTTTTTAAATTCTGGTTAACTTGCTAATACAGTCATTCTCTCTAATCACAGGTTTTCTTTTTCAAGATTTCAGTCATAATCTTAAATGTTCAATAGAAAATTTCAAAAATATAAATTATAAATTGGATGGTCTTCTGTGTTGAATGATGAAACCTCACACTGTCCCACCCTGTCCCACTCACATGTGAATAATTCACATCTTATATGCTACCTACCTATTTTAATAATTTAATAGCTATATCAGATATCAGGTCTACAGTAAGAATGGATATTCTATGAAATTGCAAAGAAGAAATGTCTTAGGTAAGCAGTAAAATGGAAAACGGACAGAATTCTTTTTGTTTATCAGAGTCCATAAACTCAGAATAAGTTGTTCGGTCCTCTAAGCCTCAATATTCTTAAACAGTGGGATATAACTAGACAGTGGAGATATTTATGCTCCAGTCCTAACCTACACCAGTTAAATTAAAGACTTGAGGTGTAGTCTTAAAGTCAGTATTTTATGAAGCTTTCCAGGTGGGAGCTCTAGGGAGGTTTAAGAACCACTGAGAGACATGGCTGGTCCACAGGACATGTAGATCTTGTACCAGAATATAAATCAGCCAGGAACTAGTTGCTGTTTGTTTGACTTTTCTTCTTGTTGAGAATTTGATTTATATGCTAGCACACACTACTTGGTCTTGGACCTGTATTTAGGATAGGACTTGTCTAGCATCTGCCCTAGTTCTTTATGATATATAGATAATGGAAATGAGAAAAGGGGAAAAAAAAGACTAAATTTTCAAAAGTATAATCACAAATAATGTTCTATTCTACCACCATGTTATAGGCTTCAGTATTAGTATAATTTACAGTTATGATTCCTTTCTTTCTTGTTGCAAGATACTTGAATTTGACATGGTTATTTTAAGTGTTTGCAGGTAGGTTTGCAAACGTTTGTTTCGTTGGTTTGATTTTTTTTGTTTGTTTTTGAGACAGGATCTCACCATTATGTAATTCAGGCTGACCTTGAACTCACTGTGTAGCCCAGGCTGGCTTGGAGCGAGCACATGGCAGTCCTACTGTCAGCCTCCCGAGTGCTAAGGTTACAGGTTTGCATCACCATGCTCGGCTTGTAAGTGGCTTTTAGATATAAAAATTCTAGATACAATTTTTAGATATAGATTCTGATATACTTTTAGATATAAAAATGTAACAGGATTCCAGTAGTTGTAATTGAATATAATGATCGTCCTTAAATATATTAATAAGCATTTTTCTGCAGATAACTAAAGTTTTACCAAAAGAATTGTGTGTGAATGGACTAGGAATGCCAGGAACAAAAGAATATTCTAACTATGATAGAAAAACCTTTAAAAATGTTTAATATAGAGAAGCTTTTAATCCACTGACTAGGAAAATAAATGATTTACTGAGAAAAAGGATATAAATAAAAGATATTTGTGTTATGAAACTTTGTAAATCTTTTCTATTTCAAGGTGCTAGTATCAAAAGCAGTGAAAATAATTAGGAGAAAAGTAATCTGTCTTGGAATTATAGTGTGTTAGGTCTGCCTTCCAGCTCTCTGTAGTTTGTTAAAGGTCAAAATGGACCTGCATTTGAAAATGCATATTTAGTTGAAAGTCCATTCTAAACCTTTCACTGTCTTTCTTTTTTTAATTTTTTTTTTTTTTCTCCAAATGCCTTCAGGGCAGGTTTGGCTGGCTTGAGTTGTGAGGATGGAACCACAGCAACCTGAGCCTGACTGCTTTGTTGAAGCAGCCACTTAAAGAACTGAGCTAAGGGGCAGGCCCCCTCACTGTCTTTTAAAATAAATTTAAAGTCATCTTCATTTCTCTCACTGGTAAGGCTCTTTCTGTGATTATGGTTTATTTATAGATAACTAAAGGGCACTATTTTAACTCAGGAACTTTCTAGATTATTGTAGATTGTCAGTGTCAGCTCTTCACTTTCAAGAGTTAATTTTCAGAGTTACCCAGATTATATTTATGGTCTTCTTTATCTATTTTATATCCTTGTTTTAAAAAAATGCATTTTGCTTTTTTCCTTTTATTATTTCAATTACTTATTCATCCTAACAGATAATCTTGTTAAAGACCTATGAAATTTATATATGAAAGACCAATGTAATTACAAGTTTTGAATATTAGATTTTCTGGATGAACAGCTGTTTTAGTTTGACTCTGATTATTCTCCTTTAAAATAGTTTATTTCATTTCATCTGATCATTCTGTTTATTCCTAATCTATTCACTGTATTATAATCCTATCTTAATCATAATGGTCCTCTGGACTGAAAAGTAATAATTACAAATACCATTGTTTTATTTTAATAGGGGCTGCTGAAATTGCATATATTTATAAATTCTGTATATTTTCAGGACAAATACAAATAGAATAGTAAAGACTGGCCAGATAGCTCAGCAGACTAAAGTGCCTGCTTAGGCAGACACAGGGACCAGGGTTCAGTCCCTGGCACCACATGCCATGCGTGTGCCCCACCCCCACCCCTCACAGGGGTCACTGAGACTGGGCATGGTGGTACACACCTATAATCCCAGTGGTTGGGAGGCTGGAAACCAGGAGGATCAGTAGGAGTAATCTGCATAGTGAGCTCCTGTAGACCCTGTACTAAATACATTTTTTAAAAATTAGAATAATAAAATGGATCTCTATCCTTGTCTTAGTTACTTTTTACTCATTACTGGGACAAATAGCCGACACTCAAAATGAAGGAAGAAAAGGTTTATTTAGCTCACAGTTTGTGGAGGTTTCAGTTCATACTCCACTGGCTCCAAGGCAGAGGACAGCAGTTCATGGCGGCAGAAAACGATAAAGAGCAGAGGAGGAGCAGCAGCTGCGGCGTCCGTCAAGCCTCCCTCTTCCTTCTACGCTGACAGCAGACTGCGCTCCACGGTGTAGCTCCTCTGAAATGGCGCGGCTGCGAAGATCAAGGTCCTACAAAGACTGAGACTTCTCCAAGGAAGTGGGGCACGCGGCCAGGAAGCCTTCCTCAACTTCTTTACATACACTTTCTGTGCTGAGTCACTGTGGGGCGGCCCATGGCCCTAGGGTGGAACCATTCGCACCCCAGGGTGGGCCCAGTAGCACTCTAGGGTGGAACCAGTCACACTCCAGTGCTGGCCCAATAGCGCCCCAGGGTGGAACCAGTTGTGCCCCAGGTTGGGCCCGGCCCACCTGCAGGGCAGGCCCCCATGCCCAGAACTGCAGGAGCCAATTCAGCCAAGTTGACACAATGTATAAACCACTGCAATCCTCAAGCTTCAGTAATTAATAGTAAATCACATCTGACTTTTATTGCATTTATGTATTCCCTCACTACAGTGTATTTTAGGCATTGTACCATTTTACTCACAGATTTTCTCAAAGTAATTGCATCATTGGTGGACGATAGGATGGAAAATCTTTGGTAGAAAGGAACAGAAAATTTTTATTAAAAGTGCACAATTGTGTCACAATGTGACTACATTATTAAGATTCTGTGCTGTGTATAAAATGTCTTCATTGCAACTTCATAGTAAGACTTTGAAATTCTCTAATTCTTAACAGAAATTTTTGGTTACAAGGTACGTGTTTTATCTTTCTTAATGTTTTGATTTATGTTAAATGAATTTATAGTTCCTTGTACCAAGTGATAGTATAGTGCTGTAAGGAGTGTATTGGTCACTTTCCTGTCGCTGGCTCCAGTGTCCAACAGGAGAAGTATGAAGGAAGAAAGACTTAGTTTCACTTTCACTTTCTGAAGTTTCTGCCCATGGTTCAGTGGATCAAATGCAGAAATGAGACGGCAGAAGGGTACGGTGGAGGAAAGCTGATCACGCCATGGTAGCCAGGAAGAAGGAGAGGGGAGGAGCCGGAGAAGAGAGTGCACGTTTCTAGGTTGGAAACCCAGCGACCATCTCCAATCCAGACCCACCTCTTAACAGCACGTGTGTGTGGCCAGCACCTCTGAACACTTGAGACTTTTAGGAGACATGTTGACGGCAAAACTATAACATTCAACAATTATGATATTAATAATAACAGACACAATTGGAAAAAAGTTAAGACTGATTAATCAAATATGCTTCTAATAAATATTTTGCAGATATTAATATTCAAACATAAATAGTTTTTCTTTGTACCGGTAGGACTGGAACTCAGGACTTTGTGGTTACCAGATAGGCATTGTGCCGCTGAGCTTAGTCTCAACCCCAAATAGTAATTCTTAATCATAGGTAAATCTAAAAATGAGTAGACTTAATATGTTTCAAAGTATTAAAAATGAAATTAGTATTGAGAATGGTTCTGATGAGATACCAGTGAAGATTAAATTGTTCCATAATAAACAAAAACTTTCATATAGCAAAATTATGCTGCATTACAATAGTATATACAATGCTTAAGAGAATTGTTATTGCAAAATACTTGAAGTTTTTATTTTTCACTTTAATGTTTGTGGTCTCTGACCACCAAAATGACTATTGTGAATGATTTTCTCACATTCTAAAGGGGGAGAAAGTAAATTAACAATTGAAAGAACCTTAAGGTTTTAAAAGTTTTCCAGTTCTATTAGTTGATAAACTTATAGTACTGTAAGTATATGTATTGAGTTTTTTCTTTTAAGGACTGTTAAAAATTTGGGTCAATGAGTAAAGAGCCAGTAATCTTTATAAAGTTAAAGATCCAA
>NW_004524685.1:2514783-2523380 GCF_000260255.1 Octodon degus | reverse complement strand
TCCCAGCTCTTGGGAGGCTAAAAACAGGAGGATCACTGTGAGTCCAATCTGTGTAGTGAGACCCTGTAGACCCTGTACTAAATACATTTTTAAAAAGACCAAAAAAGAGGGAGAGGGTGGGGAGGGAAAGAGGGACAGAGACAGAGACAGAGAATGAGAATAATTGCCTCACTCAAATGTTCACATACTAATTCCAAGAACCTATGAATAGATTACTTCACATTACAAAAGGAACTTCATAATTGTAATTAAAAAATCATGTCCAGATAGGAAGATTATCCTGGATTATCTGGATGATCTCAGTGTAATCCCAAAATGTTTCCATATGCAGATGTCCTTGTTCCTTTTTAAAACAGTGCAGTGCTTGATGGTTTGAACGTATCAGTTTTTCAGTTACTATTACAGTGCTTAAAATTAATGGCTCATAAGATCACAGCTTTATCAGCAGTATAGTTCTTGAGGTTAGAAATCCTAAAGTAAGGAGCCAGAAACAGTGCGCTCCTTTTGGGGAATTGGTGCCTTTACATAACACATCTTACTTCTTTTTTTTTTTTTTTTGGCGGAACCGGGGTTTGAACTCAGGCCCTTGCGCTTGCCAGGGAAGCACTTATTCCACTGAGCCATCTCCCCACCCCCACTCCCACATCTTACTTCTTTTTTTTCATCCTTTTTCCTTTTCTCTGTCCCTCGTCTTGATCCTTTTCCCTTTGAGAAAGATCTATTTCCCTTTCTCCGGTTACCATTTAATCATTTGTTTGGGAACTGTCTGTCTCACTGTCTCTCTGTCTTTCTGTCTCTCTCTCCATCTCCCCCTGTCCCCCTGTATCCCCGTCTACCCCTATCTCACCTTGTTTCTAGGTTTTGCTATTAGGCAGTTCAGGTTGGTCTTGAGCTCACTTTATAGCTAAGGCTGGCCGTGACCTCAAGGCAATTCTCTTGCCCGACCGGCCTCTTGAGTGCATGGGGCAGTTTCTTCTTTTAGCTTATATATGCATGACCTTATCTCTGAAAGGATAACTAACAACAGTAGTTATGTATTGTGGGCAATGTGCATTGGACAGATAGACACAAGACAAGAGAAATTGTGTTATATACCCTTTAAAAATATTTCATCCATGTTGAAATGTAGCTCAGTAGTATATAGCACGCACAAGGCCTTGGGTTCAATCTCCGGCATCTTAAATAAAAAACAAAATAAGCAAAAGAGAATGATTAAAGATTACAACACAGCACTTATTTTGTAAGTGGCTATAGGCATAGATTGAACCATTTTATGAGACCCAATAAACTCAATTTTTAAATTCTAAATTCATTTTTTAGCTAAAGATAGTAATTAGAATTCTTTCTTTTCCTAGCCTAAAGAATCAGCTTGTGGAAATTTGTTGTTCTTGGTGTATTTTAATGTGGTCTCAAGGTAGAAGTGATTAAAAGCTTTATTGTTACAGCTTTGTCTTGCCTTCTGCATGCTTTGTCTGTGCCCTGCTATGTTATGAATGTGGTTACTTGGAACTGAAATAACATGATACTGCTTTTTAAAAAATGGATGTATGTGTTTTTATATGTGCTGAAAATGCTTCTGAAATACTACCTCAGCCAGGCATGATCACGTATGCTTGTAATCCCAGCACTCACAAGGTTGACACAGGAGGATCACTGTAAGTTTGAGACCAACCTGGGCTACAAAGTGAGTTCATGGCCAGCCTCAACTACATAACAAGACTCAAAAAGACAAAAATAAAATAAAATATGACTTAAGTACCTCAATTGTGTTTCTACATATTAGTTACAGAATGTGCATATAAATAGAGCCTCCCAAAAAATGTATACACACGTCAGCAGTTCACCATACTATTGAGTATATACATACTAATTGCATGCTTTGAGTTTCTCCTTAATTGTAGAGGCTAAAATAGCTTGTATTAATCTCATGAGTTATATATTTTAGGAACTCAACCATAGTTGTTATTTTGCATATCGTTGTCTTTGAATTAGTTGTTCAGGTTACCAGATATAAACATGTAAAATTGGTCAAAAAATTAAAAGGAAAATTAAGCATTAACTGTTCCTTTCAGTAAACCAGTAGATATTAACAGTATAATTATCCCAGCTATCCTTATACACAGATGTTTTTCCTTCCTTCCTTTTTTCTTTTCTCCTTTCCCTCATCCCAGTTGTTTCTTCCTTTTCAGCAGTCTCTTTCCCTTTCACAATATCTCTTGTACCTTTTGGATTTTATTTACTCTTTCATGTTCTTACACTAGGGAGACTATGATATTTACACATGTGGTCTGATTTATTTCACTTACGAATATGGCCTTTGGTTGTATTCATTAACCTATAAAAGCCTCAAGTCTGTGTTTTATATAGCTGCATAATACTCCATTGCATAGAAATAACACACGGTTTTTATCCATTCTCAGCTGATGGGCATTTGGCTTGTGTCCAGGATTTAACTATGACAAATTGCACTGCTAACAACCTGAGTGCAGAGACTGGGCGTGGTAGCACATGCCTGTAATCCCAGCATTTGGGAGTCTGAAAACAGGAGGATCACTCAGAATCTTAATGGTATAGTGAGACCCTGTAGACCCTGTACTAAATACATTTAAAAAAAAAAAAAACCTGAGTGTACGTATATTGCTATGGTATGGTGTTTTCAGTTGTCTCAGTGTATTTAGTATTAAAATATTTTATAAGGTTTTTTTCTGGTGAATACATTTTTTGGCACAGACTCTAAGTATTTTATACTGTAGTTGGATGGCTGTTTTGTACCATAATGTATTTCATGAAAACAAGTTCTTTCCTGGGCATGGTGGTACATACCTGTAATCCCAGCATTTGGGAGGCTGAGGCAGGAGGAGTGCTGTGAATTTGAGGCCAACCTGGGCTACATAGTGAATTCAAGGCCAGCCTGAACTACATAATGAGACTGTCTCAAAAAACCAAAATAGATAAATAAATTTTCTTTATATTTTCAAAGTAATGTTTATTTCAGAAAATTTGGGAAATACTAAAAACCCTTGCATATTAAATTTCAGAGTAATTTAAAGTGCTGTAAAATTTATATAGAACCACTGACGTAAAGGCTCAGAACAAATCTTTGGTAAAAACAAAATCTCTATTGAGTTTAACAGGCCATACCCCTGGGCAGCAGAAAGGACCTGAGGTATTGAATACTAGCACTACTTACTCATGTAATTTCTAAGTGTGGCATTATTTTTACATGGAAACAGGAAAAATGTTGATAGCAATTACAGCCAGTACTCCCATCTTTTAATTATAGCTCTACTTGATCTTAGCATAGTAGATGACACATGACCATTGTTGTTATCTTTATTGTTATTTTATCAATTTCTTAGACAAATAGGAACTCAGAAAGTAGACAGCTGGTAAGAAATGGTATTGTAGGGCTGGGGAGACAGCTCAATAGAATAAGCACCTGCCTGGCAAGCACAAGTTTCTGAGTTCAATCCCTGGTACCGCCAAAAAAAATTCTAGACCTTTAGGGCAGGCCAGATAGCTCAGCAGATTAAAGTGCCTGCTTAGGCAGATGCAGGGAACGGGGTTAAATTTGAGATTAGACGTCGTGGCATGCACCTGTAATCCCAGTGCTTGGGAGGCTGAAAACAGAATCACTACGAGTCCGATCTGTGTAGTGAGACCCTGTAGACCTTGCACTAAATACAAAAAAAAAAGAAGAAACAGTATTGTGTGTCTCTTTTTTAACACATAAATGTGAATGTTTCTAACCTTTTTTAAAAAAAAAAAAATTCCCTTACACATTTTTTGAGAAGTGCATTTGTAAATGCCATAGGTCATTGTCGTTACTGTGTTAGCAGCAATTTTCTGATTGGTTGTCTCAGTTTTTCTGAGAAGCTGCGCTTGTAGTTCTTAACAAGTGGAAGTAATTAATGAGAATAAAGGGATAAATAATATACCAGGTGTCTTTTAAAAAGTTATTATCGCCTATTGTGTCTTAGCCAGGAATCCAAATTTTAGCTCTTCTAAGTCCTCTGTTTTGTTGCTATTTATCAGTTTAAAAAGAGTAAGAAGTGAATGACTGTTTTCAAACCTTCTGATAGGTAGACATCAAAATCATTATGCATGTATTCAGTAATTTTAAAAAGCCCATGTCAGATGCAACTATTTAAAATAACAGTGTTTTTCAAGTAAAATGGGACAACTAGCCTGTTTATAAAATTCAGGGAGAAAAGACATGAAATAAATGTATTTGTATGCTATTCATTGATATTTAACAAAATATTTACATATATATGTTATATTTGGATGATAGATTTGTGTATTATTTACCTCTTTTTGGCGTTGTTAAGCCAGTCTGTTCAAGAATGTACTGCTTTGTAATAGAAGAAAAGGTAAACTCAGAAACTCTAAGAACCTTTTGTACTCATTGGGCTTAAGCCCATATTTTATTTTCTTAATTAAATTTATTGGTAGAATATATATACACACACACATATATGTATATATCACATTCTTCATAGAAAATTTTTACTTGTACATGATATATCTTGATTTCTCTTTTTTCCATCCCCTCCTCTCCCAAGTCCATATTTTATTAGGTGATCTCAGAATTGTACTTTCTGTGTTTTAAGTGGCACATATTCATGCACATACTAAAATCCAAAAGAATATTTTCTCCTTGTGTATTGGTACACTTACCTTGGGTATTGGTTCCATATTATCTTTGTTTACAGAGCAAATTCAAACTCATCATGGTCTGTATTTTCCATTTTAGGTTTCTTTGAAATAAAATTTTAAGACATTTTCAAAATTATACAGATCTCCATGTCACTCAGGTCTTTTGCAGTTGTCTGATTTAACACTGTTTATTAGATCTTTCAGTAGTATTCAGTTTGATTTTCATGGAAACAGTAAGCACTTTTCTATTTTGCACTCATAATTTTTAGGTTATAAAAAATTGTCATAAAACTAGAAACGTTCAACTCAAATGTGTGTGAAACCTAGTTTTTTTTCTTTTTTTTTTTTTACAGTACTACATAGTACTATATTGTGGGGGAGGTGTGGTCAGGCTTTACTAAGCATAGTGATTTTGAGATCATAGAATGTGTGAGTGTGTATGTGTGTTCAGTTCTTTTATTTATTGAGCAGACATCAATTTTATGGATATGTTATTTAATTATTTCCTTGATGGACATGTGGTATGTTACTCATTTGGAGCTAATACAAGTAAAAATGCAGCTGGTGAGATAGCTGAGCTGACTAAGCTCCACATGCGTGCCAGCCCCGCCCCCGGGCACACTGAGCTGGCCACTGAGTCTGGGTGTGGTGGCTCATGCCTGTAATTCCAGTGCTGGGGTAGCTGAAAACAGGAGGATCACTACGAGTCCAAGCTGCATAGTGAGACCCTGTACCAAATACATAAAATATAAAAATAACATAAAAATGCAGTGAACATTTGGGTATAAGATTTTATGTGGACAGATGCTTTCATTTTTTCCCCATAATTTTATTGAGAAACAAATAGCAATGAGACAGTTTCAAATCAAATTAGTAGCACAGTTTCAATAATTAACACATTGCATACTCTCTTCCTAGTGGTTATTTGCTGTACAAGATACAGACATGATATCCTATCCACAAACTATTAGGATGCTTTCATTTTTCTTGTGTAATGACTTGAAGTAGATGGTGCAATTGTATGGTTAAATTATTAGTAGTTGTGTGCATGAAATCTTCACCAATTTAAGTTTCCCAGGGTTGGTTTTTCTAGAATTGTTAGAATTTTAGTTGTTATATGTAGGTCTGTGATTCATTTGTAATTCATTTTTGTATATAGTATGAAGTAACAATGAAGATTCCTCTTTAAAAAAATACACATGGCTATCCAGTTGTTCTTTACTATTTGTTGAAAAGATCATTTTTTCGATCTTAGCTCTGTTAAAAATCAATTGATTATATATAATTGTATTTCTGGATTCACTATTCTGTTCCATTTATCTCATCATCTGTCTTTATACCAGTAATGTACTAGCTTAACTCCTGTTTTTTTTTTTAAACTGTACCAGGGATTGAACTAGGGTTATTGCACTGAGCTATGTGCCCAGCCCTTTTTAATTTTTTTCTTTTGAGATGAGGTTCCCAATACATTCCAGAGTTGCCCAGGCTTACTTGGAATGTAAAGTTCTGCTGCCTCAGCCTTCGAGAGTGTTGTGATTGCAGTGTTTTGCCTCAAGCCTTCTATAACTGAATTATAAATCTTTTATTTTTTCTGGAAAATGTTTTGCTTATTCTAGATCTTTTGCACTTATTTACTATGTTTTAGCATCAGATAGTTAATTCATACCAAAAGCCTGATGGGATTTGTTATTAGTATTACATGGTATTTATATATGTAGGGAAAGATGATATCCAGACAGTAGTCTTTCTGCCATAAAAAAAGACTAGGTCTGAATTTTTCTAAATATTTTATACTTTTTACTGTACATGGTTTTATACATTTTATTGAAGATATATCTTATTTTGATGCCATTTTAATGGTGTTTTCATTTTCATTTTTTATTATGTTATATAGTCTTGATTTATGTATATTTATTTTTGCGTCCTATAACCTTTCTAATACTTATAAATTTTCAAGTTTTTATTTTGTCCTTTGAATTTCCACATCACTATGCTTTCTATAACAAAAGTTTCACTTCCTGTTGTCTAATCTCTGTGTTCTTTCTTTTTCTTGCTTTATTTCATGTTCTAGAGCTTCAAGGACAGTGTTACGTAGAAGTGGTGAACATTCTTGCTTCATTCTCAGTCACAGGATGAAAGCATCCAGCCTTTTGATAAAATACAGTGTTAGCTATATGTGTTTTAAAAATATTCTTTTATGAGTGTTATGACTTGTGTTTAGATGTCCCCCCAAAGCCTTATGTGGTCATGATACAGGGAGAAAAACTGATCTCGGGTGGGTGACCTCCATATGACATAGGGGAAAATGATCTCCTGACCTGACCTGCATGAGTTCGTGTTCTCTAAAACCGAAGAATGAATTTTAGGAACAAACGGAGGTTATGAGCAGAATATATTTATTGAAGGAAAGAAAAGCTCCTGTCCAAGAGAGAAACAGGAGGGGGGCCCAAGTGGGGTGTTCCCCTGGAAGCTGTCTCTTCCAGGGACTTTTATAGTGTAAAACCATGTGGGGGTAAGGTAGAGAGAATGGGGGAATTTGCTTAGGTGGACGTGAGGTGGGACAAAACTATGGTCAACCAATGAGATTACAAGCACCATTGCTCAGGTAATATTGATTACACCCAGGACCAAATGGGGAAGCAAGTCATGGAGTAAGCAGACATGAATACGGGACAGGGTTTCTTCCTCTTGAGGGTTGGAATACGGGACAGGGTCTCTTCCCATTGGGGTTTGGGCTAGTGATGCACTGTGGTCTTTCCAGGTGATTGATACTTATTTAGAATATCAATCCCAGCTGCTACTCTTTTAGCATTTGTTTGGCCTTTAGGTCTTTATGTCTGGTTCACAGTAGGAACGTCCACCCCTCCCACAGTTGTAAGGCATCTCTCGTCTTCTGTGCTGTCTCCTTTGAGAGCCTGGCCCTGTCTGACGGCCTATATTTTTATCCAACTCAGCTGCCTGCAATAGTCATAGGAGGGACTTTTTCAGAGCCGTCTTGACCTAGAGTATGTGATGCTGGATTCCTGGTACAATTAAGGGCACTAGGATTAAGGGTGTGTATGCAAGGGTGGGTAGCCTGGATAAGCTATAAGGTATTGAAAGAGGCTGGTCTCTTGCTTGTTTTTGCTGTCTTGTCTGACAGGAATGGGTTCTCTTCTGTAATGCTTATTTGCCATCCTACCTTGTCCTAGAGTTAGCTGGTCATAGACTGAAACCTCTGCAAACTGTGAGCCAAAATAGTCCTTTCTTCCCTTAACTGGTGGGTGTGGAGTATTTTGATTCAGCAAAAAAGATGAGTTGAGGAAGTTCTCTTTTGTTCTTAGTTTGCTAAGATTTTTATCATGGATGGAAGTTGGTTCTGTTTATTTACATGGTAAAGCAATCTTGTATTCTTGGTGCAAACTATGTGGTTATAGTGATTTGCCTTTTGTATATTGTTAGACCCACTTAACTAAATTTTGTTTTCACCTTTGTGTTCATAAACAGTGTGGTTTCTAGTTTTCCTGACATGGCTGTCTGATTGGATATCAGTAATGCTTGTATCAGAGAATGAGGTGGGAAGTGTTTGTCCTTTATTCAGTATGCTTCAGAGTTGATTTCAATTATCTTTCTAAAGTGTAATTTCCTACTAAAGTCAGCCAAGCCTGTTATCTTTCAGAAAGTTTTGTTGGTTGGTTGGTTTTTTTATAGTATGATTTTTATTTAGAAATTTAATTTCTTTGTGGGTAAATTGTTTTTATGTTAAACTATCAGTTCTTAAATGAGATATGATTAATTTGTTTTTAAAGGGATTCATCTACTTCATCTGAATTATCAAATTTATTGGAATAGAGTTGTTTGTAGTTTTCCCTATTTGTAATATTCTTTCATTTCTCATTTCTGCTTTATTTATTTATTTACTTATTTAAACAGGGGATTGGACTCAGGACCTTGCACTT
>NW_004524685.1:2508301-2514363 GCF_000260255.1 Octodon degus | reverse complement strand
AACAAATCATTCTATTCATTAAGAGAATGCAACTATATATCTATCCTAACCACTTTGAATACACAGATACAAAATGGACATTCATCGGTATACCCCATGTTTTCTAAATTCCATTATCCTTTGTTTCTTCTTTCATATTTCCCTCAGTCTGACTAGAGGTTTAGTAGATTATTTACTCATTTATCTTTGTCCCCTACAGTTTTGACATCTTTAGAGGAAAAAATCCCTGAAGTCTATTTCTGACAGACATAAACCATCACACTTACAGGCAGTCTGGCCTTGTGAGGGGCTTTAGCTTTGGTGATGTCCTGTGTAACATTACTAAGTTAGTAGAGATCAAATCATATAAAATTTTTACTGTTTTTCTCCCTTTTTAACACTGTCTTTTCATGGATTTCTCTGTAAAGAAACCCATGAAGTTCTTTGTGAATTAAACCTGTATAGTTTAATTTAGTAGTGTCATATCAGTGTCAGCAATTTGTTTTCTTCGCTGGTGCAAAGGATTAAGCCCTAAGACCTTGAGCACAGTAGGCAGGCATTGTACCACATAGCCACATGCTTAGTCTCTTATTAAAGCAAATTTAAGTATCATCACCTTCGTTTTATAGCTGAGTTTCTAAAAACTTGAGCATATTCCCCCCCAATCACATTCTATGTTTGATCCCAAAGTGTAATTAGAGTGCATTTAAAATTATGTTGTCCAATTCAGGTGGACTAATGAGGTTATAAAATAAACAATTTTGAGTAATTATTACTTTACCTCATCTCCATTAATTTTATTAACCTATACTTTTTGTGATGACAGTTGGCATATTGAAGTGAGCCAAAAATAGTAGATACTAAAAGTGGTAATATTATCCTATAATGCTTCAATTATTAGTATTTCACATAATTAAAAATACAATTAAACATAGTATATCAGTCAATATAGACTAGAGAAGCAGATCTTATACAAGATATGCAAATGTGTAAGAAATTACAAGCCTGGCTTACGATGGTCGCCCCCAGAGTCGGATGAGGCAGCGAGCAGAGGGGGCCTGCACACTGGAGCCTGAAGGGGTCAGCCCAGGGTCTGGAGCTCGCTGCAGTGTTGCGCTCAAGTTGGTATCAGGAGGCTGCTGGATCTGCAGTGGGAGGCTGATGGGTCTGCTGGAAGCCAGGAGATGACGTCCGAGGTGAAGGCAAAGACTGGAACTCCTCGAAGAAGCAGGAGCAGACCTGTCCTTCCTTGTTTCCCCTTTGTGCTGTCCAGGCAGTGTGCACCGCAGGGTGGATCTGTGACAGCTTAGGGGGTGGAGTTGACGAGAGAATTTAGGTAAATTTGTAAACTTCTCAAATTGACAGTCATCACACATACTTAATATATAAATAATGTGTTGGGTTTTTGTTGATTTATGTAACTGTCTAGAATTTTCCTGTATCCGAAGTCACTGAGAGTACCAGTTATCATGCCCTGTGGGTGTGTGGAAGTAGAGAATATAGTTAACAGTATGCTAGATGATAGCTGTGAGTTTTATTTTTTATTTTTACTTTTATTTTTTTCCAAAGTTTTATTGATAAACAGCAATGAGACAGTTTCAAATCCAATTGGAAGTACAGTTTCAACAAATAATACACTGCATATATTCTTCTTAGTGGTTAATTGCTGTACAAGATGCGGACTTGTGATCCTATTTACAAACACCATTAGAACAAATCATTCTATTCAATAAGAGAATGCAACTATATCTATCCCAACCTCTTTGAATACACAGATACAAAATGGACATTCATCGGTGTACCCCATTTTTTCTAAGTTCTGTTATTGAATATTATAGGTGTGTAAACTCAGCAAAATATTCTAAAAGAGTCCAGTAGCCCATAATAGCATTGGGTCTTCTGTTTAACTGGCAATGTCAGAAATTATTGACCTGAGTCCCCCACAGCTCAACTTAACAGCTATGAGTTTTATTATTGGTGTTTGTTTTTAAAATTTTTTGGAAGGGGTTTTGTAGAAGTTTGGAAATTTCATGTTTTGTTTTTTTGGGGTTTTTTTTGGCGGAACTGGGGATTGAACTCGGGCCCTTGCACTTGCCAAGGAAGCACTTATTCCACTAAGCCATTTTCCCGGCCCCAAAATTCATGTTTTAAAATGAACTTCTAGAAGCTTATAAACTGTCATCTGTTTTTTATTTTTTATTTTTTTCCTTTCTGGCTGTATTGGGGCTTGAACCTTTTATTTTTTGTTTTTTCAGGCAGGGTCTTGGTAAGTCTCTGAGTGGTCTAGGCTGGGCTCAGACTTGCCTTGCTTTCTGTACATATCTGGCAGCTGCAATTTAAAGTGAAGTTTATTTCAGCTCCCAGCTTCCAAGGCTTTGGTCCAGGGCTGGCAGGCTGCGGCACAAACACATCATGGTGTATGCACTTGGCCATGCAGGGCTTCCAGGAAATGAATAAGGGGCAGATGCCAGCGTGGGAGAGGGGTGGGGAGCCCTGTGTACTGTGCGGGCTCACGCCTCCACGTCCACACTTGGGGACGTGTTTTTCTAGTCTTCTAGGTGTTTCATAGTCCAGTGAAGTTAAAATATCAAGATTAATCGTCACACTGTGATCCTCCTTTCTGCCTTGGCTTTCTAGAGTGCAGTGTTTATTGGCATGTACCACCATGTCCAGCTGTACCTGATGTTAAAGAGTCATTAGAAGTATACACCCAAAAAATAATAATAAAAATGAAAGTATATACCCATTGAGAAAGCTATGATACAGGTTTACAAAAAGTATAAAGTATAAATTTCAAAACTTTTTGTCTTAGCAGTGGTGATTATTTTTATTTATTTATTGTTTGTTTGTTCTTGGCACCAGGGATTGAACTTAGGACCTTGCACTTGCCAGACAGGTGCTTATGCCACTGAGCTGTATCCCCAGTCAGAGTAATTATTTTTGTAAACTAAGATTGGAATCTAGTCAGATTGTTTCATATATAGTTTCAAAATGGATGTCTTTAACTTGCTTCTGAATAGGCACAGAAACTTGATCAGAATGATTAAATTTTGCACTTCCAAGTGTTTTTCTAACAGCTGATTCTCAAGAAGAGCTTAGACACTCACATAGTGAGGGTTGCAGTGTCCTTCAGAGAGGCTTTGCCTGGGCTTAAGAGACCTGCTTGTTGAATTAGTTACATAGAGAATATTTTCATCTGTACAAAATAATGGGTTTCATTGTAACACCCATATAAAATGCTTTGATCATGTTCAGCTTCCTTATTAGCCTTCTAAAAAATCTCCCCCTTGTCCCTTACTTCCTCCCTAACACTCACCACTGTACTTATTATTATTATTATTATTATTATTATTATTTTCCCCAGTACTGGGGATTAAACTCAGGACACTGTGCTTGCCAGGCATGTGCCTATTCTACTGAGCTATCTTCCCAGCCTCTCCACTGTACTTTGATGTCTTTTTTTTTTTTTTTCCTTCTTTTTCTTTTTCTTTTTCTTTCTTTCCTAGAGTCCATGAGAGAAAACATGTATAACTCATCTTTCAGAATCTGGCTTATTTTCCTTAATGCAATAATCCATCTACTTTCCTGCAAG
Organism: Octodon degus; assembly: GCF_000260255.1. Classification (NCBI taxonomy): domain Eukaryota; kingdom Metazoa; phylum Chordata; class Mammalia; order Rodentia; family Octodontidae; genus Octodon; species Octodon degus. The sequence goes on along the minus strand of NW_004524685.1, from coordinate 2,510,792 downwards.
TAACATTTCATTTGTCATGGCTGAATAATGCACCATCATGTATTTATACATTTTCTTTATCCGTTTATTGATGGGCCTCTAGGCTGAGTTTACAACTTTGGGATATTGGTAAATTTTACACTTTGACTATTTAACTCCATAAACATAGGTTTGTACATATCTCAGTTGCATGCTGACTTTGATACATGTATATGTATTCAGGAGAGCTATCCCTGAATCATGGTTTTTCTACTCTGTTGCAATGCTGCGAAGAACCTCCACACTTTTCCATAGTGCCTGTACTAATTCACAATCCCACCAACAGTGTATCAGAGTTCTTTTGTTATTTATTTTCTTGATAATAGCCATCCTGACCTGGGTGAGATGGAACCACTGTGTAATTTTGATTTGCATTTCTTTGATGACTGTTGAGTATTCTGTCATATTTCATATGTTTATTGTCCATTTGTACTACTTTTGAGAAATACCTGTTCAGCTTATTTATTATTGATTATTTTTGTTACTTTTTTTGAGTTCTTTATATATTCTGGATATTAATCCTCTGTTGGATGAATAGCTGGAACAGACTTTTTTTTCTCATTCTGTAAGCTGTCCTTTCATTCTATTGATTGTTTCCTTTGCTGTGCAAAAGCTCTTTAACTTGATTTGTTTGTTAATTTGCCATTTGTCAATCTTACAATTATTTCCTGAGCTGTTAGAGTCCTATTCAGAAATCATTGCCTTTACCAGTATCTTGGTGTTTCCCCTGTTTTCCTGTAGTACTTTTAAACTTTCAGGTCTTATATTAAGCTCCTTTAATACATTTTGAGGAGGGATCAATCTAGTTTCAGGCATCTACAGACCAATATCCAGTTTTCCCACAACCATTTATTGAAATTATATTTTCTCCAACATGTGATTTTAGTTCCTTTGCCAAGAATCAGAAGCATGGCTTTATTCCTGGGTCCTTAGTTACGTTCTGTTCGTCTTTGTTTTAACTCCATGCTATTTTTCTTATGAAAGTGTATGTAGTATATTTTGAAATCAGGTTTTATGAGTCTTAGGATTGTTTCTTCTAGTTCAGTGAAAAATGCCATTGGTATTTTGATAGATTACTTTGAATATGTAGATCAGTTTTAATAGTAAGGCCACTGTAACAATATTCTCCCAATTTGTGAACATTCAAAGTCTTTTCAACTTTTGATATTATCTTCAGATTCTTTCTTCAGTGTTACATTAATTGCAATGTTGGCACTTTGTGATACATAAATGGGTTTAGGGTTGCAGTTTGGGCACTTATTCTGGAAGATTTTCCTTCACTGGGCCAGACTTACTCCTTTTAGAGTGTGTGTGTGTGTGTGTGTGTGTGTGTGTGTGTGTGTGTGTGTGTTTTAGGCTATTGTGAAGGGGACTATTTTCTAAATTTCATTTCAGCAATTTATCACTGGTATATGGGAAAGTTACCAAAATCTTTATGCTGATTTTTGTATTTTTTCTGTTTTATTGAATTTGCCAGTTGTTATAGCTTGTGTTTAGGAATTGTTCCCACCTCAAAGTCTCATGGGTCATAGGTGGGGCTCTTTTCCAAGGTGGCTGGATCCAAAATGTGTGATCCTGGGATTAAGGGTGTGTGATTAAATTAGTCCACTAGTTGGTTTGATACCTGCCCTAAACTGGGCATTCTAGATAACATATAAAAGGGAAGGAAGAAAGAAGCTGCTATTGTTGCTAATAGTTTGTTACTTTCTGCATTCTCCTGCCATAAACTCTTTCTCCTCTGTGATGCCCTTCTGCTATGTTACTCTGCCTGGGAGCCAGCCAATTGTGGACTGAAACCTCTATAATCTGTGAGCCAAAATGAACCTATCCTCTTTTAACTTTGGGTAGCAGGTATTTTGTCTCAGCAACAAGAGAAAAGTAATTAAAGCACCACTTCTAAAAACGTTTTGATGCTGAGTGTGGTAGCACACACCTGTAATCCCAGCAGTCAGGAGACCAAGGCAAGAGGATGACCACGAGTTCAAGGCCAGCCTGGGCACCATAGGCAGTATAGCACATGGCCAGAACTACATAACAAGGCCCAGTCTCAGAATGAAAAAGTACTTTTGGTATTTTTTAGGGGTTTCTAGATACAGAATCTTATCTGCAAAGAAAGATTTTGACTTCTTATTTGAATCTCTTTTTTTTCTTTCTTTCTCTCTCCTGATTGCTGTGGGTAAAGTTTCTACTCCTATATTGAATAAGAATGGCCTGAATGGACACCCTCACGTCATTCCTGCTTTTAAAGGGAATGCTTTTGGTTTTTTATATTCAATCTGATATTAGGCATAGCTTTGTCATGAGAACTTTACTATGTTGAATTGTGAATTTATGTACCTGGTTTATTCATTTTTTTAAATAGATGTTGAATTTTATCAGATTTTTAATACATCATCTGAAATAATCATGTGATTTTAAAAAGTACCTCTATATATGTGGGGAATTAAGTGCTTTTTTTTTTTTTTTTTTTTTT
>NW_004524685.1:2507254-2508201 GCF_000260255.1 Octodon degus | reverse complement strand
TATTGTGTTGTGGGGATCGAACCCAAGCAACCTGAGCCTGACTGTTTTGTTGAAGCAGCCACTTAAAGAACTGAGCTACCGGGCAGGCCCCCTATGTGGGGAATTAAATTTCCTCATTTGTGTATATTGAATCACCATTGTATCCCTGGATAAAACCAAGTCATTCAATCATGATATGTAATCTGTTTATAAATTAAATGATTAATTTGATTTGAAAATATTTATTGAGGATTTTTCAATCTATATTTATCACTGGTGTTGGTTTATAGTTCTCTTGTTCCTTAACTGGTTTTCATAGCAGTTACATAGCTTCATGGAATCAGTTTGGAAGAGTTCTTTGTTTTCATTATATGGAATAGTTTGAGGAACATTAATAGTAGTTCTTTAAAAGTCTGTTATAAATAGGGAGGCATGTTATCAAGTGACAGAAGTATTGTATCACGACAGGTATGAGAACCTTCTCCATGTCCACATAGAACACAGTTATCAATTTTGGTACCACAAAAGATATGGTATTTACTGAAATTTCCTGTTGAGGCAGCAGTAGAAATAATCATGTTGGATTATATAGACTTTTCCTTTTTAAAAAATACACAAAGCAACTCTAGAAAATTTCCAGAAATGATAGAAAGGCATTTTAATGGAGAATGAGGTCATAGGAAAACTTCTGGGCTGAAGACCAAATAAAAAATAGGCTACCAATGTAACTCTTTATTTATTTTTATTTATTTATTTTGCGGAACCGGGGATTGAACTCAGGCCCTTGCGCTTGCCAGGGAAGCACTTATTCCACTGAGCCATTTCCCTGGCCAGTGTAACTTTTTTTTTTTTTTTTTTAATTTTTTTAATTTGTTTATTTAGTGTGTGTGGCCAGCTCAGCCCACCAGGGGGCGGGGCTGGCTGGCATGTGGTGCTGGGGGATTGAACCGTGGTCCCTGTGCTTTGCT
>NW_004524685.1:2503133-2507154 GCF_000260255.1 Octodon degus | reverse complement strand
ATGTGGTGCTGGGGGATTGAACCGTGGTCCCTGTGCTTTGCTTAGCTTAGCTTGTTCTAAGTAGGTGCTTTAGACCACTGAGCCATCTCACCAGCCCCCACCAGTGTAACTCTTGACTCCACAGTGTTAGTAGGAGGGAAAACTTGAATTACCAGTTTTAAATAAAGTAAGCTAGGTTTAAGTACTCTTGTAACATCCTGGTGGTAAAATAAGAAACTTCTGATCTAGAAGAATTACAATTTCTGAACTAAAAGATAGAAATTTAGAAGTCATAACACAAAAATATCAGCTGATGTCAAAAAGTGAATGAGTTCAAAAAGGTAGAGCATCAAGTTAAAAATAAAGAGCAGAGCTTCAAAGTAAGACTTTGAAAGCATCAGTTTTGGTATAGAGAAAATATATTGTTGGTTTTGGTGAGACTATTGACCATGTGTTTATTAATGAGCATTTGAAGTATTTTTGGCCCTGTTTTCCATTATTAAGTATTCATAATTAATTTAGAGTAAGAGATAAAAAACAGATGTAAGACATAAACTTGCCTCATTCTTACTGCTATGTCTTTAGAATGTTTTTGGAATCATAATGAGTTTGTACTCACACAGCACAGTCAGGTCTTACTATCATAAAATTCATTTAACTAAAATAAATTTCTTCTGGTGGTTTTTTCCTAAAGTGAAAGTAAAGATGTAATAACATGGAAAATATGAAGAAGACATAAAGGAAATTATTCTGGGAAGACTTTTAAAATTCTTAAAATGCAGACATTGGCAGAAAAGTATAACAGAAGGCATTCAGTTATATGTAAACTTTGTAATCCATCCAGCTAAAATATTAATTTTGATATTAAACTGGCAGGAAGATTCAGAAATTTCCTCAACTTTTAGCAGAAGTCCAAACTACTATTAAAATATATGTGTTGTAGTTGCTTGAAATAAATACCGTAACCAAGAAGTTTAAAGCATTTTCAAAATCAAGAAAGAAATGCCAGCATTGCCTATGAAGCTGAATTATTTTTGCAGTTCAACAACTGCACCTGGTGCTCCATTCACTAGTAAGTAAAAAGAATAAAGAGTAACTAGTACTCAACTCCAGCTGGGCTTGGAAATCATTACCCAAAACCTAATCTAACAGCTGCTTGAAAATTAGAATTAGCAATGCTGAAAACTTCCTGTTATTTCACTGGAGTTTGATACACCTTATATTCTAGAGCAGAGGTTTTTAGTATGACAGTGCACCATAATCAGTTGGGGTGCTTGTTAAAATATAGATTACTGCCTTCCTTCCTTTGCTAGGTACTATCAGGGTCTAAGAATTTAGCCCAGGTGACATTGATACAATGGTGCAGAAACTGAAAGAATCAGTATTTTATTTTTATGTGAACATTTTTTATATATTTATTGGCCATTTGTACTTCTTCTGAGACATGTTTATTCATTTATTTCACTTGCACATTTTTTGATCAGATCTTTTAGGGAGAGTCCAGTCTTTTTTAATTCTTTATGTATTGTAGATATTACTCTTCTATCAAAAGAAAAGCTGCAGAAAATTGCTCCATTTGTAGGATTTCTCTTCACTGTTGGTTGTTTCTTTTGCTTTAGCAGAAGTTTTTTAATTTGATGCAATCTCATTTGTTGATTCTTGATGTTATTTATTTATTTTTTTTTATTTTTGGCAGAACCGGGGATTGAACTCAGGCCCTTGCGCTTGCCAAGGAAGCGCTTATTCCACTGAGCCATCTCCCCAGCCCCCTTGATGTTATTTTTTGTGCAGTTGGGATTCTGTTCAGTTCTTTGTCTTCAAGAGTTTTACCTATTGTGTCTTCTAGTAGATTCAATGTTTCTGTTTAACATTTAGAACTTTGATCCATTTTGATGATTAGCACCTGCTGAGAGATAAGGATCTAATTAAATTTTTTCCGTGTGGATAGGTGCCTTTATCACCACTATTTATTAAAGAGACTATCTTTGCTCTCATCTGTTTTTGGCCCCTTTGATCAAATAGCTGAATGTTGCTGGTATTGTTTCTGCATCCTCTCTTCTACTCCATTGGTCCACATGTCTGTTTTTGTACCAGTACCATGCTGTTTTTATCACTGTTGCTTTGTAATATAACTTCAAATCCAGGGTTCGGATGCCTCTCTTTTTGCTGTTATTTTACAGGATAATTTAGCTATTCTGAGTCTCTTATTGTTCCATATGCTCTTTGGATTGCTTTCTGCAGTTCTGAGAGGACTGTGTTAAATCTGTATTTAGTTACTTTCCGCTCCTTGCTGAAACAAAATACTACACATCCAAATTAAAAAACGAAGGGTTTATCTGACTCACAGTTTGTAAAGGTTTCAGTCCATAGTTAGCTGTCTGTAAGGCAGGGTGACACAGGGGCCACAGTTCAAGGTGGCAGAAGACAGCAAGAGCGGGCGGGGGTGGGGGCAAGCTTCCTTTCCTCCCTTATATTGTAAGCAGGGTCGCCTTCCCCCTGCCAGGGCAAGTGTAGCACTCATACCATTTCCAGTGCCCCTCTGTTGCACAGGATGAGGATCTTTACAAAGTAAAAACCCTAGCTGGCTGCCGAGTCACTTAAGTAAATCTCTAAACTTCTCAAGTTGACACAGTGTATCAACCGTTATAATCTGTGTATCCATTTGGCCATATGGCCATTTTTATTATATTGAGAATACAATTTTTATTTGAAGAAATAACCAATAGAATACCTATGTTTATTCTGACTCTAGGGTTATTGGCAGAAGTTTTCTCAAAAATGAACAATGAATTTGTAACTTTAAACAAAACAACTCATATTAGTTACCAAGTACACAATTTTTAAAAAAGCCATCAGCCACTGTGAACATGACAGCTTGCCAAAATTTAAGACTTTCTGGTAAGATTGGCAGTGATATACTAACTGTGATTTTTCAAATTGTATTTACTAAATGTATTAGCATTTGGAGAGTGCTTAACTCCATGAGTCTGTACTTTTCTTGCCGCATTATAAAGTAGATCAATATAGCGTTCTGTGTTCCTTCATATGAGTATGAACAGTGTATTTTCATTAATATGGTTTTCTATCACATTGTAAATACCTTTTAAGAAACTAGGGCTGGCGACCAGGGTTCGATCCTTGGTCCCATATGCCGTGCTGGCCCTATCTCCAGGGCACACTGAGCAGGTAACTGAGTCCAGGTGTGGTGGCATATGCCTGTAATCCCAGTGCTGGGGAGGCTGAAAAAAGGATCACCAGGAGTCAGATCTGCATAGTGAGACCCTATCCCAAATACATGAATGGAAAAAAAAGAAAAAGAAGAAAGAAACAAACTCATACTGAATTTTAGCATAATGTCAAAGAAAAATCCCAGGGCTGGGGAGATAGCTTGACAGTCTAAGTGCCTGCCCAGCACCCCCAGGGATCCAGGTTTGATTCCTAGTACTGCAGGCCATGCCGACCCTGTGGTTGCGCAGACCTGTAATCCCAGCGCTGGAGAGGCTGAGACAGGAGAATCGCTGTGAGTCTGAGTTACGAAGGGAGACCCTGTACCAAATAAACAAATAAATAATTTTTAAAATATATTTTAAAAATTTCCAGTGATCTTAAAGGCAATTAAATACATCTTTTTCTGATTGTGTTTATAAGAATCTAGTTTTCTTCATAGACTTAAACCCAAATAATAGGTGGTAATATTTCCAATGAAAAAACAAGTGTGAGAATCTGGTTGTTTCGTATATTGAGCCAAACATTTAATAAGATATGTAAAAATCTAATAAAATAGTATCACTACTTATTTTTTGTCTCAGAAATAAAACTGTTTTACAAACTTGTCATTTCCTAACATACCTTGTTATTTTTGAAGTGAGTTAATTATATGTTAAGGTTCCCCAGTACTAGGATTCAACCCGAAGCCTCTGCACTGAACTACATCTACTGACCTTTAAAAAAAATTGCGGGGTGTCCAGGGAGATGGCTCAGTAGAATAAGTGCTTCCCTGGCAAGCGCAAGGGCCTCAGTTCAATCCCCGGTTCTGCAAAAA
>NW_004524685.1:2499378-2503033 GCF_000260255.1 Octodon degus | reverse complement strand
TAATCCCTTAATTTTTTTTTTTTTTTTTTTTTTTGAGACAGGGTCTTGATAAGCCTGAGCTCAAAATTTGAATCCTACTTCAGCTTCTCAGAGTGCTAGGATTGCAGGCGCAAGTACAGGCATGAGCACCACACTTGTTTATGTTTTGAAATAGAATCTCATTGTGTCCTGTAAGTATGTACTGATAAAGGAGAAGTTAATGCCACAGCTGTAGGAATACAATGGTTATATGCTCAGGGGTTCCTTGGTTCAGCTTTCATCAGTGCAGAAGTCTACTGTAGAAGTTTCTTGTCAGGTCCTTATACACCTCTGAGAGAATCTCCAGAGCTTATTGACTTACAGAGCCCATTTTTCATTGAGCCAGTGTACCTTAATTCTTCATCTTTCACAATGATTTTTCAGATATTTCAAGATATTTTTAGTCCTTTTTTAGATTTTCTACTAGTTCTTTGTGTGGTATGGTCAATCCAGTTTATGCACATTCTGGATGGCCTCTAGGTTTTAGTATATGCCTGAAATGACACATAATATCCTTATGTAATTGACTACCAATTTCTTAGGAACTCTTTCTTCCTGTGACTTAGGACAGTAACTGCTCATTTTAGTTAAGGATTATTCTTTTTTGACATTATGCTAAAATTCTTCCTTTGTTTGTAAGGACCCAATGGGTAATCCCTTAATTTTTTTTTTTTTTTTTTTAAGGGTCTACAGGGTGTTCAGGATCTCACTACCAGGTTGGACTCATAGTGATCTGCCTGTTAACAGCCTCCCAAGAGCTGGGATTACAGGCGCGTGGCACCACACCCAGTCTCAGTTGTCACCTCAGTGCACCCTGGAGTGGGACCGGCACAGAGGGCCTGGGGATCAAACTCCCAGGGGTGCTTTAATCCGGTGAACTATTTGGCTGGCCCCAGTCCCTTAAATTTTAAACAATTATTGTAAGAATTAAAATAATTATTGTACATTTTGGTATGTAGCACTATTCCTTAAGCACAATAATTAGAAACAGTTGCTATTCTGATTATGCTTTATCAACATAGATTAGAATTATTATAGATATTTTTGCACCTGCTGTATATTACTGTTGTTCAATAATTTATTTTAAAATTCTAGTATTTTGGTTTTTTATCAGTTTGTGCTCCTACCCAGGCTTTCCTCCATTTGCTCATTATTCATCTCTGATATTGAAAGCCAGCCCCATCCTTTCAAGTCTTAATTTATCTAGTGTATTTTGCAGAAAAATTTCCCCCATTTCTTGGATCTAGAAGTATTTTGTTCTCATGACATTTATTACAGTAGCATTTATTCAGTTTTGTACAAAATGAAAATTGAAAATAGAACAGTTCATTTAAGAGGTTTTTAAAAAGGAAAAAGATGATTTGACACACAGTGTCTTGAAAAAGAAATAGCAGATTAATTGGACACTCACACCCCCCACTTAAGAGTAGCATATTCAGGTCATTGAAATACATAAAGAATGAAGCCTTAAGTCAGCACCTATGATTGCTAACTGTACTACTTTATATTTTAAAAATAGATACTTGGCCCCAGCATTGATGGCAGGTAAAGTAAAAGGCAAGGGAAATAATCATAGGTGAATATAATCTTCCAGAAATGCTGTCCTCAGAAGAGAGTTGATGGCAAATCTGATTCTGGTCTTAGACTTCTACTGCATTGAATGCAATAAAATCAAGGCAGATTGGCATTTTTTTTTTCCTGAAATACAGTTTGGAAAAGGTTTCATTTTATGATTTTATTAATACACCTTATATCTGTACTTAAGCGAGTGCTTTTACAGAGAAAACAAGGTTTTACAGTGGACCTGCTCCAGGCCTCACTGTCTATATATTATCCCACAAGTGAGGAAAGACTTTTGCATTTTTCCCTCTTGTTCAGGAGTGCTACTTACAATATTACACAATTATGAATTTTGAGGATATGATTTCAAAAATTACGTTACTTTTGACTGTAATTTTTTAAAAATCTTTGAAGTGTTGAAATATATGTGCACAGGAACTTGGAAAAGTAATGTTTTGCTTCTTGATACCTACAAGACAGTCTTCTTTTGTCTTGTTTTACTAACTGTAATATAATTTACCATGTCTGTTTCCTAAGAATGTTACAGAAACAATTGCAAAATGCCCCTGCAACTCCAAAATAAGAAACTCAAAAAAATTTAAGACATTTAACAGGAAAAATAGGTATTTCTTTAATGTTTTCTGTTACATTTAACTGTGAGGCTCTACTCCCTTCTAATTCATTATAAAAAAATACTAAATCTCAGGCTGTCTACAGTGGAGAACACAGACTCTGGAATCAGATTCGCCCTAGAATATTTGTTGTTATGGTTTGTGTTTAGGTGACCCCCAAAGCCTCATGCAGTCATGGAGTGGCTTCTAGAGTTTGAGGTTAATTCATGATCCAGTGCTGGGAGTATGAGTGTGGTGCTAAACCTGCCCTGGGGCAGATAATCTGCATACAAATGTAAGGAGAGAGAAGCTTGCTAGATTGCTAGCTGCTCTCCCCTTTGCTCTTTTGTTTTCCTTTATTCTCTGTCTTATCAAAATTTATCAGGGCACTGACTATAAAGACTAGCTAGTATGACAATAGTAACTAGACAAAAACATTCCCACCTCAAAATTTTCTTTTTGAGTGTTACATACTGGTGACAAACAGGTCCTGGCTTTTGTGTGTGTGTGTGTGTGTGTGTGTGTGTGTTTGGGGGTGGGGGGGAATAGTAGAGATTGAATAGAAGAGTGCTCTACCTTGCTGTACATTACAGGCACCTTGTATGTTATTTTGAGACAGGCCTTTGCTTATGATGATCTTTCTGTCTCAGCCTCCCAAAATGTTGGGCTTACAATAGGCCATTGTCCACTGCCTGTGTTATGGTTTGTGTTTACTTGGTCCCCCCCCCCCCCCGAGCCTTGTGCAGTAATGGAGCAGACTTCTAGAGTTTGTGATTAATACATGATCCTCTCAGTGCTGGGGTTATGGGTGTGAGTACTTCACCCAGCCTGGGGCACATAGCCTGAATGCAACATAAGGGAGACAGACTTACTCTCTGTTGCCTTTGTTGCTGCTACTCCACCCTTTTGCTTTTGCTATTTTGCTATTTCCACTGCAATAAACTGCTGCCCTCTGCCATGAGCTGCTTTGCCTTGGAGCCAGCTGAGTATGGACTGCAACTCCACTAACTGTGAGCTTAATAGACCTTTCCTCCCTTAACCTTGGGTGTCAGATGTTTTGTCCCAGCAATGAGAGAAAAGTAACTGAAATACCTTCCTAACATCAATAATCTGCTGTTGATTAACTTCCTTGAAACCCACTTTCCTAATCTAAATGGATCAGAACCTAAGATTATGCAAGTAAAACACTTAAATAGAATGGCAAAGAACATGTGCATATAAAACACTTAAAACTGAGAATTTTAGCTATTACCAGTTATATAGATCGATATTGAATTTCTTAGATTACTAAAAGAATATTGTAACTGGGCTGATGAGATGGCTCAGTGGTCTAAAGCACCTACTTAGAACAAGCTAAGCTAAACAAAGCACAGGGACCGCGGTTCAATTCCCCAGCACCACATGCCAGCCAACCCCGCCCCCTGGTGGGCTGAGCTGGCCACACACAATAAATAAATAAATAAATA
>NW_004524685.1:2475755-2499278 GCF_000260255.1 Octodon degus | reverse complement strand
AAAAAAATCTTTAAAAAAAAAAGAATATTGTAACTGATATAAGAATTTCACATTTATGTTAGAAATAAGTATGAAATCTGTCAAGTTTGGCAAGTACATTAAATAAAGTAAGATTTTAATTTAGTAACATTATCAACAAAAAATAATTATATCAGAGGTATTAGATTGATAGGATATTTAATAACTACTTTAATATTTTTACCTAATGGATATATTTTCAGTGCTATTTTGTCACTCAGATTAAGTTTGGCAGTAAAATTTGGTTTTTATTTTGTAACATGTTTTATTATAAATCAGTGTATTAAGTGATCGAAATGTACATTGAAATATTTATATTTTAAAATTTATTAAAGACCTATTGCTATAAATCTCCCTCAGAGTACTCTCCCTTGCTTTAGACACACTTACCCTGTCACTCTTGCCACTTTCTGAAGCAGCTCAGTAAGTCCTCTCCCTTGAGGGAGACTTATGTACATGATCCAGGTAACAGTGAGTGCTGTTGCTGAGGCCACCTGTGAGAATGCAGTCTGGTGAAAACTGTGGTGTGGCTTTCCCCTCTTTATTACCAGATATTACTGTGTGACTTCTGGCTCTTCTTCACAATCAGAATAACCAGGAAGGGTAAAGAGCAGCAGCTGTTCAGGACATCATTGCAGCTGTGACAGCACAGCTAGACACTTACGAAATCACGAGTACACCAGAACTGCTTCAGAAAGTAGCAAGAATTGTGAAATTAAGGGAATTATTTTGGAACAGATTCTTGACAGTGTGTCTTTTCCTGTAATAACTTAAAATTTAAGGTCACCTTATTTTTTAATTACACCTCATATACTTAGCATGAAAGTGTAATGTATATGTAAAATATATATCTACAGGGTCCTAGCAAAAGTCATCCAAAGATTTAAAGAAACTTAAGAAAAAATGAGTTTTATTCTTTTTTTTGTCGTGTTTCTTAAGCATTTTAATGTAACTTATTAATATGACCTCAGTTATTTTATAGTTTTTGTCTGTTAATTTTTTAAATGAATTCACATATGTAAATTAGCCATTTTGTGTTTTGAAAGCGTCTTGCCACGTAGGCTAGGCTGGCCTGAACATAAAATACCCCTGTGAACCGCCATGCTAGACTAAATTAGCCATTTTAAAGTTAACAGTTCACTGGCATTTAATAAATTCACTTGTATTTAGTTCCAAAATAAATATTTTCACTCCAAAGGAAACCTCATAACCACTAAGCAGGTGCTCCCTATTGTTCCTCTCATCCCCAGTGACCACAAATCTGTTTCTGTGATTTTAACAATTCTGGATCTTTTATATAACATAAAAACACCTTTAGTGGCTGACTTCTTTTGCTTAATATTATTGAGGTTCATTCATATGGTAGCTTCTGTCGCTACTTTGTGCCTTTATTGTAGTACTGGGGATAGAACCCAGGGACCCTCTACCAAGAGCTACATTCCCAGTCCTCTTTAGTTTATTTTAAGATAGGCCTAAGTTGCCCAGGTGACAACAGACTTGGGCTCTTCCTACCACAGCCTTCAGAGTAGATGAGGTTACAGATGTATACTACCACATTCATGAGTACTTTATTCATTTTTAAGGTCAAATAACATATTGCCCTAAATATATACTGAAATTAATTTATTCGTTCATCTGTTGATGGATGTTTGGATTTTATCACTTTTTGACTCAAGTATTTGCTTGAGTTCCTCTCTTCCACTTTTTTTTTAATGTAATCCTAGAAATGGAATTGCTAAGTCAAAGTCTATGTTTAACTTTTTGAGAAGCCCCAAAACTGTCTCTAATCATATATGTACCATCTTATGTTTTTCCAGCAATGTTGCTTTTGTTTAATTATAGCTATTCTAGTGAGTGTGAGTGGTTATTGCATTGTGGTTTTGAGTTGCATTTCACTATTGACTAAAGATATGTTAAACATCTTTTGATGTGTGTTTTTACTATTTGTATGACTGTAATGTTTGGCCACTATTCTAGTGTATGCATATGGTATGATAAATTTACCCCTCAGTCTTGTTTTACTTGCATGCCATACATTTTGATGTGTTTTATTTTCACTTTCATCCATTTCCATGTACTCTGAAGGCTTATTTTGGGGAAGTTTGTTTTTCCATGTATTTTTTCTGTATTTTTTTGTACAGATTACCTTTTGATTTATCTATTTAGTGTGTTTTGAATTTAAAATCTTTATATTGGTTTCTATGGCTTATTTTTATGCATTTCATTATATAAATATCACTTGTCTGTTTGTTGCTGTCATTTAACAAAGTCAAGTGAAATATAGAAACTCCACCCCCATTTTATGTCCCTCTGTTCTCCCGTTTACAATATAATCATCCTAAATATATGCTTTCCATACATTTAAAACCACATCACACAATGTCATAGTTTTGGATTTATCTGTCAAACATACTTTCAAAAACTCGAGAAGTTTGTTGTATTTATCCATATTTTACTCTCTGTTTTTGTTTTTTCTTATGTCTTAAAATTCTGTCTTTCATCCTTTCTGCTTAGAGATCTTTCTTTAGCCAATCTTTTAGGGTAATTCAACTTGTAATAAATTTTCTTTAGTTTCATCTATATGAGGTATTTTCTTATTCATTCCTGAAAATTATTTTCTCTATAAGAGTCTTTTATTTTGGTGCTTGAGAAATGATGTATACTTCCTATGACTTTCATGGTTTCTAGTAAGAAATATACTGTTATTCCTGGTTTTCTTCAACAGACTTCATTTTCTCTAGTTGCTTTCAAGATTTCTTTTTCAGAAGTTTAATTATGGTGTGTCCTGGCCTAAATAGATATTTTTGGTTTTTATCTTACTTGGAATTCATTCAGCTTCTTGAATCAGTCTGTCTATGTCTCTTGGCAAGTGTGTCAAGTTTTCAGCCTGCATTCCCTTGAGTATTTTTCAACCTTATTTTCTTTCTCTTGTCCTTCAAAGACTCTAAACACCAACATTAGATCTTCGTTATAGCACACAGTTCCTAGAGGCTCCCTTTGTTGCTATAACTTCTTTTTTCCTGTCTTCTCTAAGTTTTCTCACACATCTGCATTAAAGTATTGAATAATTATTTGACCAAGGTGTCATCTTTTTTTTATTTATGTATTTGGTATAGGGTCTCACAACATAGCTCGGACTCATAGTGATCTTCCTGTTTTCAGCCTTCTTAGTGCTGGAATTATTAAATAATTTAATTTAATGAGTGGTTGTGAACATTCTTGTACCAAATGAAAAACAAAAAAACCTCAGGAAATCAGTACTGAAACAAAACATATAAACAAGAACCAAAGAGAAATTTTAGAACCCAAATACAGTAGCTAAAATAAAAAGCTCAGTGACTGGGTTCAGTAGCAGAGTGGAATGAAAGATGTGTGAGAAAATTTGGTGAAGAAGAAGAAAAGACAAAAGAAGTTACCCCATTTGAATAGCAGGAGGAAAATAAACAGAAAAAAAAAAATAGCAACAAAGGGAACCTTGGTCTATGGTTCTTACGAGGTTGCCTCTTTTGTACCTCCAAGTCTGGGATATATGAGGCTAAAAGAAAACTTGGAGAACCCCTACCAAAAAAAAAAATCCAGGACCTGTTTGTTAGCAGTATGTAACACTCAAAAAGAAAATTTTGAGGTAGAAATATTTTTCCCTTCTTACTATTGTCATACTAGCTAATCTTTATAATCAGTGCCCTGATGAATTTTGATAAAGCAGGGAATAACTGAATCCAAAGCAATAAATTTCAAAATCTTTATTTAAATTATATCTGATTTCTTTTTTAAGTGCATTTTTTATTGTAAACTTTACTATTCCATGTAATCTGTCTCTGTGTTTGGAAATTCATTCAGGCCGTAGAAATTTTTTTTTACACTACAAAATGACTTAAACCACACTGAAGTATTCTCTGCTCTCAGCTGTTCTAAACTCCATGACTGTTTATACTTTTGTTATTCACATGTGAATCTGTTGTCTTTCAAACATAATTCTAAAGTTGTCAGAACATGCCTTGGCCTGCTCTTCCTTAGTGTTTTGGGTTTTTTTCCAGTACTGGGAATTGAACTCAGGACCTTGTGCTTGCTAGGCAGGCGATTATTCTACTGGGCTATCTCCCCAGCCCTCTTGCTTAGTTTTTGATTAAGGAAATTGTGTTCTAGGTGAAAGCTGTTTTAGAATTCACTAGATAGATCCTTCTAAAATCTTAAGCAATTTGCCCATATTTCCTGTATGTTTTACTTTTTTTCTTTAATCTTTGTGTTGTTTCTCATTATGATCCAATATTCAGTGTTCATAATTTTCTTATAGTGTCATTAAAAACTAGCCAGATATAGTGGCACACACCTTAATCCCAACACTCTCGATGAGTGAGACAGGATTGTAAATTCAAGTTCCATCTAGGCAAATTAGCAGTTCAGCAAGACCTTAACTCAAAAGATTGGGAATGTAATTCAGTGCTTTCTGTCTGGGGAGGGAAAAAAAAAAAAAAAACTTAGTTCCATCTTTTTCTCTGCAGAGAGGGCTTTCGCAAGACATGAAGTTCGAGAAAGTGAGCAGCGACATATACTGGATGGACCTCGGCAAGATGCAGCGTTAGATGAGGAAGAAGATATGGTGATCATTTACAACAGAGTTCCCAAAACTGCAAGCACCTCATTTACAAATATTGCCTATGACTTGTGTGCAAAGAATAAATACCATGTTCTTCACATCAACACTACCAAAAATAATCCAGTGATGTCATTGCAAGATCAGGTAATTACCACTTAGGGAATGCACGGATGTTGTTTAGTATGTCCTCGAATTTTATATCTGAAATGGATAAGGTATTTTAAAGGGATATCTATGTTGGTTTTAATGAATTGTAAGCCTTTTATAGGAAAAGACAAACCAACTTGTATGTAATTTTACATCCTTCACAGTATTTGGTGGCACATTTCCTTGCATATAATATATAATCAAGTATTTATAAAATAAATGAATTAATGAATAATAAATTTTTGAAGAAACTAATTTTTTTATTGAGTGTAGTATCATTTTAAGAAAATGACTGGCCAGAGCTGCTTAGGCAGAGTGCAGTGACTGGGGTTCGATCCCCTGCATGCTGTGCCAGCCCCGCCCCCAGGGCACACTGAGTTGGCAATTGAGACTGGGCATGGTGGCGCATAATCCCAGATCTTGGGAACTGAAAACAGGAGAATCATTACGAGTTGGATCTACATAGTGAGACCCGATAGATCCCGTGCTAAATACAAAAAATAAATAAGTAAATGAGTATTTTCGCCAAGACACCTTGTAATAAAAATTATTATATTTTTTCAATTTATGGTAGAGAAATAGGTTTTTTGTTTGTTTGTTTTTGTTCTTTTTTTTTTTTTTTTTTTTTGTTTTTTTTTTTTTTGGTGGAACCAGGGATTGAACTCAGATCCTTGCGTTTTTTTTTTTGTTTGTTTGTTTGTTTTTTTTTTTGTTTTTTTTTTTTTTGGTGGAACCAGGGATTGAACTCAGATCCTTGCGTAAAGTTATGTCTGTAATTATTGAAGGGGCTGAGAGTTAGACCCCATGAGAAAAAAAGATAGTATTTGAAAATACTATGAGTTCAAATGCCATATTAGAATAGCTTTTTATAAATTATTTATTATCAGTAATTGGTATTTATCTGTTTGAAAATAGCTGACATCGTTTTATTGTTAGAGTTGACTATTTTCCCATGATTAAGCATAAGTGTAGCCTTTACACTGAAGCAGGAGAGTGACTTTTATGCATGAGAGTAAAGTAGACCTGGTAAGAGAGCTGTTTATGAAGAATAATGGTGTGTGGCATCTCATCTTCCTTGTGATTCTTGGCTTTCCTCAGGATCCGTCATTACTGTTTTTGATAAAATCAAAAATACTCGTCTGTCAGCCAGACCAGATAATTCTTCTGTAAATGAGAAGAAACACAAGCTTTTTTAGCTAAATGGTTCATAAAATGTATTCATTACATAATATTTTCTATCTCAAGGGCAAGCATCTTTAATATTCTATTTTATACAGCAAGTAGTAGGTTTTAAATTTGTTTGCATTATTGCTTTTCATAATTCATCTTCATTTAAATGGAACATGCTTTGATGTTCACAAAATTTCAGATCTCAGCAGTATTTTATAGAAATTTGTTCAATTTTTAGAGTTATTTTGTGTCTAGCATTATAAAGTTTTCTGACAGCTACAAGATACCTGGCAATGACATCAACCATTTTTTTCATGAAATACAGATCTGCAGAAGCTCTCTGCATGTGACATTTACCAGCATCATGTAGTGGTATATTTTCCCACTTGAATTTGGATAAGATAAAGCTTCTGTTTTCCCTTCAATAGCTTGTTAGTTATATACAGGAAAAAGGAAATGCTGTCTTTGAAGCAGTTTGATTGCATAATGTATAACATTTAAAACATTTGTGTAAGGCAGAGCAGAAGCGCAGTCTTAATCAGCTGACAGGGTGCCTGGCTGGCTCAGTCGGTAGAGCATGAGACTCTTAATCAGCTGACATACTTCCAATTGGGAGTTCGAAACCTGGTATTAAGAGTGGCTTATATAAAAGATATCTAATATGCAACAACTGCAACTTGTATTTTGTAATATATAAAAACATTTTTTTTCAAATCGGATCATATTTACTGGTTCTTTACTTTGCCTGATATAGTAAGTAACTGCATTTTTATTTTCCTTTAAATCTAGTAAGCTTCATCTGAATGTAAACTTTTATTTTTTAATTATAAAAATGGAATTTCTTCTAATTCAAAATCATATGGTTTAAAATAGTGTAATTATCATTGGTTCTAAAACCATGTTAGGAAAAAAACTTAAGATGTCATTCTTATAAATCAGAAAAATGTAAAACTATACAGTTTGGAAGCAAAAACTATAGAAACAAGTCTGTTGAGTGCTGGGAATTGTAACAAGAGGTATACACCAAGACACTGTAATAGAGTCCAAGTTATAAAACATGCAGCTCTCTTGCTTTATAATTCTCTGTGAAATAAATCAGTAACTTTCAGAATGGAAGAATACCATTAAGAATATATGTAGCTATTCACTGTACTTTTTTTCTCTAATTCCTCATCAGAGCAACACTTTTTTTTTTTTAAGGTAAGAATGACATCAGAACTCTTATCAGAAACAAAACTCAGAGCAACACTTTTGAGGAAAGCTCTATCATATGTATCCTAGTGAAAGTGCAAATTCTGATTCAGAGGGGCCAAGATAGAGCCTGATGCTATATTTTGAAAACTTCCACCTAATGTTAACCTGAGGAAGCTGGTTCTTGAACCATAGTTTGAGTAGCAGTGATCTAGAATGATTCTTGGTGAAGACATGGAAAGGTGCTTATTACATTCTTCCCAGGAAGATTTATATACCTTTATATTCATATTCCTGTTTCTGCTTCAAAATCCAGATTCCTTACCCAGGACAGAAGGCCCTTTCTAATCCAGTCTCTGCCAGTGCTCTTGCCACTTTAAGGCCTCTGCACTTACATTTCCTTTTAGAGTATATTTTCTGCCTTCTCCCATATTTGATTTCATGTTATACATTTAAGTTTTCAGATTGACTTTCTCTCAAACAAACCTTAATTGGGCTTCCTATGGATATATTAAATATCTCGGCCAAGTTACTACTGAGTATCAAATCACTCTGTATCCTTCCTACCATAGTAGGAGCCATAGTAGTACCATAGTTTATAGAATATCCTGTGTATAGATTTGATTGCTATCTATAAAATTCTATTACAGTAAAAAGCTCCTTAATGGCAGGAACCTTGTCTGTTTTGTTTACCACTATAAAATTGTGTTTAGCATAGTGCCCGGGACATAGTAGGTAACACCAGAAGCTTTTTGTTAAGTGCAAAAGCAAATAAGCCAGTTAGGCTCTAATAGTGGTTCTTAAATTGAGCTTGGTGCCATGATGATAATTACTGACAACGTGAACCCCTCTGATTAATGGCTATGTGATTGGTGCCATCCTTCAGGTGAATCGCTAGCCTTTCTTTTTACCCCACAGCCCAAATATTAAGCAGCACAGCTCTGAACTTCAGTAACGATACTCTCTATAGCTGTAGAACTTTGCATATATTTTTAATCTAAAATTATTTAGTTTTCCCTAGTGTAGAAAACTTCATTGCTGGTTTAGTCTCATAGAAGTACCCATGTCTGTGTAAGAAATGTTTAAGTAAATGCATGAATAATAGTATGGTATATAGTAATTACTTGTTAATAGTATGATTCATTCAATAGATAGTAATTTCAAAGTTGAAAATTTGCCAAGATGTTCAGGATGACATTCCTACTGTTTTAGGTAGTGAAAACAAGTTCTTTTGTGATCACAGATAATTATAATGCTGAGGTTAACTAATTAGCAGTGTAAGTCTAGATACTACTGTTAGCAAGATGGAGGGTTTCTTTTACCATTTTCCTACAATATTGGTTCAAGTCTAACTCAGCAAGCAAATAAATCACAGTATACTACCTACATTGCTGTGTTTTCTCTAAAGGCATTTTGTGATTACTTACTAGTTTGATTCTACTTGAGTTATAAAATCTGATAAAAATCAGATTTTAAAATCTGCTCCAGGATAGCCAGAAAACATTTTTTTTTCATGTAGTATATCTGACTACTTCTGAAACATCTTTGATAGCATATTCAGTCAGAGTATGAAGACTTTCTTTGAATAAAGTCACTAAGGTAGCTTTATATCTTCTCCCTAAGGCAGAGCTTTCACTCAAATTTCACTTGATACTATTAGGTTCTGCTCTCTTTGCCTGTCAATTTAGCCTTTGTTAGTGCCAGATGTAATCATAAGAATCCATAACATGACTGAAGTTTGCTCCTCTGTTCTGCGCTTCCTTGTCTTACTCCTCGGTGTTCGGAGCCTGAGATATTGGCACAGTGCCTCCGAGGAGGGGAATGCCAGAAGGAAACAACCTGGGAGACAAACTAGGAACCGCAGGAAAAGTGAAAAGGCAGAAAATCATAGAGAAGGAACTGGGACTGGACTTACAAAAGGGAAAAGCAGGACATAAAGTAGAGGCAGGGAAATTTTTGGAGAATCAAAGACATAAATATTAAATACAGCTAAAAAGAGAAGTGGCTAAATAAATACTTCAGAAAACTTTTTTAGAATGCTGTTTTCCAGGAGGTTACTTATGTTCTGTCCTTGAAGAACAACTTTGAAGAAGTAAGAACAATCTGGAATTTCAGTGGTACGTAAGTGCCCCTTCTCAGCACTCAGACTGTTTTCCAGATTAGTATGAAGCACCACTCGAACCTTACTGACCTCATTTGTTTGCTTAGCACTTTTTCCCTCCCCATAAAGGAAAGGTTAACCTCAGCTCAGCATCTTTTGATTTATTGCACATTGTGAGTCAGCCACAGCTTTATTAATGAGACTTTAACACATTGCCTTTGTTAATGTTGAAGAAATGAAAGAAAAAAAATATGCATTGCTGTTATTTGGATCTTAGATTCCCCTCAGTGGCCCACATGTTAGAGGTTGGGGAGATGGGAGACACTTTTAGTATGTGTGCTGCTGCAGTGAGAACTGGGAGACACTTTTACGAAATGGGACCTAGCAAGCCCTTTCTTGTCTCTCTGCTCCTTGGTGATGAGGTAGTTGATTTTGCTCCACTCCGTACTCGCCACAGTCTGTTGTCTCCCTGTAGGCCCAAAACAGTGGTGCCAGTCACCAAAGCCTCCTCTGCTGTGAGTCAAAACATACTTTCTTATAAGTTGATTATCTCCAGTATTGGTTATAGTGATACCAAGCTGACTTCCACAGATACATAGATTTTCATCTTCTTTTAGCTTATTTCCGCTCACAGGTAATAAACCAAGGGATCAGGGGTCATTGTTGAAATGGTTACCTGTGGTTGTAATGATCAGAATGGACTGGAAGTTGAGATTATGATGAAGGTAATGAGTAAATTCACAAGGAAATAAACAAAAGTTGTATCACCTGAACCTTGGGATTTTTTTTATTATTTATTTATTTATTTATTTTGCAGAACTGGGGATTGAACTCAGACCCTTGCACTTGCTAGGGAAGTGCTTATTCCACTGAGCCATCTCCCCGGCCCCTGAACCTTGAGATTTTAGAAGTAGGAATTGAGTGTGTGTGTTGGTGATCCACCCCAGGTTTCCTTATACATTAGGCAAGTACTGTCTTATTGAGCTGCACACCCAGCCCAGTTGAAGAAATTTCGGTGATTACTATAGTAGTTGAATTTTTCAGTACCCCAGTTTGTTGATTTTTTTTTATTTTTTATTTTTAAAAATTATTTATTTATTTATTTGGTACAGGATGTCTCTATGCAGACTCAGACTTATAGCAATTCTTTCTCAGCCTCCCCAGCGCTGGGATTACTGGCATGCCCCACCACCCTTGGACTCTTGTGACCAGCTTAGTGCACCTGGGGGTGAGGCCAGCACAGCATGTGGTGCTGGGGGATCAAACCCACCCAGGTCCTTGTGCCTGCTGGGCAGGTGCTTAAACCACTGAGCTGTCTCCCCAGCCCGATTTTTGCTTTCTTTAGCTATAAAATGGAAAGTAAAGGTTGTTCTTGGTCTCTTCCATCCTTAAAATTCTGATTTGGTAAACAGAGCTCATGGTTAAACAGTAATGTGCCTTGTTCTTCTCTCTGCCTTGAGCAAATGCTTAGCTGTATCCAACTCAGAATACAATGTTTCTTATTTCATTAATTTTCCACGGAAGCTTCTTGGAGTGCTTGGTTCCAGTGTGATTCAAGTGTCCCTGAGGGCTGAGAGTGTGAGAAGAGGAGGAAGCAGAGTTCACTCAGCTTCTGCTCTCCCTTTCTGTTTATGTGTTCCAGTAGTTTATAAAATTGTCAAAAATGTGCTGAATTTTAGTCCATTTTTACTGAGAGTACGTCGCTAAGTTTACTCAAGAGCTTCTGTAGACCTCAGGCCTCCTTTAGCAGAGCAGACCACAAAAACAAGCCTCAGAAGCTGACATAAGAGCCTGCCCACGCCTTAGTCTTCAGTGTGGCACTTCACCTGGAGATGTATTAGAAGTGGGGAATCGCAGGCTCTGCTCCTGCACCACATCTCCTGCAGCAGTCTGCATTCTAACACGAGTCCCAGGACTCATACACAGCTAGCAGTGGAGAAGCCTGGCAGCAGTCCAGGTACTACACAGCTTCCTGCACTTGTGCACACACACTGATGAAGTGCCATTCATTCTCAGGAAGGTTTGATATTGACCATCCTTAGGAATACTGGAGGAAAAAGGAAACTTGGAGTTTATCCCTTTCCTCTGCTAGCCTTTCACCATACACTCTTCCATCCAGGTTTATGCTACGGTTCTATCTAACACTTGGCCTATGTAAAGCATTTTCTCAGACTTCAGTCTAGCATGTGCTTTTGTTTCCCTCCTATGCCAGCGTGTCCATATTAAACCTGTGCTTCTGAAAAATATAGCTGAGTTGCTAAATATGTCTTAAGTGCTCTTGAACCATCACCTCTAATTCCTCATTCTCTTTGCTTTATACTTCCCTCTCATTTTGACTGAAATACTGAGACTGATTTTCATAGAACCAAAAGTTTATATCACAGAGTTTACCATTAACTGCCAGTTACAAGGAAGTTTTTTTTTTTTTTTCAGAACCAGGGATTGAACTCAGGCCCTTGTACTTGCCAGGCAAGCACTTATTCTACTGAGCCATCTCCCCGGCCCCTCATGGTGTCATTATTATTATTATTATTATTATTATTATTATTATTATTATTTTGGTGTCATTATTTTTAAGGATGCAGTTTAGGATTATCTAATTTATTATTTTCTGCTTCGTTTATCATTCTACTTCTGTTTGGTACCTCATGTGAAGCATGAACAAGAAAGAACATAAGAACCACAAATCACACATTTACATGGCTTTGAGTGGGGGAAAATTGAAAATGTCTGCTAAAATGAAATTGGTTTTTTTTTTAAAGCAACCAAACTTTTTATCTACATTTGATTTTCAGATTTTATTTCCAGGCAGTGTATGGTTATAGAGAGGACAGAAAGTAAGGCTCCCTCGATTTCCATTCTGAAAGCTCCCTTGTTTTCTTTAACATATGAGTTATTAATGCTTCCTCTAAAAATAAATTCTCTCAGAATCTTCCAGTTTTCTGTAGTTCACAGTCACCCACAGCTGCATTTCCCATTTCCTTTCCCACCCCTACCAACAGAAAGCAGCTATCCCCATTCATCGCTATTAACTTAATGACACCAATCCAGTGTAAGTACTCTGGAATAGTGCCATGTGATTAACTCTATTCTAAAATGTAAATGAAACGTTGATGAATTGTCAGAAGTACACATTGACATGGAGTGTTTATGGCTGATGTCATGGTTTGCAGAAGCTTTTGGTACTGAAAAGGGTGGTGGGCCTCACCACCTGGGCTCCCTGCACAATATCTGGTCTCCAGAAAAGACTCTTAAGTACTTGTTGTTTGTTCTTAACCGTGTGTTACTTATCACGAAGAGATTAGCTCACATCATCTATAATGTTTTCCTTTAAGAAATTATATATCATTATTTTAAATCTGATGGTGGTTTTATCAAACTCTGTATTAACCAATTCTTTTAAAAGAAGTGTTTAGGGGCTGGGGAGATAGCTCAGTGGAATAAGTGCTTGCCTGGCAAGCGAAGGGACCAGAGTTCAATCCCCGGTTCTGCAAAAAATAAAATAAAATAAATTAATTAAAATAAAATAAAATAAAAGTAGTGTTTATACTTACTGAATTTTTAATTTTAAGTTCCAGGAAATATGTAGATTTTTTTTTTAATTTATTTATTTTATTTGTGTGTGTGTGTGTGTGTCCAGCTCAGCCCACCTGGGGGCGGGGCTGGCTGGCATGTGGTGCTGGGGATTGAACTGCGGTCCCTGTGCTTCGCTAAGCTTGTTCTAAGTAGGTGCTTTAGACCACTGAGCCATCTCACCAGCCCTATGTAGATATTTTTAAATATTTGATTTGTATTATATCTTCAATTTTATTGGTCATTCTTACCTTTTAAAAACCTGATTATCATCTTTTCTTTCCTCATTTTGGTTTAACTTTATTTATTGAATCACAATGAAAATGAATTTTTAAAAATAAGCCTCTGAGGGGCTGGGGAGATGACTCAGTGGAATAAGTGCTTCCCTGGCAAGTGCAAGGACCTGAGTTCAATCCCTGGTTCTGCCAAAAAAAAAAAAAAAAATTAATACTAATAAACCTCTGAGCATTGGCATAATAGCTCAGCAGACTAAGCGCTTGCTTAGGCAAGCTCAGGGACTAGGGTTCCATCCCCAGTAGCGCATGCCACACTGGCTCCACACCCAGGAGCACTGAGCTGGTCATTGAGTCCGGGCGTGGTGGCGCATGCCTGTAATCCCAGTACTTGGTAGGCTGAAAACAGGAGGATCACTACCAGTCCAAGCTGCGTAGTGAGATCTTGTACCAAATACATTAAAATAAGAAAGCCTCTGGGGATATTTACAACATACAGATTTTTACTGTAATTTTGTTTGTTTTTAGTATGTGTATTGGTAGGTAAGTGAAGAATGTACACGTTCAACTATACTCCTACCATTTTATATAAATGTACTTTATATTTACAGGATTGTAAATGGTTACATTTTGCAGTTTTGTTTTTACAATCTCTTTTTCCTGAGTATGCTGTTAGTAGCTTTATGATGAATTAGTAATTACAGATTACATTATACTTTGTTTAATCCAAAAATGTTTTTCCCGTTCTATAATTGTCAAATTGGTGTGACTTGTTTTAAATTCTTAAATTGCGAGTCTTTTGATATCATCAGATTTCTTTTTCTTCAAAATGTATTTAACTAACAAATGCGTTCTCCCTATTTAGGTACGCTTTGTAAAGAATATAACATCCTGGAAAGAGATGAAACCAGGATTTTACCATGGACACATTTCTTACTTGGATTTTGCAAAGTAAGTTGTGCCTAAAGTGACACACTTAAGAATGCTTTGTACTTCTGCAACCTAAAAAAAAAGTGTTAAATTGTCATATTTTGATTTTCCAAAATAAGAATGTGCAGTACTGAATTGCCTTTCCTGCTTTTAGAGCTGTGATTTAAATATCTATCTAGTGTCTTACTGCCCTCTAGCGTTCATAAATTGGCAATTTTCAAGTTATGTTTAATTTAGGTAAGGTTAATTGAAGTTACTCATCATTATTATGTATGTTTCTTATACAACTAGAGTGATGCTGCTTTAGGAAAGCTCAGATTTTAACTTGCTCAGTTAGATGTGGCTGTACCACACCGTTAGAAAGCAAAATAATTATCCCACAGTTATTGGTGTCCCAGTACGTAAAAAGGAATAGTTTAAACATTAGTCTTGTTGAGCTATTTGAACTTTTTTGTAGTACACATCATACCATCTTGGTGAAGCCTCAGATCCTCATTTCTCTGAATATTTTTGGGTTAACTTTAGAAAATCCAAAAATTTTCTGGTTAAAGCTTATTTTTTGTCTTTAATATTCATGATTTAAAGGAATACATCTTCATTTATTTGCCAGCTTTAAAAGATAATGTGTAAAGTTTAAGATGAAAGGGACATTTCACTTTCAATGTATCTCATTAAATTTGAAAAATAAGCTGAAATATTACTGATTGAGAGAAACAGTAAATCTTGTAACTTTTTTGAAAATCTTAAGGAGTCACCTACATACTACATGTACAAAAAAATGATATATTCTAATTTTTTTCTCCCATTCTACTCAGTCTTTCAATAAAGTGATAGCTTCAAAGTTAGATGTACATTTTTCTATAAATAATTCATACTACAATATTGAAAACATTTTATGGTAGCTTTAAAATAAACTAATTATTTTTTCTTTGTAGAAGCATTGAACCAATTTCATAAACTTCATTCATATGCATATTTTCCCTGAGGGCTGCATTATCCTTGAATTGAATGTTTGTTACCCTTTCACCTAAATGATTTATTTTTCCACACACAACTCAGTTTCTAATACTTGAGGTTTTCATTATTAAAATTATATATTGAGTGCTTTTGCTTTAGGCAAAGTTTTAGAACAAAGCTGTAGTGTATATTTAGGTTCTTATACTTGAAAGTATAAAGCTTTTTGAAAGAAACAATCTTATTTATTAAATATTGACATGAATATTTAGGGGTTTGTAGATTTTCATAGTCCTCTTGATACTGAAACTAAAAATTAGTGTAAAAAACTTCAATAGACTTCTAGACAATTTTGAACAAATACCTAAACACCAGTACCCTTTTAATTATCTTTTTGTTTGATGGCCCTATAACTCATAATTAAGAAAAAAGAGAGAAATGTCACCTTACCAGTGTTGGGGTTTTTTTGGGGGGGAGGTGGGGACCAGGAATCGAACTGAGGACCTTGTGTGTGCCAGGCAGATGTCCCACCTCACCAATTTTTAAAATTATTTACTTTTGATTCCCTACCATTATCTTAACAAGCATATTGTTTACATATTTTATTAAAAAAAGACTTGCCAATAGAAAAAAAAATTGTGAATTTGGTGCAACAGTTTTAATCACAGTATTTTAGTTGCCTTCACTGGAAACATGAAAGAGTATAAACTTAGAAAATCTGCTGAGAGGTACACATCTTATTTGTGATCTTAAGTCTGCCCAACGCATGTTCTGATTATATATGTATATTTTTTTCTTCCCAGAACTTTAGGATAATAACCAAAATACTTATTTCTTACATTTTTCTTTTTTATTCCGTCTTGCTACTTTTTGTCTTAATTATATAGACAAGATAAATTCATGCCATCAATTTTAAAATTTTATAGTTTAAAACTATATAGGTTGGACATTTTCAGAATGTTCTAATGTATAGAAAGTACAAAGTTAAGTTTCGAATCTTGACCTCATTGAGTTCACTGAAAGCGTCTTTCTCCTAGACTTGTCTGTTCATAGTTTTTCTTTATAATCAATGAAAACCCTATATTACCTTCTCCTTTTCAATTCATGCTGTTCACTTACCATATGAAAGATGGATTAAAAGGGAGAAAAACTGAATATAAGAAAACCAAACAGATTACCACAGTCATCCAAGCAGAAGTGCTGGGAAGAAGGCAATGGTAAAAAGAGAATGAGGAAGACAGCACTTCATTGAGAAAGCTTACAAAAGAAAAATTAGACTTGGTAACTTTATTAAATGAAAAGAGAAAGGGAAGAGTCAAGAGGACATTTCAGGGTGGGGAATGGGCAGGATGCTAGGCCAAGGAACCAGTTGGACAATTCCCTGATCCTCGAAGGTTGCAAAAGTGACAATCATCCATGATGTCAGCCATTTTCATTCTGTAAGTAATGCTGAAGACTTACATGTTTTCCACTTCTCTCTTGTCATTAAAATCAGTAAAAGTAGAAGGTGGTTGTATTTGCATTGACTCAGTACTGCATCTGTTGATAATGCTTACCCAGTGGAGAGCCAGAAACGACACATCATTACTTGTATTTGGTGCATATTTCAGACTTTTTATACTACCACATTGGTTATGGAACCTAACAGATCACCCCTTAGTAAGCCCATTTTTAAACTATAAATACTAATTTCTATATATGTATGCTAATTTGAGAGAGTATTATGTATTTGGAATCTGAACCCTAATGAAGGCAAAAAAATTATTTTTGTATATATAAAGCTTACAATTTTTATTCATTTTCTCCTTCTACAACTTTTTAAAAAAATTATTAATTGACAAACTGTCATATATTTGTATGGGATACAGTGTGATATTTCAATACATATATAGATTGTGCAGTGACCAAATTAAGATAATTGAGCTATCTGTCATCTTACACATTTATCATTTCTTTGGATTTGAAACACTCAAAATCCTATTTACTCTTTTGGAATACTCAACTCATAGTTTTTAACTAGTTATCCTTCTATGCTATGGAACATTACAAGCTATTCCCCCTCTCAAGCTGCACTTTTGTACCTGTTAAGCACCTTCTTTTCATCTCTTCGTACACATGCTTCCTAGGCTTTAGAAACCAGTAATCTAATCTCTACCTCTATATTAGTTCAGCCTTTTAGTTTCCACATAAGCTTCCACACAGCAGTGTGCTTACTTCATTTAACATAATGTCCTCAAGTATTTTTGTAATTTCTGTTCTTCATTTCTTTCTCTTGCCTAACTGTTCTGGCTAAAATCTCCAACACTAAACTGTATTACACAAGAGTGGTTGAAGTTTACATCCTTGTTCATTCCTGATTTTAGAGGAAATAATTTTAACTTTTTCATATTTGCATGGAGTTGCTGTGTTTTGTCATATTATAGCTTGTATTGTATTGATTTATATTCTTTCAGTATGCCCTTTTGTTAAAGGTTTTATCATGAAGAGATACTGAATTTTATCAATTTTTTTTCTGTGATATTGAGATGATTGGGTAATTTTTGTTCTTCATTCTTATGTTACATACTCATATTTATTAATTTGCATATGCTGAACCATCTTTGCTTGCTAGAATGAAAGCAGCTTGATCACAGCGTGTGATCTTTTTGTTGAATTCAATTTATAAGTGTTTTGCTATGGATTTTTACATCTGTTCATCAGGGGTACTTGTGTATAGTTTTCTCTTTTGTGTATGTTTGTCAAGCATTGGTAGTAGGATAACGCTGGCCTTATGAAATGAAGTTAGAAGCTTCACTCTTCCTTTCAATTCTTTATAATAGCTTGAGAAGAATTAATATTAGTCTTTTTTTAAAGATTTAGTAAACTTTAGCAATGAAGTCATCTAGGTGTAGGCTTTTCTTTACTGAAAGACTTTTTATTACTGTTTCAGTTTCATTGTTTGCCATTGTTCTTGTGAAGTTTTCTATATTCTTAGATGTCAGTTTTGGAAAGTTACATGTGCCTAAAATTTTATCTGTATTCTAGGTTTCCCCTTGGCATATGATTATTCATGATGAATTTTCGAACGTCTGTGGTATCAGTTGTAATGTTTCCTTTTTTTAAACCTTTAATTTTGTAACTGGTTCTCTTTTTCTCCTTAAAAACTAAGTTTGTCAGTTTTATTTATTTGAAAAAAAATAGGTTTTGGTCTTCATTTTGTTTGTTTCTGTTGAAGTCTTTCCTTCTAATTTTGGATTTTGTTTATTGCTTATCTATTTTATTGAGCTGCATCTTTAGGTTATTTGACATTTAACTTTTCCTTCCCTTATTTTGTTGATACAGACAGTCCTCGTAATTTTCTTCTTAGGATATTCTCTTTTGAGTATCTTGCTAGTAAATTTTGTACTTTCCTGTGTTTTCATAGTAGTTACTCTTTTTCTTCTAGTATAGGTCTGCCTTAAACATTTATTACCTGGCGGTGATGAATTCCCTGATTTGTTTTGCTTTGTTTTGTTTTTGCCTTAGAAAGACTTTATTTCTCTTTGGAGAGATGGATAGCTTTGATAGATAGCTTTTGGGGGACCTAGTATTCATGGTTGGTAGTTTATTTTTTCTTTTGGAACATTGAAAATTTCATCCTATTTTCTCCTGGTCTGAAAGAATCCTGTTTGAGAAGTCTATTATTAGTGTAATGTAGTATAATTCCTTGTGCATGACTTGACACTGTCCTCTTGCTATTTTAGAGTTTAATCTCTGGCTTGTACTTCTGAGTGTTGTGACTATAATAATATGCTTCAGAGTAGGTTGTTGTTGATTGAATCTATTAGGCATCCTTTGGGCTTTCCACATCTGGATGTGCCCATCTTTCCCAAGATTTGCAGTTTTCAGCAGCAGTTTCACTGAATAGGGTTTTCTGTGCCTTACCTACCTACACTCCTTTCAGAAACATCCTAAACACAGAAATTTGGTCACTCAATGGAGTCCCATAAGTCTTAAAGGTTTTCTTCATTCTTTTATTATTTACTTATTTAGTTTATTTTTGGCCTTACTGAATTATTTTGAGTCAGAGATTCTTTATTCTTCTTGATTTGATGTGCAGTTGAGACACTGGATTTTTAAAAATTTTTTACTTTCTGAGCTTTTTTATCCTCAAGATTTGTTTTGTTCTTTCTTATGATTGCTATCTCTTTTCTAAGTTTCTCATCTATGACTTGAGTTGTTTTCCTGATTTCTTTGAACTGTCTGTTTATATTCTTTTATCTCATTAAGTTTCCTTAAGAACTAGCCAGGAGTGGTGGCAATACATCTATAATTTCAGCACTCAGGAACTTGGAGCAGGACAATTGTCTCGAGTTGAAGGCCAGCCTGGACTACATAGTGAGAACCTGTTTTCCAGAATAATCATCATCATCATCATCATCATCATCATCATCATCATCATCATGATGAATTCTCCCAGCTGTTTATCAGTTTCCTTTTCTTTGGGGTTTATTGCTAAATGCTTTGGTTCTTCTTGTGTCCCTTGTTAGTATTAGTGCAACTGGCAGGTCATCTTGCTCTACCACTTTTATAGGATAGTTTTCTTGGGGTAAGACCACTCCAAAAGATGTGGGCAGGTAATGCACAGCTGGTGTGGCAGCAGGGGCAGAATACCCATCTCTGCTCAAGGGCTGATGGGGATTGGCTTGTCACCATCTACCAGGCAGATATACTACAGTATGCCTGATACTGGGATGGAATGTCTGTCAGTATATCAGAGGGCCACTTGATGGCCGGGTGAAAGTTGGGCCCAAACGGGTTACTGACCACCATCTGAGGCCTACATAGTTCACCTGAAAAGATTTGTGGGATCTGCCTGCTTAGGGCAACCTGCCAGTCTGCTTCTGAAGACCTTACCATGCTAAACTCCTGATAGGCTGCCAACTGCCTCAGCCATCCATGCCATTCAGGGCAGGCTACTCAGCCACTTCCCCAGGTAAGTGATCACCATAATTTCTTAAATTCTTAACTCTTGCTTGCTTTAGTGTAACATAAGTAATCTTGAATGATCTCCCAGTCTTCACTTAATACTTTAGTTGGGTGTGTTTGTTCGTCTGGTTTTTTCCATATATGATCAGTACTTCAGACTTCCAGATATAATTTCAGGAAATTCTTAAGCAGAATAAAAATGTTGATTTCATCACTTTTGTCCTATTTCAGATTTGGTGTAAAAAAGAAGCCAATTTATATTAATGTCATAAGGGATCCTATTGAGAGGCTAGTTTCTTACTATTATTTTCTGAGATTTGGAGATGATTATCGACCTGGATTGAGGAGACGAAAACAAGGAGACAAAAAGGTAGTGTTTTAGTTTTAAGATTTTCATGGAGATAATTGTTTCCTAGATGCAGTGGACAATGTGCTTTTTAACTGTTTATTGATTATAAAGATACTGCTGGCTTATTGTGGAAAATTCTAAAAGCATCTTAAAGTATATAGAGGCAAAGGTAAAACTATTCATTAGCTGATGTCTTACAGTATTATCATTTTTGTGACTTTAAAAAAATGTTCATCTGTTAAAGGGTTGAATATTTGTTTTCTTATAGTCCTACTGACAATTTTCTAGGGCTGGTGATGTAGCTTGCTGATAGAGCACTTGTCTAACATATATATGACCCTCGTGCCATCAGAAAAGAATTCTGGGAGATCATTAATATTTATTGATTAACATAAATATATTTTAGTTCTCATAGTCTCACTGATGCCAGTTTTGTACTTATTAGCAATCATTTGTTTAAAGCAGAAATTTTTCAAGTAATGAGAAAATAGTGGCTCAAGATATTTGTATCAGGTTCAGATTTTGGTGTCTTTCGTTTCATTGCATCCTTCAGAGCGTCACCAGCTACTTTTCTAAGAACCATACTGACTTTTCACATTTCTCTTGCAACGCTTTTACAGCGACCACACTCCTCACAGCATAGAAGGCACTGGCTGACATCACCTGAGACTTTCCTCTCCTGTCTTAATTTTTTCCCAGCGCAGTGCTTTGGCCACATGAAATGTCATTAAACTCCAAATTTACTATTGCTTCTTTTTTTTTTTTTTTTTTCTTATTAGTGTACCCTTCCTTCACTCCAGCAAGTTTTTGTTATGGATGAGATTCAGTTCCAGTGTTCCCTTTCCTGTAGTTTCCTGTGCCAGCACCACCCCCATTCCCAGCAGAGTTAGGTCTCCTTTTAGGGTTCTGAGAACATTGTATTAAAATAGAGCATTTACTTAGTAGTATCTGGATTGTCGGTTAACATATTATCTTCCCCAGTATTTCATCCTTACTTTTGGCAGAAGGATTTTTTTTTTTTTTTTTTTGGCTGCCACAGAATGCCTTCTGGGCAGATCTGGTTTGGCGTGAGTATCTGGGGATGGAACGTCAGCATCCTGAGCCTGACTGCTTTGTTTAAGCAAGCACTTAAACAACTGAGGCAATGGGCAGGCCCCTACAGATCTAAGCTGTCTTTTTTTTTTTTTTTTTTTTTTAATGGTGGAACTGGAGATTGAACTCAGGCTCTTGCGCTTATTAGGGAAGCACTTGTTCTACTGAGCCATCTCTCCAGCCTCATCGCTACTTTTGGACTTGTGTCTCAGTTAACTTTCTCATTACTGAGACAAAATACCTGCCACATGCAACTCTAGGAAAGGCTTATTTTGGCTCACTGTTTCTACAGGTTTCAGTCAGTCATCTTCCCTAGGACAGAAGTGGCATAGTGGAAACATCTGCACAGAGGAAAAGTGACCTAGAAGCAGGGAGAGTAAAGAGAGGAACTGGAGAGGAAGATAGGCCCTTCAGGCCACACTTCAGCAACCCACATCCTGCCCCCAGATCCCACCTCCTAACCACAAGTCAGCTATGAGCCCGAATAGTCCGGCCACCTTCCAAAATCCCCACCTCTGAGCACATGAGGCTCCTGGGGGACATTAGATATAAACCATAGCAACCTGGTACCTGGTTTCCCTGTAAGAGCTTGATGATACGTGAATTCTGCATGTGTTAAAGTGTTACACGGTAGTGATGATACTTGGTGTAGGGTGATAAGCAACACTCAGTGATTAATTATTTTCCAAGTTAGGTGTTTATCATGAGAAGACAATTTTTGTTGTTTTCCTTTTTTATTTTTTTCTAGAAATTGGTGTTTCTTTTCTTAGTCTCGAAATTTCAATCAGAAAATACTATTCAAAATAGAAAAACTGACCAAGTCTTCTTTTACTGTGTTTACTCATATCTTACTATTACCTGATCTTCTGCAAATATTTTTTATTATTTTGAGGATTCTGCAAATTTTTATAAAATCTATTAGTATAACTTTTTGTGGCCTTATACTTAAATTACTATTTTTACTTTTGTGACATCCATCTCTTTCCTTTGAACAACAGATAACCATTGGTGTTGCTTAGGAAAAGATGTGCTATCTTGTGGGTTCCTATGTCTGTTTGTGACTGTCAGCCTTAGATAGCATGGTTTCATGGCTGTGCTGCACAATTTGAGCGATTGATCACTGACAGTAATTAATAGAATTAACCACAATAAATCACATTTATTATTTATTGTTTACAGAGCATTCCTTTAAGCTGTTGTCTTTTTAAGATAGCTTGTGCAATTCAGTGAAGTATTCCTCACAGATACACAAATTGCGACCCAGAAAGGTCAAAACACTGCTTAGTATCATAGGTCAATAAACTTAAACTATATGATCAGTCAATAAACTTAAACCTTCCTTTTTTCTTTAAAAGAAAATACAAAATGCTGCTCAAGATTTCTATATAGACAATTTATATATTTAAAACTTAATAAATTATCCATCATTGCCCATTTGTATTTGACAAATTTAGGTAGATAATGCATGTAGAACTTTTATTATTTTCTCTCTTAAATGCAATAAGGCTTGGATTTTTTAAGTATTTTTAAAATACATATTCCTTGGGGCCGGGGAGATGGCTCAGTGGAATAAGCATTTGCCTGGCAAGCGCAAGGACCTGAGTTCAATCCCCGGTTCCACCAAAAAAAAAAATAAATAAAATACATATTCCTACACTTTATATTATTAGTAACTCCAGCAAAATACTGTTGCATTGTCTTAACTTTTATAGGGATTCAATCACGTGTAAATGGTATATTAAAGTATGAAAATTTACGGTTTTGTAGATAGAATAGATCTTTTGTTATAAAACATTAGATATTTAAAATAATTTGTCATGTTTCTCATGAAACAAAAGTTGGTAACTTTCAGGGACTTTATGAGTGAAGTAATGTCTTATTGTAAATAATTCCTTAATATATTTAACTTGCCAGTATCTTCATTAAACTCATATCTTTATAAGACTGTGTACATATAACATCCTAAAAATGGAGGCGTATTTACAAATAGTAGAGATGAAAGGGTGGCCATGGTTATGTTGGAAATAACTTGCAATGGCTGCCATTCTAGAAAATGTCTGGGGGCTGGAGAGATGGCTCAGTGGTCTAAGGCACCTACTTAGAACAAGCTTGACAAAGCATCAGGGACCGCGGTTCAAAAGTTCAATCCCCCAGCACCACATGCCAGCCAGCCCGCCCCCTGGTGGGCTGAGCTGGCCACACACACACACCACACTCTCTC
>NW_004524685.1:2466122-2475655 GCF_000260255.1 Octodon degus | reverse complement strand
AAAAAAAAAATTAAAAAAAGAAAATGTCTGAAGAGCTTCATTCAGTTCAGCACTTACAGCAGTGATTATGGTTTGAACTGCAGTCTTCCTGTAATCTGATCTGCTTTCTGCTTACACTGTCAGATGGTAATTTGAGAGACATTTCAGATACCTGAGCACTTAAGACACTCTCAGTTGATCTTCAGTAAGGAACAAATTATTGGCTTTATTTGGGAGATTTCATAACTTCCTAAGAACTTTTGTTTATGTGAGCTAAATGTACTGTACTGATAACTCATATTTACCAGTATTAGTAATTTTTCCAATTTACCAAGAAATGTTTTAATTTTAAAATAAACCCATCTTGTGTTAATACAAATAATATTTTAGTGCAAATAATCCATTCTTTCAGCCTCAAAAGTAAGGAAAGTGCCATAATTTTACCTTTTGCAAATCTTTTTTGTGTCTGGCTTACTATAGAGAGCCTAATTTTCATGTCCATTTCTGAATTAAGTTACATTATTCTTATTGAAGTTTATAAAGAAAATACAGCTTCATATAGATAGGTAACTAGAGACAATTTTAATATCCTTTTCAGAAAATTGTGACTATTCTTTTACTGTTATACCCAAACTTGACAAGTGGTAGTTTTGTGGTTGCAGTGTAAATTTTTTATACTGTGCTACATTAAGATGCATTCAGTGAGTCTTTTAACCAAGTTTAATTTTAAACATATTGGTTCATTTAGTTATATGGACCTTCCAGATGTATCTCTTATTTTACAGTATCAGGAATTCATGTTTAGTAATATCACCATAGATTATGTTAGAAATGTCTTTTGTCAGGTTTTTAGTGGCAAATACAAGTTTTCCAAACATTTTACTGTTTGAAGCATAGCTTTTATCACAGACAATTGTAGGGTTTCTTGACTTCAACGTTATTGTTTTGGGCCACACAGTTCTTTATAATAGGGCACCACCTGTACCTAGGAAAGTGTTTGAAGGCTTTCCTGGCCTGTAGTTGGTAGCATCCCCACACCTCAATTGTAAGAACCACAAGTGTCTCCAAACACTGACACATACATCAGGCATTAAACAGCTCACAGTGAGGAAGCACTCAGTTAATGAACACCATCAGTTGTTTTCTTTCAAGTGAAAAGCACAATTTACTTATTTTAAGAAAATGTCACCAAATGTCCAAGTTGGAATAGCCGTAATTTGTTTGTCGGTTGTTCTCCAGCAGAGCCATTGCTTCTTAGGACTTAAGAATGCTAATTCTTCATCACGCAAACGATTTCAGCTCTCTACTGCTCCAGTAGGTTCCTCATTTTTTTTTTATCAGCAGAACGCCAAGGGGGTTATACTAATAAAAAGTAAATGTATGTGTGCTCTATTAAAAACACAAAAAGAGTGAGCTTACCTCTGTGAAGAACTATTTACAGGTTCCAGAAATCACAATTTCACCTCAATTTACTTGTATTTCTTGTTCTGAATTCAGCAAACTTAGTGACAGCTCTGAGAATTATAATGAACTTAGCATATCCTACATAAAAATAGGTACTTACTTGCAAAAATAATAATAAAAATATTCCATACTTAGTGCTACCTGATTATAATTGTTGGCTTAAAACATTTGCCTTTAAAAAAAAAAGTCATTTGCCTTATGGTCATTAATAATAATTCCCAATTTCCTGACATGTTTTGCTCATGGAACATAGTGTCAGTTATTTTTTTCTCACTGCTGGGACAAAGTACCTGACACCCAAAATTAAGGAAGTAAAGGTTTATTTAACTCACAGATTGTGGAGGTTTTAGTCTTTACTCAGCTGGCTCCAAGTGTTGGCATACACCTATAATCCTAGCTCTTGGGAGACTGTAAACAGGCGGATCACTACGAGTCCGATCTAGTAGTGAAACCCTGAACACCCTGTAGACCCTTCCTAAAATTGCCAAAAAAAAGAAAAAGAAAAAAATATTCATTGGGTGGATTAGTGTAGATGTTCCTAAGCTTCTGAAACAAAGAAATCAAGTAGGTTATGGTTATTTATCTTTCACATAAAAGTCTAGAGATGAGCACCTAGACTCTTGGGGCAGCTTGGCTCTGTGCTGTCCTTCTAGGGTACCCTGTATTGCTCTAACATTCTTTACATGATTTGTTGTATTTGAGTCACTGCCATATCATTTTCTAGCCCCTGGGGGGAGAGGTAGTGCAGGCCAAGCAGTTTCCTTCTAGGCACATGGTCCCGAAGCTGCCCACATCACTTCTGCCTCCAGCCCACCAGTAGTCATGTGACTGCATTCAGTTCATTGCCAGAGAAGCATGAGTTTGGGAGGTGATTCTTAGTCTGCCAGAAGTTAGCTGAATTAAAACTACTGGCCAGAAATAGATTTGATGATTTAATAGTCTCTTTGCTAGAAGAACCAAAATACTTCAAGAGAATAGAAGCTAAAAATTGGCCAACTGGGGAATTTTAAATTAAATAGCCAATGACATCTTACTTAGTTTTAATAGGATATCAGAATTAGTAAATTTTTTTGAAACCTTTAATGTTGTAATTTCTGTGCTGGGGAGATAGCTCAGGTCTAAGTGCCTGCCTAACAAGCACAAGGACCTGGGTTTGATCCCTGGTAACACATGCCATGCTAGCCCTGCACTGTGCTGGCCACCAAAACCAGGTGTGGGGGTGCGCACATGTAATCTCAATGTTGGGGAGGATCACTACATGTCCAAGCTGTGTAGTGAGACCCTGTACCAAATAAATTAAATGATTTTTTAAAATTGTAATTTCTTTTAATATGTTAGTCTCTTTTTTCTTTTTTCTTTTTTTCTTTTGGTACCAAGAATCAAACTCACAACCTCATGCTTGCCAGGCAGGCATTGTGCCACTGAGCTATATCCCTGGCCTGTTAGTTTCTTGTAATTAAGCAAAATATCTTAAAAGTCTTTGAATCTCACATACAATCACTTGCGGACATGAAATGTGGCAAGTCGTGAGGTCATTGGTAATGACTTCACTAACATCCTCTTTCTGGCTCTGGTTAAAGGCATGAAGAAATTACCTGCTTCAGAGACAGCATGCTACAAGTGGGCCTGTCAAAAATTGCATAGACATGGATTCAGAAACCTCTTCTATCATCACCTGGTTCATTGAGCCAAATCTTTCATGGAAATTAGGGCATAGTCGAGATAGATAAGAATGAGATAAAGTTTTGATCTTTGTTTTTTAATGAACTAAGC
Organism: Octodon degus; assembly: GCF_000260255.1. Taxonomy (NCBI): domain Eukaryota; kingdom Metazoa; phylum Chordata; class Mammalia; order Rodentia; family Octodontidae; genus Octodon; species Octodon degus. The sequence continues at coordinate 2,472,439 of NW_004524685.1, read as the reverse complement.
GTAAATGGCAAAACTTTAGAAGATGGCTTAGAGTATTAAATCTAAGTCAAACCATGTAAAAAATATCAGAGTTTTTCATTATCTATTCACATTGGGCTTATGGAATCTTAAATATAGGCCAAAGTGTTTTTGCTTTTTAAAGACAACATCTCACACACACACACAGAAAGTTTGACGGAATTTGAAAAGATTGTCAAAATGCTTCATGAAAAAAGTGCTACTTTTCATCTCCACTAGAACTCTTGTCTTTAGCATTGTGTAAGTCTCCAAAGAGCAGTTTTCCAGTGGTAACCTTCCAAAATTAATATGCAGTTTGTGTAGTAGTACACAGTGTACCATGAGGGACACACACATGCTGCATGATCCTTCCAAGTTCTCAGAATAAGGAAGCAGAGTATCACACATTTACAAAGTACATGAAGCGGGCCGGTCAGATAGCTTAGCGGATTAAAGCACCTGTAAGCAGGCACAGGGGCTTGGGGTTCCATCTCTGGGCCTGCTGTGCTGGGCCTCCCACCAGGACGCTCTGAGATATCAATGGAGACTGTGTGTGTGTGTGTGTGTGCGCGCGCGCAGAGTCTCACGACACAGCCCAGACTCGAAGTGATCCTCCTGATTTCTGCCTCCCTAGTGCTGGGATTGCAGGCACGCGCCTCCACGCCTGGACTCGGCAATTGAGACTGGGTGTGGAGGCGCATGCCTGTAATCCCAGCTCTTGGGATGCTGTAAACAGGCAGATCACAGGAGTCTGATCTAGTAGTGAGACCCTGAACACCCTGTAGACCCTTCCCTAAAAAATACCAAAAAAAAAAAAAAAGTGCATGAAGCAAGCTATGTAGATAAAATTATGGATCTTTGTATACCCAGAAACTAAGAGCTGGATATTACAAGAAATATATTCTTAATTCATACTGCCTTAAAAAAAAAATGAGTGATTTTAGGCTGTAGTAGTCACTGGAAAGATAGTTTTAAGGTAAAGAGGTTAGTGGAAGGAACTACAGTATTGGAAGATGTAATTGTAGTCAGCAAAAGTATAGAGATTTAGGGGTACACATGACATGGTTGTGAAACAACAAGTCATCGTGGTTAAGGTAGACCTGTGCACAGAGACATAGCAAGACTGACGCATTGAGGTCAGATTATGAATCATTCCTGAAAGGCAAGGGAAAATTCTTCTTGTTTGTTTTCCAAGGTCTTAGATGCTATTGAAAAGCTAAAAGGTGTTAGGAGTGACTGCTGAGGATAACCTGCTAACTAACTGTACAGAGCCTATTAAAAGGAAGTATATAAAGGTACTCAATGAAGAATCTGATGTAGCCAGGCAGGATGCCTGACACATGCTAGTAATCCCAGCATACAGGAGGTTGAGGCAAGAGGATCACCACAAGTGTCAAAGTAAAATAAAGAAATTGATACAGAAATAAAGGTTAATGATATTATGAGATCCTCATGGAAGTAAGGTGAAAAAGTGAAGATGGATTGGGAAAGCAACACTGAGAATTCAAATTAAAATGCACAGTAGGCATTAGAAGGGATCTGTGAATACTGATTTGAAAGTCTTTTGTCCAAAAATTATAAACCAAGGAAATGTTAACAAGTGGGCTAAGGCAGGGAGTAAGCAAAGAATGCTAAGATAAATAATTGGTGAATATTTTGTCAAAAGGACCAAAACATATCTGCAAAGATGATGGTAGTATATCCAGAAAGGAACAGAGAACCAAGCCAGTTGTGGTGGCGCAGCACTCTAGGAGCCTGTGGAGGATTGTAAGTTCAAGGCAACTTGCAAAATTTAGAGACCCTGTCTCAAAATTTTAAAAATTAACTTTTTCTAAAGGGCCAGGGATATACTCTGTGAAGTGCCTGGATTGAATCCCCAGTACCACAAAAATAAATAAATTAATTAATTAAATAAAATACATTTTTAAAAACGGCAGAGGGGAGATCAACAAAAGAAGCAGATATAGAAAAGAATGTATTAGTGGTAGAGAGGCTAAGAGGGTTTTTTGAAGGAAAAGATGGGGCAAAATGCTATGGAGGTCAAAGAAGCACAGACCAAGAAAGCATTGTATCTGACCCCTAGGCTGGAGGGGTAGAAGAAAGACAGCCATAGACACGAAGACGTCTCATTCATTGAGCTCCCTAGGCACTGCATAGTGTAGATTTATTCCTTCAGGGAAAATTAAGCCCTGTGTTTTAGAGGAGAAAACTAACATAGAGCTGAAGTTTTCCAGGTCCAGGATTCAAACCTAAGTCATGTACCTTTTCACTTTATCAAGGCAGATAAACAGCATCAACAACAAAAAATAAATAATTGATGGTTGCAGTTTGTGCTTTTGCCTCTTGAATGTTGCCAGAAGAAAGACAATCATTTAGTTCCACCTGTACACAGTCTAAGGAGTTTGTGGATCTATTTTCATAGATTTGGGTTGACCAGACCCTTTGAGTATATCTGATTATGTATATTAGAAAAATGCAACCTGGAGGCCTTAAAAGATGTTCCTAAAATACAGTCAAACCTGGTGGTAGTCAGAGCTGGCACAAGATGAGTGTTCTTTCTACTCTTGCATACTTCCTCTTTCCAGAAATAACAGGTTGTATGTTTAGGTTTCCTCCCTGGACAGTCACCACCCAGGCCTTGTCTCCGGTAAGTTTCTGTTATATCGTCTCAAAGGGATGATAATTTCCTTTGATTAGAAAATACAAATTTGCAACAAACCAGTACTTATTCTTGAGGGCAAATTATTATGGGAGGTCCTTTCATATAGTAAAGAATTTGCATAGAAAAAAATTACGAGAAAATCCGTGTTTAACTTTCCTCAGTATCTGGAGTATACTTGCATAACTTTGCCATCCTTTTCATTTTGTTATCTTACCTACCCTCACCCATTCATTTCAATGATTCACCACTTTAAGTAATTGAGAATTCAGGGAAACCTGGATGTATGACTTACTGTGCTCCTTTGTCTCTGTTCCAGACTTTTGATGAATGTGTGGCTGAGGGCGGCTCAGACTGTGCTCCAGAGAAGCTCTGGCTTCAAATCCCATTCTTCTGTGGCCATAGCTCGGAATGCTGGTAGGGAGATAAAGTTAGCTTCAAGTGATCATTTTCTTTGCAGAACTGGGGATTGAACTCAGGCTGTTTGCGCTTGCCAGGGAAGCACTTATTCCACTGAGCCATCTCCCCAGCCCCTCAAGTGATCATTTTCCTTCTTACATCTATAAATCTGTATTTCGTGAGTATGAATATGTTGATCCCAAACTACATAAAGGGAAATCAGTGAAGATTAGACTAAAAATAACATGTAATTAATACCTAGTTTTCTGTTTACTTTTACATGCATTTGAAAGATTATTCATTAAAAAAAAGATTATTCATATGTTATCCTCATAGTGTTTTTCAGTTACTGCTTTATTTTTATTTTTAATCTTTTTCTTTATTTATGTATTTGGTATAGGGTTTTGCTACGCAGCTCAGACTCGTAGTGATCCTTTTGTCTCAGCCTCCTCAGCGCTGGGATTACAGGCTTGCACCACCATGCCCAGTTTCACTGGCTGACACAGCACACTTGAGGTTCTGGGGCCAGCACGGGATGTGGTACCAGGGATTGAACCCAGGTCCTTGTGCTTGCCAGGCAAGGGTTTAGACCACTGAGCTCTATCTCTCTTTGCCCTGGTTACTATTTTTTGGTTTTTGTGGTTTTTTTAAAGTTTGTTTATTGGGGCTGGGGAAATGGCTCAGTAGAATAAGCACTTGCCTGGCAAGTGCAAGGGCCTGAGTTCAATCCCCAGTTCTGCCCAAAAAAATAAATAAATAAATAAAGTTGGTTTGGTGTTCTGCTTTTATTATAGCAAAAAGTTTAATTAGAGACCAAAGGTCATTTGATAAACTTTATTTTGTCCTAAAATTACTGTTTTAGCCATTCAAGTTAAAAAAGAGGCTTAGTGGGTAAATTATTTACCTGACTTTAACATTAAGCTGATTTTTAAAAAAAGAGCTAAGGTTGTGATTATAATTTAATCTGCTAATAAATATGAGGTAGAAAATAAAGATATTTTTTTTTTAATAAAGAATTTATTGGGCCGGGGAGATAGCTTAGTAGAATAAGTGCTTGCCTGGCAAACATAGGGCCCTGAGTTCAATCCCCAGTACCGCAAAGAAAAAGAAGGAAGGGAGGGAGGGAGGGAAGGAGGGAGAAAAGAATTATTTCCTAAGAACGTATTAAGTGTTTAATAATTGTATATTTTTTATTCTAGTCCACATTTTAATATGATAAGTAGAAAAATAGAAACACATTCAAAGTATTTTCCTTAAAACCATAATGAGAAATACAAGGAAATTCTTCATTATTTGAGATACATTATTAGGTAACTATGAAGCATAAAGTTCTATATACAGTAGATTATTTCAGAGCATTGTGATAGCACAGGAAAAATTAGAAACACAGGAAAACCATCTTCTCTAGTTTTAACTATTTCCTTAGAACAGGGGTTAGCAAACTGCACCATGTAGACTATGTTGGGTGTCTCTTTTTTTTTCTTTTTGATAAAGCTTTATTAGAACATAGTCGTTTCTGTTTATTTATTACTATCGATAGCCACTGTCATGCTGCAGTGGAGTTGTATATTTATAATCTAAAGCATACAGTAACCTAAAAAGCCTAAAATACCTTTTCCTGGCCCTTCATAGAAAAAGTTTGCCAAGCTCTGCCTTCAAACAGAAGAATACTGCTTGACTGAGCATTTTCAAGACTTTAATGTTTCATAGAGAACTGAGGCCGTCCATAGAAATCTGCTTATTTATTTCCCCTTCCTTCTACTCCCTGCCCCCCCCTTTTTTTTAATATCTGAGAAAACATTAGAAAGGTGAAACCTCTAGTTTAACCTACTTAAAGGCAGATTTCAAATTTGAAGAGTGTTAGTGCTTAAAAAGAACTCCAAAGTATGTAGTTAGGGTAAACTCTATTTACGGCCAGGATCAATGAAAATAAGAGGGCAGGCGCCAGGCATGTAGCTCAGAGGCACAGCTGCCTGCCTGGTAAGTGTGAGGTCCTGAGTTCAATTCCTGGTTACCCCCCCCCACACACACACACCCTCAAATAAGAGGCCATTAACAGAGCCATTTCTCCTTATGTTTTTGTTGCAGAAGCTTCAGGAAACATTTACAAGATAAGTGCTGAACATAAATGCTAAGATCTTACTAAAGAGCTCTTTAGTGCACACATAGCCCCTAAATTCAGGGTTCAGAGTTCAAGGCTATCCTGTGCTTCACATTGAGATGGTCCAAAGGGGAAAAGTTTGTAAAATGAAAAAAGAAGTGAATTAAAATTCACTCACATTAAATCATATGTTACATATGTGCATTTTGTAAACTCTGTAAACTTTGATTGTATTGAGCCCGCTAGTAAAATCTGAACTAGCACTAGATCTGAAAGCAAGGCAAATTAAAAACAGACGTGCCTCCCAAGGCTGTTACTGGAAGAGCATTAGAGCTATGACTGTACATGGGTTTGTCTGTTTTCTCCATAATATGCAGTATCAGAAACATCAGGAATACTTTGCCATGTCACACCCAAATTTTTAATTCTTTTTGTTTGGTTTTAGGAATGTGGGAAGCAGGTGGGCTATGGATCAAGCCAAGTATAACCTAATTAATGAGTACTTTCTGGTGGGAGTTACTGAAGAACTTGAAGATTTTATCATGTTACTGGAGGCAGCTTTGCCACGGTTTTTCAGGGGTGCAACAGAGCTCTATCGTACAGGTATATAAATAAGGAATTTTTTTTTAAGTTAAACCTAGCTTTTTTAAAATAACTTTAAAAAATGTATACAATTTGAAGTTTCTTCAGTAAAACACAACAGATAGCTCTAGAAAGGGAAGTGTATTGTGTTTCTGTTTAATATTTTCATTAAAAGATCACATGTGGCACACAGATAGTGTTAAGTATTTTTAACATGAATAAATTGCATTAGATGAGAATTAGGAATAGTGAAATAATTCAGACTACAAAATTAGCCTTAGAAATGTGTCACAGTAATGCCAGATTCAGATTCCAAATTATATATTTAAACCCTTAGATCTGTCTCCTACCACTTTTTTTTTTTTTTGTATTTTAGGGAAGGGTCTACAGGGTGTTTGGGGTCTCACTACTACATCGGACTCCGTAGTGAACTGCCTGTTTATAGCCTCCCAAAAGCTGGGATTACAGGCGCACACCACCTTACCCAGGCTCAATTGCCATCTCAGCAAACCCCTGGCCCCTGCACCTGCTTGCAGGTGCTTTAGTCTACTAAGCTATTTGGCCAGCCCTACTTTTTTT
>NW_004524685.1:2450430-2466022 GCF_000260255.1 Octodon degus | reverse complement strand
CCCAGACTTGATTGCCAGCTCAGTGCACCCAGGGGCAGGCCCAGTGCAGCATGTGGTGCCAGGGATGGAACCCCGGTCCCTAGTTGGCCCATCTGTCTTGCCAGCCCCCTCCCACCATTTTAAAGTAGAGTTGATATGAGGGTGGGAAGCACACCTACAGAGGCATCATGAACAATATAACTACCTGTGCAGCCTCGGAGTATGACGAATCTGAAGCTGACCATCCTGGTCCCGTTTCATTTTGACATTTTTCCTTTTTTTAAAACTCCCTTTTGGCTGTTGTTTGATCAGATACAGTCGTAGGAATATACATAGGCCCTACTCCTATATGATTATAGCAAATATAGGTTATGGGAAATTAGAATTAAGTTTGGTAGTAGATACTAAATTTTAAAAATAAACAATTCTTGGCACCAAGCACTGGAAAATATAGTGCTCAAGGCAACAGTCTACTGAGTAGTGATCTTTATATTTTCAATGTGACATTTCATGAAGTCTTTAACATGTGAAGGATTTACATTCTGAAGGAATAGTTCTGGTATAATTAGTATTCGATGTTTGACTGAATATATTAATGTAATTATGTTACGTATCCTTCAATGTTAAACCATCTTTAAATAAAGAGGTATTTATTTTTCATGTGTTCTCCTCAGAAAATTTTAACTTTCCTTTACTTTCCTTTGCAAGTAGGAAAGAAATCTCATCTTAGGAAAACCACAGAGAAGAAACTCCCCACTAAACAAACCATTGCAAAATTGCAGCAGTCTGACATTTGGAAAATGGAGAATGAGTTCTATGAATTTGCACTAGAGCAGTTCCAGTTCATCAGAGCCCATGCTGTTCGAGAAAAAGATGGAGACCTCTACATCCTTACACAAAACTTTTTCTACGAAAAGATTTACCCTAAGTCGAACTGAATACGGTGTGATTGTTAGAGTCTGGAACTAGAACTGTGACCCTGTCTTCACTTCATTCTCAGCTTCACATCATGAATTGCTGACATGTATAAGACGATTTATATTGGGCTACATTAGAAAACAGTAACATCAAGGACATAAATACTGGCTGGTATGTTATAAGTTTAAGTTTCAGGCATTTTTCTTTTTTCTGTTTGAATTTTGGTGAGAGTTGCAACCTCCTGTGTGGAAGGGGGAAAAAAGAACCTTATATCCCCTAACACATGGCAGGCCTAATCAAAAGGCTAAATACAATTTCAGAAAAAGGTTCTGATATTTTTTTTCCTGACAAAACGTTTTTTTTCCAACTAACTATGACTGAAGATAAATCCATTTGCCACTTCCACCTTCTCCAGAGGTTTGGGTTCTACACCTCTTCTGAATAGTGTTAATTGTTCGGCCATTTGTGCTTTGTTTCTGTGAATCATGTCTCATGAAATTTATTAGAATGTTTGATCATGTTTGCTAAGAAATGTTTTTGCTATAGTAGGATTTGCCCGTATTAATGTAGGTGAGGTTTTGTTTTTTGTTTTTTGGGTTTTTTTGGATGGTGACCATTGGTGTTAAATATCTAGTTTAAACCATGAATACTGTAAAAAGATAGAGTCAAAACAGTATTTCTTATTCCATTCTCCCCAGTATCTAATATTGGGAAGATAGCTCTACTAATTGGAATCATCTGAAATTTCAGTTGAGCGTTCCACACATTAATATCAAAAAAGTAAGTTTGGTATTTGTTTCTCCATGGGTTATTTGTAAAGCTGTAAACTGAGATATCAGTGACTATATTATGACTCCATTAGTGAGCTGTGGTATGGGTAGGATTTTCCTACTTCTTCTGTACTTTTACTTGTAGACTATTTTTACTAAGGTGCTTTATAATGTGTTTTAAAGCGTTGCATTTACGAAAAAAAAAAAAAAGAAAAATGCTGTAAATATTGCATATTTTATGTATTTGGACCAAAAAGTTACAAGTAATTAGACAAAAGTCATTTTGCACCAGTTTTATTGTGTCAAGTAAAATCATCTGACCTGCTCTCTTGTATTTTTCATTTAACTTTACTATTAAGAAATCACTAAAAAGAAGTTCAATAACCTTTCGATTTTGATAGAACACATTATTCATAATTGGAGGCAGTAGCAGTAGTGGAAAGCGTACTAGACAAGGAGTCAGAACATTTAATTTCTGCTCCTGGCCCTGCAGTTTCCAGCTCTGTGCTCTTGGATATGACACTTGACTTCTCTTTGCCTCAGTTTCCTCATCTTGAAATGAAATGAGGACAATAATACCTGCTGTACCTACCTCACAGGGCTGTTGTGAGGATTAAATGAGATGCCTGGGAAAGCACTTTGAAAACTGTAAAGTGTAATATAAATGTAAGGTGTTATCATAGAAACATCCCCGACGTAGTTTCATATCATTCATTTTTTTAACAAAGAAAAAGTCCACTTTTAAGCTTTGTGAAAAAAGTTTATCTTGATATAAATTTGTGTTTGATAAATATCTTGAGTGTTCTATCTTCCATGTTTTAATAGCTACTGGCTGTCTGAAACGCCTGCAGACTCCTGAGCGTCAAGAGCCGCTGCTGGCGTTCAGAAGGCTCTCTGCTGGAAACAAGCTTGTGCAGGCGGTTGGGGCAGGGAGTCTTGTTCTTCAGAAATTCAGTATTTTTGTTTGGTAGGTTTACTTTACAGTACCATTAGAAATGGTAGCTATTTTCTACCTATAGTTTTTAAAGTATGTTTTTCAAAATTTAATTTTTCTATGCATTCTTCACCTTCCTCCTCTAAAGAATTTTAGAAATGTTTTCTAAAGAGATAATCTTTAATATGTTTAGTATAAGTAAATACTTCTGAACAAGGCTTCAAGAAACTAAGCATTTTAGGCAGATTGATTGCCTTAAAGATTCTTGGGGGGAGGAGGAGTACTATGTGTCAGAAAATACTAATAAACCAAAAAGCCAAAGGGCTAACAGAAACTTTTACAGCCCTTTTCCTCCAATAATATGGAAATATTAAGAGAACATAGCCAGTTATACTTCTTTGGCTTTCTTTTTCCTTTCCTTTTTTTTTTTTTCTTCTTTTTTTAAACAAATTAACTTTTACAGGCTTTTGCTGAAAACAGACAAATTGTTTCTTTTCTAAAGTATAAAACACCACTGTGAGGTGAGTTGTTTGACATTTATATAACTAATGAAGAAACCCAGGTTATTCCTGAGGTACATGATAAAATTTGGAGGTGCATTAACTCTTTTAGATAGCTACAGGTGTTCTTTTCAGTGTTTCTTTTAGTACACTGCATCAGGGATCAGTAAAATTTTGCTGTGAAGGACCAGAAAAGAAATATTCTAAATCTCTGTCACAACCATACTACTGTCATTGTTACAAAAAAAAAAAAAAAAGCCACAGACACTGTGGAAACAAATGAGTATGATTATGTTCCCGTGAAACCCTATTTACAAAAACAGATGAAGTACAAGATAAGGTCCATGAGCTACCAGGCTCTGCAACTAGAGAAATCATTATTTATGGAGAAGACATTTCTGCATCCCTAGTCTAGGGGCCCAAAAGACTCACGTAAATCCAAAGACTAGCCTTCTGATCCTGCAGTCTCTCCCACAGATTCATAAACTTTTATGTATATTGCTTCCACGTGGACATGTTTTCTTTCCCAGTTTAACAGATCAGATCAAAATAAGCGTGTGGGGAGGTTACTTTGAGGGGGATTAATAGCAACATGTCTGTAACTACAATAAATTTTCTGTAAACATGAAAAACCCCACCAGAATAGGGACATTTATTTTATCTTTAGAGTGGGTTAGGAGTGTCCTTTCTGAAGACTGAAGTTGAGGTAGACTGAATTCTGTCTGGTACAGCATAGTCCTAGCGGTCTCAGTCCTTACAAGAACATAGCTTTATAATCAATTAAGTAGGAACACTGCAACAATATGTGTTGTTTTTCAAGTGGCAAATGTGGTTTTCTTTTTTCTATCTTTGTGTTTTTTCAGTGTTTTAACCAGAAGGGGATTTTTTATAATGAAAAAAAAAATAAAATAACCACTTTGAATTTTAAAAATAATGTTAAGTGTATACACACACATATATATGTAAATATAAATATATATCTGTATCTGTTTATTTCCTAAAAGAAAAAAAAGCTTTTTGTTCAACTTGTATCAACTCCTATTTTCTAATTACTGTGAAATGGCAACTGTTGATAAATTATTGTGACTGTTTTAAAATGTAATGGGGAAGATATATTTTTATTTTTCCCAGCTTTAACCTATAAATTATCACTTAAATATATCTAATAGCAACATACGAAATATTGCATGGAAATTACTTTTTTATCAGCCATTTGCATTCATGCAATTTCTAACATATCGGGTGCATCTAACTTCCTGATGATTAGATTTAAACTATTGAAAAATCAAAGAATTTAAATTTACTGAGTTAAATTTTCACTTTTATTTTCTAAAAGTGCAATTAGTGTCTATAATTTGAAATGTGTTACTATTTCTCTTTGATATCCCACTGAAAATTCTTGGAATTGTTAGTGTCCTCAGTGAGTTACCAAACAGTGTTTGATCCTGCAGATGATTTGCTCATTGTGTTTGCATAGCTAACAAAGAAAATAGTTTGTAGACAGTGATTCTTTTTTAATAAAATTAAATAAAAATTCCAAAATCACTAGAAAAATGTAAAGGCTGGTTCCCAAATGCATAAGTGGTATTTTAGTACCTTACATTTAAAACCTCTACATAGAGAACATCTCTGTAAATCTTCTAGTTGGGTGTTCCCATTCATTGGTCATTGTCAAACACACCTGTGGTCTTAGAGTCCTTTATGATGAGAAGTACTTGGTATTGTAACCTTTTGTGAAGACTGTCTTTAAAAGGCCCAAGTGTTTCTGCGTTAAAATTTTAATTTTACTTCTTAAATTAGTATAGTTTACTTTCTGAGGAAATGGGGTAGTTGCTGTTAGCTTTGCACCCATCTACCTGCCGCAGAGTCGCCATGTGAAGCCAACTGAACTGCTCTTCAGCTCACCTTGTAAGGGGAGAGACAGTCCAGTTTCAAGTGTACTCCAGTGCAGCTTCTCTGTGGAGGACAGCTTGCTTTTTGATTTCTTGGCGTGGGAATTTTAGAAGTTGAAATGTGTGGTCATTTAGTCAGATTTTCAGTTTATGCAAGTTGGTGACCTTTGCAGTACTATTTATAAAATGGCCCCTGATAATTATCTCTTTAAAACTCATCCGTGGCAAGCCTGGGCCTGAGCTACACTGGTGCAGTCTGTCTTTTCAGACAGCTTTCGTAGATTTCGGTTGAGAGGTACGTGAGCATCTCTAAAGCAGTATTGAATGTAATTTAAAGAAATGGATTGTCTGTTTTACAGACTTTTATAAATAAGACAGCTACACAGTGCCTTTCCCTGCTCACAATCCTGATGGAAGATGCTTGTTCCGGTCTCCCTTCTGCCCTCCCTACCCTCTGTTGATTTATGCAAGACTGTTTCCAATATGAAACTATTTTGTCACACCTGTTGGAAAGATCCTCACTCCTTTTCCCTGACAGTCTGCCAGCTTTCTTGTTGAAGTGTTTCAGTTGACTACCTGATTTTTAAAAAGCTATAAAATAAACAATGGGAAGGGGAAAGTGGCTTGGTGTCTTGTCTTAATATTTCCCACTTTGGCTTTGATACCAGTGCACATTTCCCAAGATGACTTACTGTTCAGCGTCATCACCTCAACTTGGATATTGTTGACCCCAGGAGAGCAGGCTTCCTTGCTTTCTGATCATTTCCTGGCTTATTTGTGGCATTTCATCTGAACTGACACACTTCTGCTGCTCTTGTATTAAATCATTTTTATTAAAATTTCCGATAGAAAATGTCTAAGTTATACTTTGGGTATACGCTTAACCAGAAGAGAAAAGGAAGACATGAGGGCTATGAGAATAAAAAGGAAATTTCAAAGAAAAAATTCAATATGATTCATCTTTATTGCAGACTTTACACATGTCTTTAATGTTTGAGAAAATGTTGCCTCTAGTGATTGTTATTTTGCCCTTTAAAGGAGAAGAATCACAATTCCCAGCCACTAGTTCATTGTTGTGCATAATTGTTGATTTTTTTTTCAAAATTCTACATAAGACTGAATAAAATACTGGTTCAGTGATGAAATTTCTAAACAAAATATGATCTGAACCCACGGTGGCATAATGGAGGGCATAAAAAAAATTTTAAAAATAATGGAGGGCATGAGTTTGAGAGTCACATGGGCCAGCATATAGCAGTGTGGCCTTAGTAGATGGAAATAACAAGATTGTGGTACAGGTTAGATAGCATAGATGGAAAGCCCTGGCTCATACTGATAACCCACAGCGTTTATATAATAGGGTAGGATGTTGCTAGGAAGCTGACCTCTCTTCTCAGGCCACAAGATCTTAATTTTGTCACTTCATAAGAAGGTATTTTGATGAATATTAATCAAGGCAGCTGAATACTGTTAATACTGGTAAGACCTGTTCCTACCTCCACACTTACAAACCTGGAGCATGGGTGTTCTGAAGCTGTGCTCTCCATGTGAGAACAAATCTCCCATGAGGAAAGGGGCTAAGACAGCACTTGCTTATTCCAGAAAGGGCTTTGTTCATATTTTACTGTATTTGTAACAGTAGAGACTGTCAAGTACCCATGTAAATACTGGGAGTATAACTTGCATTCTTTCAAGAGAAAGGAAGCTCCATTCTGTCACTTTGAGTTGTAAATCAGTTGGTTTGTTGGAATTCCAGGTTTTAGGAGTATCTGAAGAACAATTTAGGAGGCCGGGGAGATAGCTCAGTAGAATAAGCACTTCCCTGGCAAGCGCAAGGGCCTGAGTTCAATCCCTGGTCACAAAAAAAAAAAAAAAATTTAGGATACAGTGATTGTTTCATAAACCTGCTTGTTTTCACACTACTATTATCATTACTGGCTGTTCTTTAAAGCAGGAGTTTTATTTTCTGAATTTTCTTCCAGTAGGAACAAGTGCAACAGCGCGAACCTTGAATCGCTGCCTCTTTGTCCTGATCACTTATCTACCTTGTCATTGCACGGTTTCCCTTGGTTGCCACAGAGCACAGCAGAGGCACCTTGCAGCAAGACAAAATAGCGAGCAGCATAAATACCTAAAGACTCTGTTTCCTGTGTCAGGAATAACCAGTGGCGCAAACAAGAAAAAGTACTACTAAAGTTACTGTTCTCTTTGTGATTTGCTGTTTCTTGTAGCATGGACTAAACCAGTAAAACAGTTTTCAGCTATTTCAGTATTTTATGTACACGAGATATTTAGTGTGCAGTGAACACTAGGTAATATATTTAGCCCTTAAATATTTGAAGGAAAATATAAAAAGGACTTAATCTTTTGACTTTCAAAGCCCCTTGAGTAGATGTTTTTTGGTTTGAAGATAGTGAGGAGGCCCACTATGAAAAGATGATCCCTAAGAGTTAGCTACACATTTTTCTACCACTCTTTAGCTCTGTGTTGAAAAGAACAAAAGTTACAGTTTGGCTTTTTTTTTTTTTTTTTTTAACTGAGGTATCCTTTTTTAGCACACTTTTTTGTTGTTTGGTGGTGCTAACAATCCAACCCAGGGCGTCATGCTGCTAGACAAGTGCTGTAGTACAAACTACATTCCAGCTCTATTAAACAGGGTAGTCTTGTCTTTTACCTTGTATTTTAGTTACTTTCTTTGGTGGGACAGAATACACAATATGCACAAGTTAAAAGAGGAAAAGGGGGTTTGGAGGGTCGGGTTTTGTTTGTTTTTTTGTGACAGAGTCTCGCTATGTTGTTTAGACTGACCTTGAACTTACTATGTAACCTAGGCTGGCCCCAAACTCATAGGGATCTTCCTGCCTCAGCCTCCCAGGTGCTAGGGAAAAGTTACTTTAGCTCACAGTTTGTAGAGGTATCTTTCCATAGTTGGCTGGTTCCAGGGCAGGGCAGCATGGCAGATGGGCGTGTTGGGAAAAACAGTTGATGGCCTGGCTGGCAGGAAGAAGCAGTTAGGGGACGACGGGGATAGGTAATGCCCTCGTAGGCCATGCCCATAGCAACCTGCCTCCTCCCCCCAGCCTTTACTTCCCCAAGCCATGACTCCCCATATACCCATCAGCGGACTAATACAGTATCACACTGTACCTATGAGCACATAGGGCTGTGAGGGGAGACTCAGATAGAAACCATAACACTGCAAACTGAGACAGGTTCTGTGGCAGCTCTATTCCTGTGAGGTGTGGTGCTTGTCTCTTTATAGCGCTTTACTATGTGCATATTTTGGATATTCCCATAGCTGAGCAACTGGAAGTTACTTTCAAAACATGCAATTTGAAGGTATAGAGAGATCCACACTTGGCATCAAAGACCAGCAGTTAGTGCAATAGTTAGAACACCATCTCTGAAACTCCAGCTCTTCATGTCTGATCTTAAACAAATTCTCCTAAATCTGCTTTCTGGTCTGCAAAATAGGATCAACAGATATCACCGTGTTGTATCTTAATTTCTTTGTTTCTGGGACAAAATTCACAACAGACACAACTTTAATGAGGGGAGATTTATTTTGGCTCATGCTTCAGAAGTTGCAGCCCTTCCTTGGGTGGTTCCTATGCTCCAGACAGAAGCAGCACAGTGGGATGGGGTAGCCGATGCAGGCTGCTCACCTCAGGACATGCAGGAGCAGAGGAAAGGGAGGAGCTTGGGGGGGGGGGAGACAGAGAGAGAGAGAGAGAGAGAGAGAGGCCTTCCCAGGCTGCCTCGGTGACCTGCCTTCCCCAAGCAGGCCACTTCCCTGCAGCAAGCCGGCAGCACTGCCCCATAATCCAGTCACATTCTAAGCACATCTAAACCATGACTGAGAACTAAATGGGCCAATAATGCACATGTGTGCAAACTTGGTTCCTGTCGCAGTACTAAGGAAGTGTTCACATCATCATCCATGATAACTATGAGAAAAGATAGAGCATCATTCACTCAGCACCAGGAATCTTGAAAGATAAGGGAAGTACGGCTTCTGTGGGGATAGAGAAGAAACAAAACACTGAGCAAAAATCCCTCTTGGGGCCCAGAGCTTAGTGAGAGAATGGGCTTTTGTGCCTGAGGCAAGTTCCACCCCAGCCAGCACTACAAGTTTCACCCTTGCCTGGACCTTTTCTGCACGTCATCTCTTGAGTTTTAATGTGCAAATAGCAGATACGTCAACCTATCCCTAGAGATGAAGTTCTAGGCCTAGGATACCATGAGTATAAGTCAAATTTTATAAAGCAGAATAATGTTTGCCCAAAGAGACTACAATCACAAAGACATGTCTTCCTGTACCTCCTTATTAGATGTTTAATTCTTTGGCATCTTTTGCTCATTCAGATTTTGTCGGATTTCTGTCCCCTGTGGTTTGATGATGTGACCCAACCCGCGGGTTAGTCAATGAGGACCCTGGAAGGGGAGTGGGGATGAAATAGGGACAGGAGACATGAGAAATGGAGGCAAGACAAAGGTTCTGATCAAGCCCCATTTATTCAAGGAAGTCTCAGAGAATTTATAGGAAGCGGGGAAGAAGAGGGAGGAGTGATTATACGTCATCAGGTCGTTAGGCACTGGGAGGTGGTCTCTAGAATGGAGATCAGGCATGTGACTTCTGGGAAATGGCTCGGAGGGGAAACAGAAACTTAACTCTGGGAAGGTCACAAGACAACAGATCAAATGCAGCAGTCTGTAGTATGAGGCCAAGCATTGGTCTCCCACAATGATGAAAACTTTTTTTCTTGTATTTAGTACAGGGTCTAACTACAAAGATCAGACTCAGTGATCTTCCTGTTTTCAGCCTCCCAAGCTCTGGGATTACAGGCACATGCCACCACGCCCAGTCTCAGTTGCTGTGTCAGTGCACCCTGGGGGAGGGGCTGGCATGGCACGCTAGGGATCAAACCCCAGTCACTGCACCTACCTAAGCAGGTGCTTCAGTCCATTGAGCTATCTGGCCAGCCCTGAAATCTAATAATATACCTCTCAGCATCAGGCTCCGTCTCATCACTCTGACATCTAAAGCTGAAGCTTAAAAACTAAAGTTGGGCCTGTCAGTACTTTACATTATTAGAACTAAGTGTGATTACAGGGAAAGAGAGAAAACATTAGGTCACTGTTCATTTTAGGGTTTTGATGAAGGATAGATTATGCAAACAGCTTGTCTAAGGAGCAGGATAAGTGCTGAGAGCAGTAATTGACCCTTAATCCAGTTTTGTTGCTAACTGCACCCCCAACTCAGGCAGCATAAGTATTATGAAGTGTAAAAGTCCTAAAAAATTTCTCCCCTTGAGCAGCAGATCTAGGAGATGATCCTGAGATTCTAAATCACACTTTAGTTCTTTTGTCTATTTTCCTCTCTCTTTGTTCTTTCTAATTTACCTCTATCTGTCTTAGAACGTTAGCATCACAGAAACTATCAGTTAAACTAACTTGTGAATTTTTAAAGTATGTACCTTCTAAAATTACCAAGTTAAAGCATCGACCTGCCTCTAATCAATATTAAAATCTGGCTAAGAGTAGATCTACGATCCCCAAGTGGTCTGGCTTGTGAACTTTAGTTTGCTTTCACAAATGTGAACCAGTTTGACCTAAATCTGGGTATTTCATGTAACATCCCTAGTGATTTGACTAAAGTGTTTGTGGCAACAACATTTAATTTATATCCATGGAATTGATTCTGGGTGCTCCCTTGATAATGCAGCCAGATTAAGCCATAAAAAAAAAAAAAAAAAGTAGGGAGTTTGCAGAGTCTTAAGTATTCACAAGTGTGCTGTGTTTTTAAGCATCTCAAAACTGACCTGAAATACATCTTTTCTGAGAACTAACCTCAGTAATTCCATTAGAAGTGGGCAGAGCTTTTCTGTAAATGGCTGACCAGGAATAAATGATATTTTATTCAAACATCAGTAACCAGAGACTTTTCTTTCCCCTTTAAAGGTAATTTAAAATTCCCCAGAGGATTAGTAAATTAGGTCTCTCGGCCTAGCACGGTAATCTGATCAGAGTGTCATGCCCATAAATAGTGGAAAAGCAGGATGTTGATTCCTTCGTGTGCACATTTAAAGGGAACAGTAGACGGTCAACTTCTCTCGTACTCTGTTTCTTTGTTTCATACGAAGTTTCTTTAAGTGACACCTTAGAACAGAACAGTGTTAAAGTTAGCCAGTTATATGTTGCCTCTTTCTACCATAGCAATGGCTCCCTGCTTGGGCACTTAAACACTGATCCAAATCCAGATGGAACTAGATGCCTCTTCCCACTGTGACCCCACAGTCAGTCTGTAACGTTTGATATGGATCTTCTGAGTGGACAAGATGAGATTAGATTGGTCTCCCTGGGAGCCAGCGCTATTCATTTTCTAAAGAAGTTGTACCAGAGGCCTGAGGACTGCCAAGAGCACAGTGGAAACAGAGCCCAGGCTTCTCTTACCCTCCACGGTTGGTCCCACATTAAGCCCTCTGGTGAAGAGTTTACATAATGAGTAAGATCAAAAGACAAGAAGGCAGTCCCTGCCACCCACGACCGGAAGATGAATCTCATGTGTTACAACTTTATTACCATTTTTTTTTTTTTTTTGTTTGTTTGTTTCAATGTATGACCAAGACTGAAGTTTCTGGCAAGCAGTGAGTGACTGTTTCTAGTTACTGTTGGGCGCTCTTCCTGTTTGTTGAGCCCCCTACTATGTGCTGGACACTGCATAAACAGAGACTGTGCCCCATGAGCTCTGACTTTACAGTAATCTTCATATTTAACCCTTTCAGATTATTGAGAACTTTATGAGGCACTTTAACATTTATCCTCTTACTAGAATCTGACGTTCAAAGTAGATACCGTTATCCTCATTTTACTATTGAATTGGTACACTAATAAGTGGAAGACAATTCCACATCCAGCAAGCGCTGGTGCCCCTCCTGCAGTCTGCCTTTCCCTAAATGTGAGCAAGAGCTCTTACCTACACCAAGCAGGAGTAGTGGTGCGAAGACCATTAGCATCAGCATAGTGTTGGATCTGTGAACTAGATGTCTTACACCCCAGGCCTTCGGAACAGGCCCCAGTCCTGTGTGTGAAGCTGTCCCCATGGCTCTGACCCAGCTAAAGTTCAAGAACCACTGAACCAAAGCAGTACTTTACAGACGAGGTGATTGAAACGATAGCTAAGTTGAACCTACCTGATTGAGTGCTCTCTCTGTATCTCACACAAGAAGTGAGAAGGTAGGAATTTTGTTCTTTTTTTCCAGATGGGAAGTAAATCCTGAGCCTTTGCATTGTACCCCTAGGCCTTTTTTTTTTTTTTTTTTTTTTTAATTTTTGGGACTGTGTCTGGCTCTAATGTCACCTGTTTCCCACATTGGGCTTCCATGCAGCCTGTAATCCACCTTACCTATTCCAAAATTCCTTTCCAAAATAGCTTTTGGGGAGGAGGTAAGTCAAGAGAGGAACGGTCTTTGAGTGAGCTTTTCTGGGGGAAGACATAGTCTGCCCTCTGTACTGAGTTTCTGCCTTCTGTGTAAGATGACCATGGGAATGGGTCCTCTAAATGGCCATGAGAGTGTCTAGGAAAAGCCATGAAATCCAGGAATGCAGTAGAGGGCCCCAAGTGCCTGCCCAGAGTAACACATATCAGGACTCTGCTGGATTACGTGTGGGTCTGCTGTGGCTTGCTGGTGCCCACTATGTCACTGTGATGGATTACTTGGCAGCATCTATGGAACTATGAAATGACCGCCATGGGGTTCCTGCAGCTACTTGGGCGTCTTTTCTGTTATCTCCTTGGAAGTATTTGCCAGCTGAGATTATAGTTTGTGTCACAGTCTGCCAGCTGAGGGCATGAACACAAGTGCCCACCTGCCTCGCAAGCATTTCGTCTGTGGGGGCTCTCTGTTAAGTAGGGGCCCAAATGGACGTTTAGGCTACAGCATAAGTGGCCTCTGGAGAGCGCAGTATGACCCCTTCGAGCATGGTGCTGCTGGTGTCCTCTCCTCCACAGGCACTAAGGGGAGCACAGAGGAGCAGCCTAAGCCTTCGAGGAGGGTGCATCTCCTAAACCCGTTCTTGAAAAACCCAATCGGTTGTCCATGCCTAGGGCACTTGGTGTGCTGGCACTGCATCATGTGCTTTTGTCTTTGTTTTGTGTGACAGGGTCTCACTGTGTAGTTCAGGCTGGCCTGGAACTCACTATGTAGCCCAGGCTGGCCTTGAACTCATAGTGATCCTCCTGCCTCAGTCTCCCAAATGCTGGGATTACCTGGACCATGTCCTATGCCTTTGGTGCCTCATTTCATTCTCCTGACCCGCAGAAGATTGCACAACCATCAGCCCCATTTTACAGATGAGGAGAGTGGGATTCACAGAGGGCTAGACTCTCACTTGGCTAGCGAGTGGTGCATGCAGAATTCAAGTCCAGGTCAGACAGCACATGATGCGCCTCCTATCGGTGTGCTACACACTCCAGCAGTTGTGCCCAGCAGGGTAGGCTTTGCTGTGCAGATCTTGCCGTGTGTCTTGTTCAGCCGCTTTCACAGAGTCCCACAGGGCTCGGCAGCAGAAGTGGAACCTGGGGCTGTGACAGTAACCCGTGTGGGCTACACCTGGGCTCTCACGGCAGGCAGCCTCCAGCAGACTGGACCAGGAGCTGGGAAGGCCAAAGTTAGGCCATTTTCTTTATTTGAGATGTTTCTTCTTGGCCTTGTACCTCACGTAACTATCCGTACACGATGGCGCTGTCCCTGTTGTCCGCCAAGTAAGCGTAGGCCCAGGTTCAGCGTTGGGAAGTCACTGGACTTGCCTGCTCTCCAGTGTGCCTGGGCGAGCGCAGCTGGCCTCCTTCTGGCCTCCAGTCCCTCCTGTCCTGTGCGTTCTCCCAGGTGCACTGGGCTCCGCACAGCCCTCCCTAGCACCACCACCCCCAGGCAGGAGGCTGCCCAGCTGCTTCAGGAAGGTGAAAGGGACTGAGCAGCTGGGTGCCTTGTGCACCAGACTCAGCCCAGACCCAAGCAGAGACTCTGCGCAGGGTGCTTGTTGCCCAGTGTTCCCATCCCCCTCCCAGGTGTCCCCTCCCTTCCCTCTGTGGCTTGCTGCTCACAAGTGGTCTCCCTCCCCATGCTCCAGGGTCTTCCTACAAGAGTACCAGTCTAACCTTCCCAGGGTAGCAGGTAGAGTAGAATTATGGTAGTGTATACAAGGCCCGAAGGGAAAGGAGTAAAATGCCTGCCTTGGTGAAGTCCAGGCATCCTGGGGCAGGAAGGTGGCGTAGAGGCTGCTTGGGCGGAGGAGGGCCTGCAGCCCCAAACCCTGTTCCTACACACTTGTTCTGATCTCTCCAGAGCCAACCCCCACCCAACTGGCTCTCTTCTCCTCTGCCCCACCCCCTGACATTCTCTTTGTGTTAAGAGATTTCCCAGCACCTCCCTGCTGCACAGATCTGAGCTGTCTGAGTCACACTGAGCCTCCCATTTAGCCACTTAGGCCTCTGGATTCCCGGCGGCCCAGGCCTCCTGCCAAACATCCCAGTGCTAATAGCAGCACTATTATAATGGCTTTTGTACTTAAACATCCTTTCTTGCTGGAGCCCCAAGGTCTTTAATGCAAGAATGATGCTGCGAGCTAAAACCTAGAAACTGAAGGAAAGCATACAACTATGTTCCAATTCTGCTGCTTCATGGCTCTGCAGGGTTGCTTCAAGACGGGATCTCCAAATTGTAAACTTGGGTGGGATGGTAGGGGGAGGGACGCCAGGGCTTGCTGAAGGCATCACACCTCTCTCGGTCTTTGCTTTCTCTGGTTTTGCAGCTCAAAAGCCTTGAAGCTGCAACTGGATAGGCATAGTAAACAGGTACCTGGGAAAAAGAGGTCAGAATCAGTGTGATATTTGCTGTCAGCATCCCCAGACAGTGTGAGTCTAGCAAGAGTTCTTTAAGCCCAGCTTCTTGTTGTGTAGCTTAGGACAGCGAGACATGACCTTCAGCAGAGGCCTTGAAAGATGGAGTCAGCTAAAAGAGCAGAAGTAAGGTGTTGGCCATACACCTTCATCCTTAGCACCTAAGAAGGTGTCAGGTAGCCACAAGAAATACAGACTGTGGCCATTGCTCTGTGCCTGGCCCTGCTGGGTGCAGAGGGAGAGAGAAGCACCAGAGGAAGGCTGCTGAGGCCTTGCCCCCCTTAAGGCCTGGCTGCCATGTTCAGTGTAAGGGAAGACACAGTGTCTCACAGGCAGTCACTACGCTTCCAGTTCCCACTGCCCTTTCCTTCCATAGGGGTCCAGCCCTGGCTGAAAGGTTCTGTCTTCTTGCTGTTGATGGACAGAATGTTATCTGAGTACAGTGTGTGCACCCCTGGTGTGAAATCCTGAAATCCACACTGCACAACAACCGAAGATATTTTTGATCACAGACATGCTGCCACATGTGGAAACTACACCTGACTGGGTGTGACAGGTCATGGTCAAAATACAGGCACACTAAAAGCATAGGATAAAGTTTCCTTTCACCAGTCTGAGTTGTATATAAACATAAATGAATGTCATGTTTAGATTTTGGCCCCGTGCCCCATATTTATATAATCATTGCCAAATTTATA
>NW_004524685.1:2443891-2449665 GCF_000260255.1 Octodon degus | reverse complement strand
TTAGGGAAGGGTCTATAGGGTGTTCAGGGTCTCACTACTAGATTGGACTAGTAGTGATTCTCCTGTTTACAGCCTCCCAAGAGCTGGGATTACAGGTATGTGCCACCATGCCCAGTCTCAATCGCTGTCTCAGCATGCCCCATGGGTGGGGGACCTGTAAAGCAGGCCCAGGGATCGAACCCCTGACCCCTGTGCCTGCTTGCAGATGCTTTAATCCGTTGAGCTATTTGGCTGGCCCTTCTATGTTTTACTTGAGACAGGGTCTTGCCAAGTCACTACGTTGCCCAGGCTGGACTGGAATTTGCAGTCCTTCTTCCTGTTTCAGCCTTCCAGTGTGCTGGGATTCTAGGAGCGCACTCCACACGCAGCTTGAGCTGGCCATCTTGCTATGTTCCCTGACAGCGGCCCGCTGTCACGGTACTGTGGGCATTCCCTTGACGTTCACAACACTCTTAAGTGTTTCATTTTGCAGTTACTCAGTTTCTCTATCTGGACAATAGTGACAAAGAGTAGGAACACAAAAAAACAAAGAAAACAACAACAAAAAAAGAATATCCTGAGCTCTAAAGAAAACCTCCAGGACAGGCCTATTGTTAATTGGAAAATAGCACTCGGTTGGTGAAGCAGGATTCTCCTTGAGGGAGGCCTCCTGCAAGGCGGGTCACAGGCCAGGGGACAGTTACACCTCCTCTGAGCACGCTAATGGCTGCCCCTAACTCCTTTTGAAGATAGTTGGGAAGATAGATGAAACACTGCACCTGACAGCTCTTTGAGCATTTATAAAAAAGATACCCTTCAAGTGGAGGATACAGGTGTGCTTTGCTTGGACTCCTGAATTTTGGGATTTTATGAAAATCTGAACCTACAAACAGACAAATTACGGGGTGAAAATTAGCATCAGAAACAGCCTGTTGGTTTGAGAAAAAGATTCACAGCAGGATCCCTTTAAATAGCCAGCTCCCCTGGTGCATTTAAAATATGACTCAATTTACAAAGAATTTGATTTACATATACCCAGTTAGGAACATGTCTACCACTGAAGGAGAGGCACTTTTTACAATAAAGATCAATAACTGTGGGCTTTTTTAAATATAAAATACTTCTTTTCATCACCTTAATTCCTCAGTTAACACTTTCGGTGCTGGGCCCATGAGCACATTCTCAGAGATATGCAGGCAGAGGAGGGCAATCAGGCTGATACCTGATTTAAATAAATAAATAAATAAATAAATAGGCTTGAGCTCACAGCTGAATATAATGTGCTTTTCCTAATTGAGTTAAAGCATTTCTGGTTTGCACGTTTTGAAACTCAACAAGGCACACATCTCTGATGTCTGAAAGAGCCTTATATAGGAAAAGGATCATACACGGTAGATACAAAAGCGGCTAGAAACGAGTGAGCTCATTCATTGTTCAATGCTCCCCTTTGGAGTACATCAGCTGTGTGTGTGTGTGTGTGTGTGTGTGTGTGTGTGTGTGTGTGTGTGTGTGCAATTGCGCACATGCGTGTGCCTGCCTGTGTTGGCAAGTTTGTGGGGAGTCCCGTGATCCCAATAATCACCTCTCAAAGACAACCATTTCCTAATCACCAGAACCTGTAAATACACCGTGACGTGGCAAGGGCAAATCCAGGCTCGTCAGTTGACTGTAAAAGGAAGATTTTATCTGGGTTACCCAGGTAGCCCTGCATTATCTAGTGTTGTCATAGGAGTCCTAAAAATGGGTGTGTGCAGAGGAGGCTAAGGCAGAAGGATCCCAAATTCCAGCCCAGATGGGGCCGTTTAGCAACTTAGCAAAGTCCTGTCTCAAAAGGTTGCAGCTTAGTGTGAAGACCCAGGAGGAATAAAAAGAGAGTGAACAAAAAAAAAATTGGTGTTCTGTAATGCTCTGGGGAAAAAGACTCAACTGGATATTCTTTGAAGGGGGCCATGAGCCAAGGAATGCGAGCAGCCTCTTGAAGCTGGACAGGGTAAGAAACTATGTTTCTCTAGGATTTCAGAGTGAGAACATAGTTCTGTTAAATCCTTGCCTGTGCCCTAGAGAAACCCTCAAAAACCTGTAAGACATTAAGTTTGTATTTGTATAAGTCAATTGTCTGGTACTTGTTAGAGCAACCATAGAAAACAAATGCTGGGGCTGGGGTGGCAGTGACACTGTAGCTTTGCTGTACACTTCGTGTGGGGGAGGCCTGTGGCAAAGCCCTGGTGCCAGCTGAGGTCACATATAAGTCACTTATGCCCCAAAGCATTTTCTACCCAAGTTGCAAGATACAGGAGGAAATAGGAGCCCTGTATGCCAAATAAGCAGGAAGAGGGCCTAGAGTTCCCGGGAGGAGAGGACTCCTCTCTCTTGTGGCTAACTTTCCACTAGTACTCCAAGTCCTGGAGTCAGTGGCACCGCAGGAAGAATTCCAAGTTCCTGCCCTGCCCAAAGCTGTGGCCGCTCCTCTTGGCTTCTCCTTTGTCTGCCTTGAACAGTGGGCAGGGTCTGAGGAGATCCACCCAAACCCCACCTTCTGCCCTCTGTAGGTTTGTAGGCTTTCATCAGTGTAGCATTTCAGAAAGAACTCCTGAAAGAAACAGGCAGGTTGATCAAGCAGATTCAAGGAAATTCACATTCAGAAAGGACTGCAGGCACTTGAGGTGTGAGGCGTATTAGGGCCAGGAGCATTCACGTGATCTGGGGGCTGGGAGGCTGTGGAATTTGTAAATCTATAGTGCTGTATCAAAAAGCCAGGCCCAATTCACAGGCTAAAGGCATGGGCCTGATTTACAAATTTACTGTATCATTCATTCTTGGAAATCTAGGCTTGAGTCGCTTAGAAGTGGTGAGGAAAAAGAAAGCAGTGTAACCCTGGATAACTTGGTGTCCTGAAGCTGCAATTAATTAATTTCTTTCTTCTTTCTTTCTTTTTTGTATTTAGGACAGGGTATACAGGGTCTCACTGCATAAACTGTTTACAGCCTCCCAAGTGCTGGGATTACAGGCATATGCCACCATGCCCAGTCTCAATCCCTGTCTCAGTGCATCCTGGGGGTGGAGCCAGCACAGCAGGGCCAGGGATTGAACTCCCAGCCCCTACCTCTAAGTAGACACTTCAATCCACTGAGCTATTTGGCTGGCCCTTGCAATTTCTTTTATTTTTTAAATTAATTTTATTGCTGCAATTTCTTTTCTTTTATTTTATTTATTTATTTTTTTTGGCAGAACCGGGGATTGAACTCAGATACTTGCATTTGTCAGTCAAGCGCTTATCCTACTGAGCCATCTCCCCGGCCCCTTGCAATTTCTTTTAAAGTACAATTTTAAAATTAAAATTTTCCTTGTCTCCTTTTATTTGTTTCTTTCTTCTATTTTCCCTCTGTTTCTGAAGCTTGCCACCATCTAGGAACTCCTTCTTTTTTTTTTTAATTTAAGATTTAAATTTAAATTTTTTATTTGCGGTACCTGGGATTGAACTCAGGACCCTGTGCTTGCCAGGCAATCGCTTGTTCTACTGAGCTATCTCCCCAGTCCCCGGGAACTCCTCCTGTCTCTCAGTGCCTCCCAGTGGGTGCACACTGTGAGCTGGCCAAGTGGGCCCTCAGTGGAGACCACAGAGCACCCCCTCCACCTGGGAGCTGCCTGTGCTCAGGAACTGCACCTTTCTACCTCTCGGCGTGCCTCCCCTTATACTGCATGCACATAGGTAGTTTCTGCTCCATTCTTGGGCTTCAGACTGGTGGGAGTTTGGTGGAGGGAGTGTGCAGGCTGGGGAGGGTAGAAGCAGGAAGCCTTGCTCTGTGCAAGTCAGTTACTCTTCTCTCGTTGCTGGGACAAATATCCAATATGCAAAGTGAAGGAAGGAAAGGTTTATTTAGTTCACAGTCACTGGAAGGTTCAGTCCATATTCAACTGGCTCTAAGGCAGAGCTGTGTACAGCAGAGAGCAACCTTCCATGGTGGTGTCAAACAGCAAGAGAGCAAATGGGAGGAGCAGTGGCAACAATGGCAACAGACGAAGTCTGTCTCTCTTATGTGACATTGAGGCTATCTGCCTCAGGTGGGGTGTAGCACTCACACCCATAGTTCCAGGAGTACTCAGACATATAATCCCAGTTTTGGATCACCCATAATCCCAGTGGATCATGAGTTAATCACAAACTCTAGAAGGCCGCCCCATGACTGCATGAGGCTTTGGGGGGTGGGGGGGGGTTGTATCTAGAGACAAAGCATGACAGGGAGGCACCTCTGTTCTCTAACATAGCTTTTTCTTTTGTTCTTTCTTTTTTTGTTATTTTAGGGAAGGGTCTACAGGATGTTTAGGGTCTCACTACTAGATCGGACTCATAGTGATCCGCCTGTTTACAGCCTCCCAACAGCTGGGATTACAGGGGGGTGCCACCACTCCTAGTCTCAATTGCCATCAAACCCCCAGCTCCTGTGCCTGCACGCAGGTGCTTTAATCCAATGAGCTATTTGGCTGGCCCTAACATAGCTTTTTCTAGCAATACAGCTGATGTTCTGATCTTTAGCCTATGGCTTAGAACGATTAATTGCCCAGTAGCTACCATGACTAGTAATATAACTCTGAATTCTGAAATCCTATATGATGAGAAAAAATATGAATGTGCATCTCTACTTGCTCTTTAACAACTGTGTGATTTGCAAAACTGACTTACCTCTCCCAACCTGGGCTGCATCTGAAAATATGGATAGTAGCAGCATCTGCTTCACTGGGTTGTTAAAACAATTAGACGAGATGACCTTGCAACACTTAGTGTGGTCCTTATTTTATGGTAACAGGAAGGGAATACTGCTGTGATCAGCACCATTTTTTGTTGGTATTGTCACCAAAAGATGGTAAAATGGGCGTCTCTGTTTTTAGCTGAAGTTTCAGCTTTATTCTTCATAGTAAGATGCTTACCACATAAGCAGGGTATGCAAAGGAGATGGTTCAGGGCTGAGTTTACAACAGTTGGCCAGAGACTCAGAAACTGAGAAGTGGCAACAATTGGAGAAATTTCTTTTAAAAGAAACACATTGTGGATCTGTGTCCCACTGCACATTCCCCAAGCAGGGGAGTGAGTGTGTTTCTTGTGAGTCTGGGCAGGTTCCTGGAATTGTTGTGCAGCTCTGCGAGCCCATGGGGAATGGTCTGCAGGTGCCAAGGGCAGGAAAGGTGTGTGCAGCCTGGCTGGAGATCCCATTGGAGGATGCCCAGAGGCCAGGAAGGTCACTGCAAGTAGGATGAGTGCTGGTCCCGTGTGCCCCGACAGTGTGCATTTGTGTCTGTTTTGTGTGTGCTTATGAAACATACCCACTTCTTTTTTTTTTTTTAATTTTTTTTCAGATCATTTTTGTTATTAGTATGTGTTTGCAGTACGATGTTTACTTTCTTGGGGGGAGATGGTACGTGCACAAAACACATGTTAATTTCCCTATTCTTCCCCTTTCCCTTCCTGCCCTTCCTGCTCCATCCCCTTCTTTCATTCTTTTAATTTTTTTTTTTTTTTTGGTTCATGCTTGCTGTGCATAACATTTACATTCCATGTGTGGAGTTGGTGCCTATACACAACACATCTTCTTTTTTCATCCTTTTTCCTTTCTTTCTCTCTCCCTCCATCTCTTGATCACCTTCCCCTTTGAGAAAGATCTAGTTCCCTTTCTCCTATTATCTATCATTTATTTATTTAGAATGTATCGAAAATAAAACTAACACTCTGTCTCTATCTCTCTGTCTCTTGTCTCTCTCTCTCTCTCTCTCTCTCTCTCTCTCTCTCTCTCTCTCTCTCT
>NW_004524685.1:2440175-2443791 GCF_000260255.1 Octodon degus | reverse complement strand
TCTCTCTCTCTCTCTCTCTCTCTCTCTCTCTCTCTCTCTCTCTCTCTCTCCTTCCCTCCCAGAGAAAGGGTCTTGCTTTTATCTAGGATGGTCTGAGTAATGTTTACACTACCTGATAGTAGTTTCTGATTATACCGATTGTTTCCTACTTGCTAAAGATATACAGCATCACCAGCATCACCACCATAATCCAAATCTTCACTACTACCAGCCCTGTGATTATCCAAGCAAATGAACACTATTTCGCAGCAACCATTATTTATGGAATTAATGATCTGGGGTGCTCACCACACCAAGGCCAACACTCAAGAGACCAGAGTTGGTGGGAAGCCCTGAAGCCTACTCAAAGCCATCTGAAGAAGACAGAGGGGGTATGGCCATAGAGCTCTGTGTCATGGGATTCGATAGGCCCAAGGGGCTTTTGTGGGTAGGGAAAGGATTTATATGGGCAGGAAGACTGTATGCCACACTGTCTTCCTCATCCTGGGCACCTGTCTCCTCTTTCTTCTCCTGAACATCATAATGGGTCTTAACCTCCCAGGGGATTGCCCTGAAGGGCTTTTTAGATAGAACTAAAGACTAATGAAGAGTGTCATAAAGGTTCTGGGTTTTGTGTGAATTTAAAAGTTAATATTAATTTAGCAGTTGAAATCTTAACAATCTAGGTGGAAATTTCTGTTCAGTAAAAGGATTAGGGAGAGGTGGAAGAGCAAAAGGAGGTAAAGGGGAGGACAATGCTGAAGGCAGGACTTGTTCTGTTTCATTTCAAATCATTGTGCGGCCCCCTACTCCAAAGAATTGATGTAGCCTCGTGCAAACCCTGGCACTTACATTGAACAGCAAGTCTAAGGCATAGCCTGGAGGCTAGAGTTGCTGGATGTCTCCCTGAAACACCAAGAGAATAAAGACAAAATTAAAAAAAGGAAAAAGAAAAGCCAAAAAACAAAACAAAACAAAAAAGAGCTAAAATTCTTCCTTTCTTCCCCCTGTGTTTAGACAGAGTTTACAGGGTCTATAGGGTCTCACTACGTAGATCGGACTCATGGTGATTCTCCTGTCTTCAGCCTCCCAAGTGCTAGGATTACATGTGCACCACCACGGCCCATCTCCATCGCTGTCTCAGTGCTCCCCGGCATGGCAGGCTGGGGATCGAACCCTAGCTGCTGAGCTCTGCCTAAGCAGACATTTAGTCCACTGAGGTATCAGGCTGGCCCAACTCTTCCATTTTAATTATCCTCCTATCTTAATAAATAGCATGACAGTGGTTATCTAAATGCTCATCATTCGAATCCCTGTAGTGCAAGGTGGTGTGATAAAACTTATGATCACACAAATAGTTTTGCCATGAGCAGCCGTCATCGTGCCATCTCTTGTCTACCCGATCTCAGGAAGTCCTTTTTGGATCATTGTTTGTAAAGGATCATGGGTAGGTGATCCCGGATTAGTGCACTGATGGATTTATAGCTGGGTATGATGCTGGGAAGCAAAGCCTGGTAGGAAGAGGCAGGTCACTGGGCACGGCCTGGAGAGGTACACATCCCTCTTCCTCGTTGGTTGTGCTCTGCTTCCTTCCTGTCGTGTCACGCACTGCTTCTCCTTTGCCATGCTGCTCTGTCTTCGCACCAGCCAAGTATGGACTGAAGCCTCCACAAACTATGAGCTAGAATAAACCTCTAAGCCTTTCAATTGTGGGTGTCAGGTACTTTTTCCTAGCAACAAGAGAGTAGCCAATATGTAAATCAATAACTATATCACATGAGCAGATGCAAGGACAAAAACCACAGAATCATCTCAATTGATGCTGAAAAAGCATTTACAAAATCCAACATGCATTCAGGATAAAAGCCTTGAAGAAAACAGCTATAGAAAGGCCTTATCTCAATCTGATAAATGCTACCTATGACCTACTGTCAACATCATACTCACTGAAGAAAAATCGAGAGTTTTTCCTGTAAAATCCAGAACAAGATAAGGATGTTCTCACCCTCTTGTTCAGCCTAGTCCTCACAACGTTAACAAGAACAATTCTGTGCAAGAGGAACCACATTGCCAGATTTGAAGTTATATTGCAAAACTACAGTGATAAAACCGTCATGGCACTGGCACAAAAGCAGACATGTGGATTAATGAAACAGCATGGGGGACTCAGAAAGAGCCCTAGAATTATTGAGCTTTCTGGTCTTTGATAAATGGTGTTGGAGCAATTGGCTCTCCACATGCCAAAGACTAAATCTAGACCCATATCTCTCACCATTGTATTAAAGTAACAGCAAAGTGGAAAGAGGAGGTGATGAAAAAAATACCTAAATGGTAAAAAAGAAACAACTTTCTGGAAGGTAAAATAGGTAAAACTATTTTATGCCCATGAAGTCATGGGCATAGCCAAGGACTTTCTTAATAGAACCTTCGTTGCACAGAAATAGTATCAAGAATCAATAACTGAGGAGCTGGGGAGATGGCTCAGTAGAATAAGTGCTTCCTTGGCAAGTACAAGGGCCAGAGTTCAATCCCTAGCTCCACCCCCCCAAAAAAAAAAAAAGAAGAATAACTGTATAATATCAAATTAAAACTTTCTACAGCAAAAGACACAACTAACAAAGTGAAAAGACAAACTACAGAATGGGAAAAAGTTTTGCCAGCTATTCCTCTGATGGAAGACTAATAACCAGAATATATAAAGAACTCAAAAAGATTTGAGCCCCAAATAAAAGACCAAATCAAAAAACGGGCAACTGAAGTGAAGAGACAATGCTCAGAAGAAATACAAATGGCCAGCAAATACACTAAGAAATAGTCAACATACTGGCTGTTAGGGAAATGCAAATTGAAATAACACTGAGATTCTATCTTATCCTAGAAAGACTAGCTATCACAGAGGTACCAAGTAGTGAAAATGCTGGCTAGGATGCCAGGGCTCGTGGGGGGTTCTTCTACATTTTAGGTGAGAATACAAACTAGCACAGCCACTATGCAAATCATTATGGAAATTCCTCAAAAGACTAGAACTGGAATTCCCACTTGACCCAGCTATTTCCTTTTAGGTAGTTTCCAAAAGAAAATTAAAGACATTATATTACTGTGATTTGTGCACACTCGTGTTTATAGTGGCACAGTTCACCATGCCTGAGTCTTGGAAGCACGCTACGTGTCCTCCACAGGCGAATGGGTAAAGAGAACATAGTGCTGACACACAGTGGAAATGGCACTTACACACTATTCTGTCATAAAGAAGGATAAACTTGAGTCATCTGTAGAAAAATGGACACATATTGAGAGCATCGTGTCAAGTGAAATACATCAGACACACATTTCAATATGGCATGGCGTCTCTTAGAGGAGCAAAATAAAAGATAATAGGAAGTAGGGAGACAGGTCTTTCTCAAATGGGAGGGGGGTTAAGAAATGGAGAGGGGTGAGAAGGGAAGAAGGGTTGAAAAAGGAATTACAGTGTGTCATGCACATGTACTATCTCCACATAAAGAATGTAACCCCTGTGTACCGCAAACACGTGCTAATAAACAATTCCTATAATGATGTATTTCTTTATCCATACTAAGAATAAATGCATGCCAGGCCGGGGAGATGGCTCAGTGGAATAAGCGCTTCCCTGGCAAGC
>NW_004524685.1:2436361-2440075 GCF_000260255.1 Octodon degus | reverse complement strand
AGAATAAATGCATGCTGTTTTTTCTTTGCCGACTCAGCCCACCCTGGGGGCGAGGCTGGCACAGCATATGGTGCCAGGGATCTAACTGTGGTCCCTGAGCGCTTGCCTAAGCTTGCCTAAGCAGGCGCTTTAGATCACTGAGTTATCTCGCTGCCTCCTGCATGTTTATAATTATAACATCATTTATAAGTATAACAAATTGTTAAGCCTAAAAAAGATTTAAAGGCTTAGCTTTATAATTTTGAGTTTTATTTTTCAAGTCCAAGCCCCAATCAACCCTGTTCCCCTCTGAAATTGTCTCTTTTAGACAGTTTCTCATCAAGTGTTCATCCTACAAGGATTAAATGATGAAAACCTCCGTTCTTCACAGCCAGGTCTAACCTATCTTCCTTGCATATGAATTTCTAGCTGGTTTCACCAAACTCAGACCCAGAGGACGACTTTCACTTACATCTGCATGACAAGAAGTCCCTAAAGGAACTCTCTAGAACAAAGAATGCCTCTGTTCCAAAGGCAAATTTATACCCTCCGAATATTTTATTGTCCTTATTTGCATTTTCTCTTCCAGAAAGGAAATCTCCCACTTTGTCACAGTGAAACACAAGGCACTTGTCATCTAGCGGAGGCACTTGCCTGGCCTGTCTCTGTCTTGTGCCCCTGCTGGCCTTAGCCCACAGGACTGGACATGCAGGAGGAGGAGGACAGCAGCCCGCAGCACTGAGAGCTGTGATTGCCAGGGAAGCTCATCTCGGCAGCCCGTGCTGCTCCCTCCACCGCAGGACCACTGTGGAGTCTGGGGCCTTCCTGACCTCAGGGCCAGCAGAGGTGACTGAGCAGACATCCCAAGAGTCTCTTATCCCCGCTTCCCTCCAGGAGCTACCAGTTGCTCAATGTTTGAGGAGCTTTGTGAAGAGAAAGTGCCCTTTGAAAGGGGCCCCCTGCCCTGGTCCTGGTGAGCATCACTGTGCCCCTTGTCTTCCATTTGCATCTCCTCTGACTCCCCTGCCCTGGGCCATGTCCTCCCACAACCTCAGCCCCTCTCTGATGGCCCAGACTAACTTTTGCCTTTTTCGTGGGATGGAAAAAGGCAGGAGAAGCTCTTCATCAGCTTCCTAAAGGTGAGAGCATTTCTAGCCATCTAAAAGTCTCCTCTGACCAATTTTATTACCTTCTCCATGGCAGGTGAAGGTAGAATCTCAGACCACAGCCAAGAATGGAGGAAAATGGGCTCTTTTCAACAGGAAGCTGGATCCTTAGTCTGAAGAACAG
The DNA here is from genome assembly GCF_000260255.1 of Octodon degus. NCBI lineage: Eukaryota > Metazoa > Chordata > Mammalia > Rodentia > Octodontidae > Octodon > Octodon degus. Next base: position 2,438,806 of record NW_004524685.1, on the reverse strand, counting down.
CTTTGTTTCCTGCACTGTGGGTTATCTAAAGAATTCAAAAAAATCAGACCCCCAAATTTAAAGAACCAATCCAAAAATGATTCTCAGATGAATACACACTTCTCCAGTGAAGAAATACAAACAGCACATAAATATATGAAAAACTGTCCAACATCACTGGTCATTTGAGAGATGCAAATTAAAACACCACTGAGATTCCATCTCACTCAAGGAAGAATGGCTGTCATCAAGAAATCAGTAACAAATGCTAGCAAGGCTGTGTGTGTGTGTGTGTGTGTGTGTGTGTGTGTGTGCGTGCATGTGTGTGTGTGTGTGTGTGTGTGTATGTGAACCCTTCTCCACTGATGGTGGGTGTGTAGACTCGTACAACCACGTGGAAATTAGTGTGGAGATTCCTCATAAAACTAGGATTAGAGGTCCTATTCCACCCAGAGTTTCCCTTTCTGGGTTCTTCTCAGAAGAATTAAAGGCATCATACCACAGTGAGACAGGCACACCCATGTTTATAGTGACACAGTTTATTTATTTATTTATTTTGCGGTACCGGGGATTGAACTCAGGACCCTGTGCTTGCCAGGCAAGTGCTTATTCTACTGAGCTATCTCCCTGAGCCCGTTGGCACAGTTTATAAAGCAAAATCTTGGAAATAGCCCAAATGCCCATCAACTGGTGAATGAACAAAGATGTGTTTTTTTTTATACAATGGAGTACTACTATGCCATAAAGAAATATAAGCTCGAGACATTACTAAGTAAAAGGATGAGACCATATTCTTATGTGAAAGAAGTCAGACATGCATATATAAGTACCCCATTGTTTTTCTGGTATGGGAAACTCACAATGTTAATAAGGACCAAAATATATAACAGATACTGTGGAATAGGAAGAAAATATTCAAATGGGGAGAGAAATAAGAGAAAAGGGGAAAAGTTAAAACATGAAAAAAAAAAAAGGGAAACATGGAAACAAAGCTTTTGTAAATGGGGAGGGGAGGAGGTGTTGAAAGGAGAGTGGGGTGGGAAAAAAGAAGCAAGTTGTATCACATACAGGTACAAATTCTCCATGGTGTATGCGATCACTGAATATCTAAAACATACCTATAAAAATTGCTGTAAAGAAATATAAAGGAAGCTGGGTCTTGACACAGGAAGGAACTGGGCATTTACTTCCTTGGGCCTCGGTTCTTGGTGCCTTAGTGAAAGAGTTCATTCAAGACCCAAGAAAGAATTCCTTCAAGAAGTATAGGCAGAGTTTATTGTAAAGTAGGCAAAGAGTTGCACCTTCAGGTAAGAAGGTGGGTAGTGCCGTGAGCTTGAGTTTGGACAGCTTTTTATTCACACACACAAGTTACTCCTGGGATTCAGGGAACTATGGCGATCATGATGCTTACTGACAATTCTCTTGGGGATGACTGGGATGTTGCTACTGGGTCTCAGTCACATAAGAATCTAAATCAGGTCTTGGTCCAAGGAGGGAGGGTCTTTAAAGAATGCTCCTTTTTCTGATATCATTGGGTTATAGGCATGGCACCAGGAAAGCTGTGTACCTTGTTGTGGAAATACATAGATGGCTGGTTGACCAGTTATCCAAAGAGATGTGCACGCTGTATAACCTTCAGTGTTGCTGTGCTCTCTGGGGTCACTTTAGGTCAGAAACTTCCCAAATGAATGTAGATGTATTTTATATTGAAGTCTTGCTGTAGTTATCTGGCAATGCATGCTATTTTTGGAAACTTCACTCCGTCTCTCAGCCCTGTGAAAGTCTAAGCTTCTGCCTAGCAGAACTGCACTGGTGACTCCAGGGAGCTTCGGGGCTTCTCGTGCTGCAGCTTCTAGCTTCCTGGATGGTGTAGTTACCAGATTCTGGGCTTTTCTGACTTATAGCCAGCCACTGTGGGAATCCAGCCCCTGGTCTTGGAAGCCAATCTAACAAATTCCCCTTTATGGTTACGCATATTCTATGGGTTCTGTTTTTCTAGAAAACACTGACCTCTGATGTGGCTCAGAGGAGGCCATAGCAGCCTCCCACATCAGGGCTGTCCAGTCCCTTCTTTGTTGCTGACCCGACAAGGCCTGGTCAGATCTGACTCTGTCTTCACTGTTTCTGGATCCTGTTGGTGATCTGGCCTTCTGTTCTTTGCCACAGCTGTCATAGGTTTTATTTTATTTTATTTTTTTTTCAGATGTTACATCAAGTATTTAATTTCTTCAATGATGTACTGCTTTTGTAATGTCATAGGTTTTATACCTGGACAAGTTAGATGGCCTAACTCCACTGCTCCTGTCCATGCTGGGTGCCCCATTCCATTGTCATGGTCTTGCCTAAAGAGGGCAGGGGCATCCTTTGCTCTTCAACCCTTGAATTATCTTCTTCTTCTTCTTCTTCTTCTTCTTCTTCTTCTTCTTCTTCTTCTTCTTCTTCTTCTTCTTCTTCTTCTTCTTCTTC
>NW_004524685.1:2339205-2436261 GCF_000260255.1 Octodon degus | reverse complement strand
CTCCTCCTCCTCCTCCTCCTCCTCCTCTTCCTCCTCCTTCTGTATTTTAGGGAAGGGTCTACAGGGTGCTCAGGGTCTTACTACTAGATTGGGCTCATAGTGATCTGCCTGTTTATAGCCTCCCAAGAGCAGATTACAGGTGTATACCACCACACCCAGTCTCAATTGCCATCTCAGCACATCCTTAGTGGGGGGGCTGGCACAGCAGGCCCAAGGATCAAATCCCGGCTGCCGCATCTGCCTAAGCAGGAGCCTTAATCCGCTGAGCTACTTGGCTGGCCCTAATTGGTGGTGGTGGTCTTCGTCTTCGTCTTCGTCTTCTCCTTCTCCTCCTCCTCCTCCTCCTCCTCCTCCTCCTCCTCCTTCTTGTACTAGGGATCAAATTCAGGACCTTGTACTTGCCATGGAGGCACTTACTCCACTGAGCTACATCCCTGGTCCTAAGGACTTCTCTTTTTTTAGAGTTGAGAAGGACTTTCTTTTTTGGAGGGAGTGCTGGCTCAGGCTGCCCAAGGGCACATCTGGTGAGGCAAGTGAAACTGGGGATCGAACTGTGGTCCCTTGGGTCTGACTGGGTTTGCTCAAGCAGGTGCTTAGACAACTGAGCTAACCCACAGGCCTCCTTGAATCTTCCTTATGAGGTCTTCATTCTCCTCCATCCTCTAAGAGGCAACGGTGACAGGGCTCCTTCTCAGGGACCTACTGCAGAGTCCACTCATCTTCTTTCTCTCTTCTTGTCTCTGCTCCAGTTAGGACCTAATGTCATTTGAAGACGAAGGCCACCAAATCTTTTCAATTTTTTGACAGGACTTTGTTTTTGATTCTCAAAATCCTAACACTTGAATGGAGTGTGGCAGAGCATGCCTGAAATCCCAGCTCTTGGGAAGCTGAGATAGGAGGATTGTACCTTGGAGGACAGCTTGGGCTACACTGTGGGACCCTGCCACAAAACAAAGAAGACAAAGTGAAAAGGGCTGAGAATATAGCTCAGCAGTAGACTGTTTGCCTCACATGTGGAAGGCTCTGGGTTTGATCCCCAGGACTGAAAACAATGTAAACATTTGGCTCTGGGGTGTTCTAGTTTCACCAAGACATTCTCCCTTCAAGGCAGAAATGCCCCATGACTTGCTGCCCCATGTGGGAGAGTCATGATGCAATAGACAGTGGTGACTTTGTCAGCATCTTGTCCCCATGAACAACAAATGGGGTCAAGATGTGTCTCCCACTAACTGCATGACAATAGAGCCACATTGAGTGGGGGGTAGAGCTGGCACTTCACGAGCCTGTGAATGCTGACATTGCACCTCAGGGCATCCCCCTCTGTGCAAGTTTAGATACGCTGGTGTATCTCCTCAGCCCAGCTCAAAAGGTAGATGTTCTTCACTCCTTCGTAAATGGATTCACTTGGAAGTTTCAGTTTTCTATGAACACTTTTCTGGAAAAGACTTCCAGCTTGTTGAGAGTAGTTTATCCAACATATAAATCTCCTAAAACCCATGCCCTTAAATATTTGTGGTTATGTGGGATATTATCAGTGTCAGGGATGGGCAGAGTTGAAGGCATTTTGGGTCAGTCTACTTTCTTTAAATCTCCTCCAAACATTTTAGGTTTGGCAAAATCTGAATTGAATTTTGCCAAACCCCTGCGCCTGTAATTTGTAAACCCCTGTGTATTTTCAGGGAGATGGAGTCCATATGTTTCTGATTGATTTACACTTAACTCATCTAAATGTTGTTTTGCTAGAGTTATTTGATGTCCAAAGGGCTTCAGAGCCTGTTTACATCTGTCTAAGCTGCCTTTTTTCTCCCCGGAGACTCAGGAAGATCTGTTTTGCCAGCAGTAAACTAAGTTGAATGCGACATGGTCTCTGCCAGCCCCCACACCCAAGTTTGGATTAGACTCCAGTTGAATCTGAAATAGAGATCTGAGGAAGTTGCATTGGGCTTTGAAGTTGACCAAATGCCCTCCACACTTCACCAGGAGGAACTGAAGCCGAAGACCTTCCCACAGGACTGGGACCAGCCACACCAGTCCAGGGCCAACACCCAGAGTCAGCTTTCCAGTGTGGCCCTTCCCTCGCTGCCCTAACTTTTAGCCACAACTGGTCACCACCCTACCACGAAGGTCTGTCCCTTTCTATCTTTCATCCACATTTCTCTGGGAAGAGCAGAATAGATTTTCTATGGTGAACAAAAGCCAGCCTTCTTGCTAGATCTGCAACAACAATCTTGCAGAGTGAGTGGCTTTAAAACAGAAGGAAGGAGCCCCTGAGCTAGTGGTCAAGCACTGAACTCACTCCCAGGCAGTCTGTGCTTACCTTGCAGAAGAGTCCCCTGATTATCAAGCAGCAAGCATATACAGTCATCTGCCTGCCCACGGGAAGGTGTGTGTGCCCCGCCGGAAGGAGTGAGCTGTTCTGCTACCAGAGGAGTGAGGATAAGAGTGTGGCTTGAATTAGAAGACAATGGCCACGTTGGGAACATGGCAAGTTAGAATAAGGACAATCTTAATGGCACTTTATCATTTCAGCATGGACAGAAATGACATTTCGGTTGAGAAAGTACTTCAGTGGGCACTTGGTCATATTTAAGCAGGCCTTATTTGGAATGGAGATACTGGGGACAAAGGTGGGCCAAGGGGCTCTGCAGAACACTGTGACAAGTCGGCTTCTGATGTTGAGTGGCGTCTCTGAGGTGACTATTACTTTGAGGCCAGTACTACATGCTTCTACCTCTGTTTGGATCCCATAATGTATTGGGGAACCTAGATTTTAGGAGGGGAGTGTGTGTCATCAAAGCTTTACGCAGGCTGGCCCCCGAAATGTGGGAGTGAGCTATGGGGTAAGGACAAAGACAGGTGGCCCTCCTCCTTGCATTTAAGCTTTTGGTTTCCACTTTATTATCCTCTCTCTTTGTCCTCTTTTGAGATATTGGGAATTGAACCTAGAACCTTTGCACTGCACTACATCCTGAGCCCTCTATTTACTTAGGGTGAAGTTTTAAAGATGTTTAGGCTTGGCTCAAACTTGTGGTCCTCCTGCCTCTGCCTCGCATGCTGTGCACCATCTCGTACAGTCCTGGCCATTTCTGTGAAGCATCTCTGAATCCCTTTGTAACAGAGTAGGACCTATGTTTAAAAATACTAACAAGTATCCAAAGGAAGGACTTGGGGAATTGGCCAAGTACTCTGGGAAATCGCTTCTTAGAGGCAACACAATGAACCAGAGGTAGAGGTCAATGCCAGTGCTTGGAAGGCTGACACGGAGGAATTATGAGTCTGGGCCATGTAGTGATAACATATCTTTTTAAAAAAGTCAATAAAGAAAAGAAATTTTAAAAAAGCCACGCCTAGCCAACATGGCAGTTATCCACCCCGTGGCCCCATCCCTGCCTCACTGGAAACCTGAAGGTGGTGCTGAGAAATCCATTTCTTTTGCTCAGCCTGGGCTGGTACACATTCAGAAGCCTGAACCATGAGGGGTGGGCCTGCAGCTGGGCCCCCAGGGGCTTCTCCTCAGACTCCCTCCCTCGGCACCCATAGTCCTCAGAGAGGAAGCCTGGTCCAGCCAGGCTGGAAGGGCAAGGCCTGGGGTCACTGTCCAGAGACCTCACTCTGTCCCTCCCATTCACAAGCAGTGGGCGGTGAGTAGCTGGCTTTGCCTTCCTCCTCCAGCTGAAATGATACCACCCTCCTGTCAGAATGGCTGTCGGACTAAGGGGAGAGGAGGGCATCCCACACGTGATAACATGTGACAATTACAATAGTTATGACGCAGATAGTCGACAGTTCTAGTTTACTTCCTGAGTCCATGGATGGTGTCCAGCTCTTTCCACTGACTTCCTGCTTCTCTCTTCACCTAAGATTTAAAAATCTCAGCTGGTGCTGAAGGATCTTGAAAGGTCATCTGGACTGCTCATGAGAGTCACCTCCAGAGCTTTCCATGGCACTTATAGTGGACACTGGGGAATCCGTCTGGGGCAGATTTCCCATGCTTTGGCTTTATGCAGGGGTGGGTGTTTGAGTCTGCCTGGGCCTAGACCCTCTCTGCTATGAGACAAGAGCTCCTTTCTGTAGTTCCTGTACATCACAACCCATCCTGCCTTTGATGGGGACAAGCAGGACCCTGTACCTCATTGTGGGTCCTCCCAGTGTCTGAGGGCCATCTGCTGCTCCGTGGCTTCCTCTGCAAAGGTTTGGAGTGGCCGTGATCACCACCCGGCCACCTGTGCTGCTTCCCAGGCCGGTCTCCACCCTGTCCCCTCCTCTGCACTGTGCGCTGTGTCATCAGTTTCTTGCTGTTCTCTGTTAGGGGCAGAGTTCTGTTAGACTCTAACTTCAGCCTTCGTTTCTTCCCTACACTTTCTCCCGTCTGGAGTTTGGGTTTATTTTTCTTCCTGCCTAACTACTTCTAATATACTAAGTCAATAAACAGATTCTCTGTGGTTACATATGGCAAACAGCTGAAATTTACAATGGAGAGTAAAATTTTCTCATTTGGGGGGAAAAAAAACCCAACATCATTTCACAGATTTAAAAAGTGGTCATTCTGATCTCCAGGGCAAATAAAAGTGTTTTATAGCCATCTACAAAAGCTTATGCCTTGATTAAATTTTTATTATGAATTATTAATTAAACCAAGGAAATGCAGAGGCCTAAACCTTTGCTTAAATTTGCTCCAGATTGAGACGCAAACTGAAGGCGGCAAGAAACCCTGAAGGGGTGGTTTAATGATGAGCAACGCGTATAAAACTATCTGAGCACTTTCATCTGCCAAAGGCTCCAAACCAGCCGTGTAAATGAACCCACGTGCCTAGGCCAGAACGGAGGTTGGCAGCAGGCCTGGAAGAAAGAGGACCTCTGCAGCTTCTCTCTGCTGGCTCTGCGTTTGCATTTCATGGAGCCCTGGGTCTCTGGAGATGCTCAGGCCTACTCCCCTTGTGAGCAGCTGTAGGCAGCAGGGACATGCTGGGCAGCCCTGGAGAGAAGAAACCTGCTGTCCTGGAGGCTGAGCCGGAGGTCAGAGAAGTGGACACTGCTCTCAGGACCCTCACCCAGGGTCTCCCAACATAGCTTCCCAGTGTGCCTGGAGTCAGTAGGAGAAGGAACTCAATCCCCTTCCTTGTCTAGCCTTGCTCCTTGCTGTAGGGCTGTGAGACTCTAGGAAGAAGTTCCCTTGCCTGACCTGAATCAGGAAGCCGCAGGGCCTTGCGTGGGGTGAGTGGAGGAGGGGTGGGTTTGCACTGTGCCAGAAAAGGCATCTTCTGAGGACACAGTGGGTTGTTTGGGCATCTCTTGGTTAGAGATGGTGGGAATAAAGGGTGAGCAAGAGTCTGCCTTCTGATGGCCGCAGCAACGCAGGGAACAGACACACAGCCAAGTGTTAGAATGGGTGGCGGCAGGTGTCATCTCTGGGAGCGCTCACCCTGATGGGCTGAGTAGTGGAACAGGAGTGCCTGCCTGCGGGTGGCGGGTTTTGATCTTTTGTGTCTCCCAAAGGCCCAGTGTCAAAGGCTCGGTTCACTGCTTGGCACTATTGGGATGTGGTGGAAACTTCCAGAGGTGAGGCAGTTGGAAGGCCTTTAGCCCATTAGGGTCCTTCAGCAGGATTGTGGGGCCCTATCTCTACCTCTCTTTTTTGTTTCCAAGCTTCTCCAATCATGAGCCAGATAACCCTTTTTTAGTGATAAGGTAATTATCTCATGTGTTGGTTACGGTGGTAGAAAGCTGGCTGGCACATGAGCCTTGTGATGTGCAGGCTGGGGTGGGGAGGGGAGTGGAGAAGAGGGAAGGTGACGGGGAAAAGGCGCGAGAGGCAGGAGCCACGCAATGAGAAGAAAGAACTTCCAGGCAGGGAGACCTTGGGGATACCACATGCAGGTGCAGGGGAAGCCACTTTCAAACACAAGCAAAGAGGAGGCTCCATCCCTGTCCCATTGTCTGACAGCAGAGAGCTTGGGACAAGCATGGACAAGTTGGACCAGGTGTCCTGGGCTGCTTTCTCCTCCTCCCTCACTTTCTCTGCCCCTTCATTTTCAATATGAAAGCAAAAGTAAGAGAGTATATATGGGAGTCTGCTCTATAACATTCAAAAACGAACAAGATTATGAAACAAAAGGCAACAACTTGGCCCGTCTATCATGGGCAGCCCCCCCCCCCCATTTTGTGCCTCCTCTTCTCAGAGTGCACAGAGTTGAGGCCTGGCAAGAAGCTGACACCCTCATCTGGTACTTTAGAGAGGGAGAGGAAAAAGGAACAGCCCACCTGCCCCATCTGCAGACATCGCCATTCCTGGTTGTCTTTCAGAGCTCCCTTTTAGGACTATAGAAGCAGATTCCTCGGGAGAGAACACAAGGCATTTCTTTGGCTCATACTTCTGCTGTGGTCAGTGCTCCTGGCCCATGGCCCATGGACAACACTACCTCCTAGTGGGGCATCACATACATAAGTTTGAAGCTACTGCTTCATAAGAGCCCTGTAAAGGTAAGAGAAATGGTAGAAATAATTGAAGGGTGCTGTTTTCTTTTTAATAACGACTGTGAATCACAGCCCAGGGGGAAGACAGAAAATTCAGGCCCTGGCCTGGGGTCAGAAGAATGTCTGTGTGGTGCTGCCTCTTAGATCCCTGCCTGGCTTTGGTCTGAGGCTGGGCAGAGGTAGAAGTGGAAGGATGGGGGTGGTTCTAGTGCAGGAGGGGTGGGTAGCCCGTGCTGGCACCGACTCTGGGAATCTAGTACTCTGCAGAGGAGGAGTGAGACTTGCATCTACTTCCTGACTTTGCCAGCACCCAGTTAATACCTGCTGTGAGGGGAGCACAGACAGAAGACATGATACCACCAACACCAGGGACCAGCTCCACGCCTTGGTACTTCTCCTTCTAGAAAAGGGAGACTTTCCTCATCCCCAGCTACCCAAAGCAAAAATAAAATGCAAGATTCCCAGTTTATTTTAAATTTCTTGAGGGAGAAAAGTTTCTCAGAAAAAAAAAAAAAACTGCTTTATTTTTTTCCTTTGAAAGTTGTTTTCTTGGAGCATAGCTTAGCTGTGGATCCTCAAGAGGTCCCTGAAGGATATTTAAAAAGAGAAAGTGTCAGATCAGGGCTTTCCGGTGGTTAAAAGATCACTCTCACTCGCTGTCCTGTTGAGTCATGGCTTTGCTCAGCAGAGCAACTGCTCCAGAGTTGCGGGGGAGGGAGGGTGGGGCCGAGGCCTGGGCACTGCTGGGAATTTGACCCCCAATTAACTGCTTGAGGAAGACTCCCACTCTCCTCCTTCAGGACACTGTGAAAGTGGGAGAGTAGGAGGAGAGGATGAACAACAAATGGCTTTTCTTGTTGTTTTTCTTTTTTTGTGGTGCTGGGGATCAAACCCAAGGCCTCAAGCTTGCTGGCCAAATGGTCCATCATGGAGTTACGCCCCCTTCCTCGCTTGGCTTTCTTGATGACAGAAGATAAAGGGTGTCTTGGAGGGATTCCATGAGGCCAGGAGAAGTATACCATGACCCGCCCAGGGCAGCTGCTTTATGTGGTGAGTGTCTCCTCTGGGCTCTTCCACCAGCCTGGTAAGGTTAAGAAGGAGTGGGCGATGGAGAGATGTGGCCAGAGAGTGAGGTGTGTGTGTATAGACACAGAGAAGCCCGGGAAGGACGCTTTGGGGAAACCTCTGGTCTCTTATAAGCCACGAAGGAGTCCTGATACTTTGGTTCAGAGCCCTGAAATAATTCCAGGGGGTCCCAGAGGTTATTTAGCTCAAGCCACACTTTAGCGTTGAGGTAGCTGAGCTTGGTCCAGGGAAGTTCAAGTTGCTTTTTGTCACACGGTGAGTTTGTGGCCCAGCAGGGCTCTGCAGTCCTCTGGGCTACAGTTCACAGTGTTATCTTGGCTGAGCAGATTTGAAGTTGCTTCAGCTTATCCTTATAGGTAGAGGAAGAATCTGTGAGAAAAACAGTGACCTTAGAGTTAGGTGACCTTGGCTCTGGGATTTGGCCTCTTAGGTCCTCATCTTTTGTGCCAAGATCTTTTCCCAAGCTTTCTGGACAAGGGCAGAGTGACAGCTTGGTGACCTGTTGGGTCAGTGGGGCGAGAGAGCTCCAGGCAAGCCCCACTCTGAGCCCTCTGCTAACGCATCAGCCCTTCCTGCTTTGGGAGGTAGCAGTTACTGGGCAACAATGACCTTTGAAGAAAGAGAAACTGCCTCAGATAGGAAAGTTTTATCTCTGAGGTTATTGCAAATGTGCCAAACTCCCTCATCTAGTTCTGTCTAGATCTGCACTGGTAGCCAGATAAACTGCTGGCTGCCCGATGTCATGTATTTATCGAGTCTAAACAATTGTCAGAAGGCAATTATCCTCCGGGAGGCCAGTGCCTCCAGATAAGAGGAGCCCTGCAGTCTAGTTTCAGCCGGACTTTGTGGTCATCACTCCCTTCCCTGAGCAGATTTTCTCCTCTTCCCTCACCGTCCTAAATTTTAAAGGGAATTTTATGTTCCAACACATTTGTTTTGGTGTTCTTTTGCCCATAGCTGAAAATAAAATCCAATGGTTTTTATAGGTGGATAAATCCTTTTTAAAGGCCCTTTTGTTACCACGACTAGGGTTGGTGAACACTAAAACTGGGTTTTAAGGGCCCAGTGCAGCCTTAGAAGCAGAGACTGCGGCATCAGAGGCGACCAAGTGCCCGGCTGGTGCGGCTCCTGCCCGCTGGGGCTGCAGAGGGGTCTCGAGTCTCCCTGCGGACGAGCTGGTCAGAGGCAGGCAGTGTGGTGCGGCTGCCGATTTGGGGGACAAGCTGGCACTCCGATTGCCTCATCTAGCGTGTGCGAACAGTAATCTGGGCCTCATGGCACTGTCATGAGGGGTCAAAAACTGTTTTCCCCTCGTCAAGGTCACCCAGGAGCACAGCCAGGGCTGACCGCCTAGCATCAGGCCTCCCAAAGCCTTCATTCCAGTTGTGACACTGTGGAAGATTCTTCTGGAAGATTCCTCGCAGGAGGCCTTCGGTTTACCACAAATACAGAGTAAAGATGCTTTTGAGCCCCCTGCAAGTTCTAGCTCAGTGTTTCCCAGAGCAGCGCCTCCAGATGGTCTGAAGCTCGGCCCTGTTCTGGGACTCATGTTTATATGATGACAGCATCTATATTTTTTCTGGATGAATTAGTAATCGACTTGCCATTGTATTTAGGAAAAACCAGACATCACCTCATGGACGTCTCACACAAGGAGAGCGTCATTTCTTCCGTTCATTCTGGCACGTTTTCTATTTAGGTTGAGAGGTCTGGGGGATTCTGCCCGGTGGAAGGGTGTCGCTGAGCCACAGCCAGCGCCCCCTCCCAGGAGGCCAGCGGAGGCTGGGCCCAAGCCCCTGGTCCCCTCAGCCTCAGCCTGTCCTCGCAGCCCTCGGACCGCGTCGTCTGCCAGTGGACACTAGGTGGCGCCGCAGGAACGTGCCAGTCGCCAGGCACCGGATGCGTGGCTTTCGTCGCGGTCCGGGCTGCGGCCCGTCCCCCGGGCCCGGTGCCCCCACGGCCTCGGGCTCCTCCCGGGACGGTTTCCGCTTGGTGTCAGGAGCCTCCACTTCCGCGTCTGAACCCCAAAGGGACGAGCTCTTTTGCTTCCGTGGGTGGCCGCCTCGCCCCCGCCACCAGCATTACTAAGGACTCTTGGAGGAGGGGGGTCGGCCCCACGCGTGGGGGCGCTGCTGCCTCCCATCCCGTTTCCGAGGAGCATGCGGCGACCCCAGGGCGCAAGGGTACCAGCGCTGCTCCACAAGCTGCGCCAGGCTGGGTGTCGCAGGTCTCCCCGGCCCCCAGGTGTCCCCTCCCCACGCTGCTCTCGTACTCGCGGCTTGAGGCTCTGGGAGGCGCCCAATTGTTTCTAAATCGCAAGTTTCTCCCCGAGTCGCCAGCTGGTTCCCGCCTCCCGGAGCGTTGCCAGGCACAAATGGCCTTTTCCTGGACCCTAGGCGCCTGAGCGCCCCTAGCTGCAGGGAAGCCCTTGCCCATCGATGTCGCTGCCCCAGCACCTTCGGAGTCCAGGCTTGCTTCCCCTCCATCTTCTGGAACGCTAGACCCCATGGCCAGGGCCCCTCTCCTTCCTGTCCCCGCTGAGAGCAGAACTGGCTGAGCTGCTGCACCAGGCCGTGGATCCGATGTCAGAGCAGGTCCTTCTGCCTCAGGCGCTGCCTTTGGAAGAGGGAGTCGGATGCCTGGGCTCAGGCGCCAAGCAGGTCGCTGTCCCCTGGAAATTCCAACAGGCTGCAAGGCCCAGAAGGCCCAGACAGGCTGCAAAGGGCTGGTGGAGGAGAGAGGGCAAGGACCCAGGCAGATTGCAAGAATCGCAAGGCCACTTGCTCCTGCTGTGCCCACTGAGCACTCTAGGACTCACGTCAGGGCGCTGGCTGCTCCCGCCTCATCTCAGCCGAGAAACAAGAAGCCTGCTGCCCCTCCCAGGAGGGCGAGGAACTGCTATGTAGCCGAGGTGGGCTCAGAGGCAGCTGCTATGGTGAAGTCTAAGCCTTTCCTCTGATCTCAAATCAGACACTGATCTTGCAGAAAAAAATCAATTTACCTGTTTCTTTTTCTTCAGGTGGGATTAAGAGAAACTTTCCCTGAACTATAGCTGTTTTCTTTCACTTTATGTATCTCACCTCTCCAAGGTAGGAAGAAAGGGTGGTTGGCTTATTTTCATCTCTTGGGACTCTTACTGTGGGATTCAGGATGTGGCTGACCCACAAAGGATAAACGGAGTGACACCTGGCACATCAGCTTCTGTATTCATACAGTGGGGCTCTTGTACAGGCCTCATCCTTTCAGGAAATATTGGGCAATGCCAAATGCTGCTGTACCCTCGCACTGGGCTGGCCCTGTGTGTGGCTGCAAGGCCTTCACACTGCCTTGCGAAGGACTCGTAGTGCAGTGCAGTTTGCAAAGGTTTCTGGAAGGGCACTGGTAAACCATCCCTTTGACTCAACCAAACCGCATGTTCCTCCTGCCACTGAAAACACAAGAGCAGCTCTATGTTGTTCAGTAGCATTATCCATAGGCTGTTAGAGCACACCTACTCTTGTTTTAAGAATTACAATTTTAACATTATCACCTTGGAATCATGCTGTGTGTTTATCTTATTGTCATGGAGTTGAGACTGTACAGCTGGAAGTAGGAGATCAAGAAAGAAACTCCAGCCACGCTTCCCCACTGTTCCCTGCATCAGCCTTGGTTGCTGCAGAGAGCTCTGGAGGTCACCTTGCTATTCCACTGGCAGAGCCAATGGTCTGGGTTGGATTCCGGCTGGAAGCCTTTCTTCGAGCAGCAAATCTTCCAGCTCGGGACTGGGAGCATCCCTGCTGCTTGGGGATGTCTGAGACGGTGACTCCCAGATGCCTGAGCTCCTGGCTGTTCCCTGCATGTTCCTCACCTCTGCTCCTTGGACCTCCGTGGAGAATTGAGCCCAGTTATTACCTCCTTTGGTGTGGCTGAGGCAGCCAGCTGTCCCCAAGCGCGGATGACTCAGTTTAGTAATGCTTTGTGAAGGACTGTTGCTTTGCTTGCCAGCCACCTTAAACTGTATTTCATTAAAACTGCCTTAATTATTTTAAGAAGACAGCCCAATTAGAAGCTATACATGAGGGTGTGTTTGTACATAGGACTTTCATATAGTGCATATTTGTAAGTGTGTATGCATATATATGCCTGTGTCATATGTGTGTGTGTGTATGAAATTTAATTACATAGAATAAAATATTGGAAAAAGATACTCATGTGCTGCCCCCTTTTCTGTTGCTAGATCCAGGGTAGTAGAGATCACCCCAGTAGGGATGGCACTGATGGCCTCTCAACCGTGCCACCGTGGAAGTCCCAAGTGCACAGTGCCCTGCCCTAGTGTCAGGAGCTCTGAGCTCTCTGTCCCCTCAACTTGGGTCCACTTCCACACAGTTCTGAGAAGACTGGAATGGAAGAACCCTGGGGAAAATGTTTCTGTGAAACTGAGGAGGGACAAGGACTTCGGGCTTTTGTTTCTAGACAGCTTTCCTAATGAGCAAATATATTCTCTTTAAGGAAACAAACAAAGCAAAAACACCAATTCATCTGGATTTTCTTCATTTGTTTTAAATACAAACAAACAAAAGGAGAGTGGTTGTTTCTGCACCAACTATTTCAAATGCAAGTCACTCCATTGCTTGGGGTGATTGGATAGTGCTTGTCACCATAGGACCCACAGGGCTAGTTCCAACTGTTACTGGTAAGGCTTTTCTCTTCCCCAAATTCCCAGTGTTCCTTTAAGGCCCATTTAGCTGCGGGTTTTGTTTATTCTCCTGGCAATCAGCATTTAAAATAAGACAAACAAGCATTTTTCCTGGGCTGTGAATCCCTGCCGGCCAGCCTCCACCTGCACACCTGAAGCCAATGCGTCCAATTGAATTTCTCTGTAACCCACTTCCCCTTTAGAGACCTGCCCCCTCCGCCTACCAGGCTGCAAATAGAGAACTTGAGCAGGGCAAATGTAATTTTAAGAATTGCTAATGATGCTAGAAATCTGCAATGCAATTAGCATCATTGGATTTGGCACTCCTCTGAAGGCACAGAACTCCTTGTCATACTGCAGTGGCGGCGGCAGTGGCAAGTGGGTCCATGTGTGCTGGGTAGCCCTGGTGCCCTGGCAGCTGCTTGGCAAGAAGGTGGCAGCTGTTGGCTGGCCTTCCTCTCCTTCCTTCTCTTAGAACTGGCTTCCTGGACTTGCACTTGGGCAAATGTTACCCACTGCTCATCACCTTTCGGTTCAGTCCTGCAATGGACTCGCCCCCTCCCCCTTTTTTTCTACTAAACTGAGCAAGTGGAATTCATTTTGTTCCCCGAGACTTCACTGATTCATTTTATCCAAGGTGCCCCTGTCCTTGAATATCAGCAATTCTGGTGCTGTTCGTCTGCACCTCCAAGGTAGTGGGGACCCTCCCCTGTTATCTGTAGTGAGATATACTTTTGTCTCTGACCATTTTAGTCTGTGGCTCTTTGACTTCCCCACTCTTCATGGCTCAGGGGTAGCAAGAAGAGTTAAAAATAGGGATGTCAAGAGAGGCAGATGTGTAGGATGTGTAGAGGGAAGGAGGAAGGGAAAGGGTGAAGAATACCTGAATTATTGGATTAAAAATAAACCCTTGCTTTTTCATAGGAAAATTATTTTTGCTCTCTGGAAAAATGACCTGGGCCAAGCATGGAAATCGTGTTGGGACAGAGACTGCCCATCTTGGAGATGATCTTGATCAGTCTGTTCAGTTTAGCAAAGGTTTCTACTCTGGGGATCCTCTTTCAAATAGGGAGGCCCCAGTCAGAAGCTTGTAGAGGGGAGCTTTCCTTCCAAGATTCCAGATGTGTCTGTGAGACAACACGTTATGGGGTAAATTGATTTCACCCTCGGGAAACCAGAGATTTTTCAAAGTTATGTCTGCAAAGCCGGCTAATGCAATTCCCCATTAGTGCATTAAAGTGTGCCCTTATTAATTCAAACATAAAGGCAACAAAATAAGCTGTTAAATTTAAAATATAATACATATATAATGAGGAGAATGTGTGAAAGCCTTATTCAAATGAAAATACAGGAGTGTTTGAACTACTAAGGTATCTTTTGTGTTGAATTATGAGCATATGTAATAGATTTAATTATTAATTTCCCCATTGTTCTATGCACACAGACAGGGTTCAAGGCACAGTCATTCTCTGGCTTTCATAGATCTAATTTGTATAATTATTGCCTGAATAAAGAATTGCTCCAATTCCTAGCTCTTTTTCTTTCTTTCCCCCTTCTAAATACTATTTCAATGCTGCATTCCAAAAGGGGAACACCTGCCACTTCTTCAAAGTCAGCTGATCATTTGGGATGATGGACGGCGCTGCTGCCGATGACGTCCCCATTCAAGTCTCTTTGTCTAAGTGAATTATCGTGCATCCTTTTAATTTTATTGAACAAATTACATTTGTCAAGGTCTATCTTTGTAAATAAATGATAACTAGAGACACATGGATGCGTATTTCTGCCGTTCAAGGGCTCTTGTTCCATTTCTGGAAGCCAGATGAACATGGAACAAAGGAGAAACTTTCCTCTAAAAGCAATTATCTTTCTGCATTCCCATCAGTATAATTATATTGCAGGGAATTTTAAGAAGCTGTAGAAGTAGAATTGAATGCTTAAAACTGTGTTTGCTGAATTGCTATGCAAAAGTTGAACAGGCTGTACTGCATCACACAGAACAGTCTAACTCTCTCCTGGCCACATTTCTCTAAGTTTAGCATGTGCCCAGGGAAGAAGCGTGGCCCGGAGGGGCCAGCCTGAGAGAGGCCACCCTCACACAGGCCTGTGTTTCTTGAACAGAATATTTAATGCCATTTCTCAAACCCCAGGGCCGGGAGCAAGGTGCCTAGGACTGCATGAGGTGGAGTCAGCCAGCTCCAGTGCAGCTGGGGAGCTTCTGACTTGCAGGTTGTTCTCTGCCTGGACCAGAAACCTGCCAGCTTCCTCACCAGCTCATGAGTTGCGACGGAGTATGGAGAAAGCAGTCTGAGAAATGCCGGTAGCCGCACTGCATGGCTCCCAAGCAAGTGGGCAGCTGGTTCAGAGCGCTATCGAATGTGGTTTGTGTGGCCACTCTGTCAATACTGCGTGTCAGCAGGGATCTTTCCTTTTTCTTGGCTTCCCCACAACTTCAGGCCATGAACTACAGCTGAGCCCTATGATGTGCTGTCTCCTCCCATGATGGGCCCAGCACAGCCTCAGTTCTTCTCCTTCCTAATTTTCAGCAAAACACCTGATGGACAGTGGCGGAAAGACAGCACCAGTGAGAAGTGCCAACAGAGAATGTTAGAACCATGGGCCAGTTGTGTGCGGCTGGTAGGCTTTGGATTACCAGACAATTGATGAGATAACATTGCAGCCTGTAGATCTGGGAAAAAAGAAACCAAGAAGGGAGTGTGACCTTGTGTCTTCAAGGAGGAATGGGCAAAAGGGCGAATCAAGAACTGGAAACACGATCACTATCTTTCCTTCACAGGGTGCTGTGCGGCGTGGTGGATAGAGCCTGGGTCTCTGCATCAGGACCGGGCAGCAGTTGTCTTCTGCCCCTCCGTATCCTCAGCTATGAGATGTGGGGTCTGCGCTGGATGACTGAACAGCTCATGTTGAGATGCTGGACCCAAGATGACAAAGCCCTTTTTGGGGGGCGTTGACGTCCAGCAGGAAAGCGGTGGAGGGAAAGACCCATGCACTGGAGTTGTGGCACTAGGGCTTGATGAAGGTGCTGAAGGGAAATCTACTTTATTCTTTTAAGAAAATGAGTCCAGTGCTTTTGGTGCCCAGTTTCTGTGACACTGGTGATGAGCAAGGACTAAAACTGAAGGGATCACAGGTGGTTGGTTGCAAGGTCAGAAACTCTGTTACGTATGGTTGTTCTCAGAGGTGAGTTTACGACAAGGCTATTGCACCTGGGGTATTGCAGTCTCCTCTGTCAAGAGACAGAGTGGTACTGATGGCTCCTCTGGTTCAGCTCATCCTACTGAGCAGGCAGTGGCAAGGCAGGCAGAGAGAGCTATTGCGTTCTGCTTAGGATGGGGTCCAGCCCCTCCAGACGGCCTTGCATGCTCCACCTGGCACTATGGACTCTCATACCCTGTTTCCAGGGCCGTGTGTCAAGAGTCCGATGGTGAGACCAGGAAAAACACTGGGATTCCAGGACAGGAGATAAGGGCTGTCAGTGGTTCTTGGCATGGCCAGAGAAGGCCAAGGGAAGCTTGAGTTGATACAGTCTAATGAAAATGGGTGGAGGCGGATGGTGATAGAAGGCAAACTACATGAGAAGCAGCGACACAAAGCCCAGGGTGCATTCAGGAAGCTGCTAGTCAGGCTGCTTGATGGTGGCCAAGGCTGAGGGTGGGCGGGCAGAAAGCACCAGGTGAAGAAAGTCAGCCCATGCCAGATGGGGAAGGGTCCTGGCCTTCCTGGCAAGGTCGCCCTCTACGCACCACGTTTCTGCAGGCACAGTAGACATCTTGCAGGCGCATGGCACCACACATGCGAGCCCAGGCCTAAGCCCCCGGCGCAGAGTCTGTGGCTCCGTGGATCTCACTTTCTGCCACTAGATTATTATGGAATTCAAGATGGCAAAGCTAGCGTGCTAAGCCTCAAGCATGTGCCAGCTGCACACTGTGGTCGCTCTCTTGGGAAGACTGTCAGTGGCTGGGGACTGTGGGGGACAAGGAGCAAGGCTGGGGACCCCCTGGGACAGAACCAGAGCCATGGAAGTGATGAGGCCTGAGACCTACACAGGAGCTGCTGAGAATGTAGAGGAAGCACAGGTGGGAGCTCTGGGGAGAACCTGGAGGAGCGTAGAAGCTGCAGGCTGTCAGGAATGGGGTGAGCGGAACTCAGGATGTAGCGTCAGATGCAGTTTTCTGGCGTCAGCATCTAGTACCTTGTGAACTACTATCTTGTTAATTTTATTATGCACGCTGTAAAATAACCTTGGGATATGTTCTTCTGTTCTTCTACCTCAAGATGGGGAAACAGCTCAAAAGGTGACATATTCACCCCAGTTCCAGCAGTCAGATTCCTTGGGACTTGGCCCAAGGCACTGGTTTGAGATGCACATTCACTCTGCTGTGATGTTTGGCCACTCTGCTGCTTGGATCACACTACCTTTATCCACTCATCTACTCATTCATTACTTCATTCAATAAGTGCTTTCTTTTTAGTGCTGGAATTTCAGGTTGTTCTATGACTAAGCCTTTTTTATTTTGCTATGTCAAGACAGGTTCTCACTATGTTTTCCTGGTGGGATTGTACTTGGGTTCCTCCTGCCTCAGCCTCCCTCAGGACTGGAATTGCGGGTGTGTGCCACTGTACCAGCCCAGCAAGTGCTCTGGAGTGTGGCCGTCTCACTGCCACAGACACCCTGGCAAAGGAACTAGACAGGGCCTCCCCTCTCATGGGCACGTATTGTAAAAGGGCCCAGGTACCAAATTGAATCAGAAAGTCTAATAGGGTTGTCAGGGCCAGTGGATGCTATTATTATTTTTCTCTTCCATTTTTTGGTCCCAGTTTCTAATCAATTAGTGTATGATTAGTGCAATAAAGCTGTCAGGACTACAAGGGCAGGAGCAGAATGTTCTTTCACCTACCCCTATCCAAAAGCTCTGGCAATTAGCTCTAACCCGAGCCTTTTTAACCTCCACCTGGGGCAGCAGAGGCCTGTCCATTCTGTGAAAAAAAATAATTATGCTGTTTTTTTTTTAAACTCAAAAATGTGTTATCTGCTCTAAAAAGTATTATAAATTTCAGGCTAGGAGATCAAATATTCTTGATGAAACACACATTTTGGAGCATTACCTGGTTGCTGAGCCAACAGCCATGACACAGATGCCTTGGCAGCATGGGTCAAGCAGGCACTTATGTGGCCCGTGGCTCAGCCGCTCCCAGAGTCTTGGGACAGCATAGAAGAGCAGCAGCAATGTGTGTGTCACATGGTGTTGAGGGGAACAGCCCCAAAGAACGAGAGTGGCTGCCAGCTGACACAGAGCATAGAGCAGGACCAGCCAGAGTGTGATGAGACTGAGGGAACTTTGGAGGCGGATCTCCTTTCCATGCAAGGCCTCACTTCAGAGGAAAGGGCAGTGTAGAAAGACTCTTCGAGACCACTAGCATAGGCATGGAGAACTGAAATCATTGGCAATTTTCTGGGCCTGATGACAAGGGTGTGGCTTGCCACACACCAGAGAGTCTGAGGGAAGGACTCTGGGAGCAGCAGGTGCACGCTGGTCACTAGCCCATGTACTCTAGCATGTTTGGTGTGGCCCTTGGCACCGAGCGAGGGCTGGAATAATGAGGGCAGGGCCTGGTCCCAGAAGGCTTGATCTGAAGCAGGCTCAGGCAAGTAGGTGAATCAAGAAGTCTGATTCAACTCAGAGGGCATTAAGCAATCAAAACCCTTTTGGCACCGATGGGGCATCCCTTGGTCTCATCACCATCCTCATTTTGAGCTGCCCTGGAGGTTGTGTGCTTGCCATATGGGGCACAACTCTTCCTAGTGGTGTCCCCTTCCCTCATGGCATTGCTCTGTTCTCTAGCAATCTCTCTCTGTAGTAACAGAAGCTTCCAACCAGTGGACATCTCAACCCATTAAGCTGAAGTGCGTTTTCAAAACATTGTATTATTGGCTGAGTGTTCAGGAAGTGGCTTCCCTTGGACGCTGACCACTTCAAGTGGTTTGTGGCTGCCTTGCAATCCAGGGGGCAGGGCCACAGCCCAGCACATTGCAGCACTGTATTTCCACCTTCCCTTGCCTCTCATCCAACAGCAGGATGCCCTTGGAGGGAAAGTCATGAGGATTTCTACTTCCGTTTTACATCTTGACCGTAAAGATGGGAAGAGAGACATCATTTCTTTAAGAAAAGTTAACAGTGTAAGTTCATTGGGTGGAATCTGCCCCATGGAGCCCCCTCGAGAGAACTGAGGAAGGAGGCTTGTGGCATTGCTCTGTCCAGGGAGAAAGCCAATGGATTCTTAGTCCTTTCTGTGACCTTCTCAAGTAGCAAGTTCTTTAACTTCTGTTGGCAACCAGGCAATGGTGTGTACATTCGTGTTATAATCATGATGCAATAGTTCGGCTATCTCAGGGAAATAATGTTTACTTCCTAATGGTCTTCTTAACATTACCTAAGTAGGCACACCAGTTTTTTTTTTAAAGGGTCATGAATCTTGAGCCCTTTATGAAGCCCATTTGGCTTCTGTGCATGTGCAAGAGGGGAGAAGGAGAAGTATTAAACATCAGAAAGCTTCAATATGCAGTAGATATATTAGATGAGGGGCTGATTGCAATAAAACCATGGCAGGTGCTGCTGTGATTTTCTTTCATAGACATAGGATTTGTAATATGACAACAAATGCCTGCCACAACCTGGATAGGTAGCTCAAGCAAATATTAGGAAAAAGAACTCCACTGTAACAATCCATAGTGCATCTTCAAATAGGTGAGGTATATACCATTCAGGAGATTTTTATTTCAGCCCCTCGTAAGAGAATTTTAAGATAGCAGCAGCATCTGATCTCAAGGTGGGTAGATAGGGGTGAGATGGCTAATCCTGAATGATTTTTATATCAATCTGTGGCTAAATATGGTGGCTTTGAATCACCTCATTGCTTTGAGCTGTGGCAGGGAAGGCCACTGTGGTGAAATAAGAGTACAGAACAGGAGGTGCAAGGGAGGCTCTCCTATTCTTTGTCCCAATCCCATTCTGTTCTTTAACTGCTCTGAGATTTCATCTGCCATTTCCTGGAGCTATAGGGTATCTCACCTCTTCCTGGACCTGGGTCTTGCTGCCCTCCTCCCACAGCAGGGGAAGCCCAGGTCGGGGTGATGTGGAAGAGGCCTGGTTTGCTGCCATATTAGATGTCTCAGAGGACATGCAGTCCTGCTGGGGCTAGGTTCAAGGATGGGGAGCCTGTGCCTCAGCATGTCAGTTTCTCTGAAGCCCCATGGCTTTGGAGATACTGCAGCAAAGGAGGCAGCAGTTGCCCTGGGTTTCTGGATGGTCCCTGGACTGACATGTGATGGAAAGTAGGCCAGGAGGTCCTGGCAGTGAGGGCAGTGTGGTTCCCCGACAGCAGGACATGCATTGTGTCTGCTTAATTGGAGCGCAGGAGCCGGCAGGCTGCATAGTATTTGTAACATGCAAATCAGACAGTAATGAAAATTTTACTTCTGATTTTTGACTGTGTGAACTGAAAACATCCCAATGGTATATTAACCAAAAACATACCAGTAGCGAGGAGAGAGCTGCACGCGATTGTCCGCACTGTGGCACGGGGTAAGTGCCGCTGGGGCGACTGGGCAAGAGCAGCACAGTTGTGGCAGGTCTGAATCGCCGCCTACCCCACGCACGCGGTCTGTCCTCAGCCTGTTTCCATTTCCCAAAATGCTACGTGGGAATGATCTGCCCGCCCCGATTTCGCTGAGGACTGAACGCTCTGCGGCTGAGAGCCCGCAACCCCGCCCCACCCAGATTCACCGACCCTGAACTGCAGCCTAGCGCGTGGCAGCTGGCCCCGGCAGGATTCACACTGGCAGTTTCTGACACCAAGAGAATAAACAGCGTCCGTCCTGCGGTCACCTGTCTGCTAGCACCATGAACTTCTGTCTTCTTTTGACTTCTTTTTTTTTTTGGGGGGGGGGTGAGAGGAGGAAAAACAAACAATCAAAAAAAAAAAATACCAGTAGCATATTAATGTCAGTTAAAGTGTCACCGCACAACATTGTGGTTATTTTATTTTATTGGCTGCACTAGGGATGCAGCCTGGGCCTTCACGTTGAGCTATTCTCTCGGACCTTTTTCAAATTCTTCCCTTTGAGACAGTCTCACTGAGTTACTAAGTGGCCCAGGCTGGGCTCAGAGTTGCGATTGCTCTGCCTCAGCTTCCTAGGGTGTCTCATGGTATTTTGCATGCCACCTGTCAGCCACCCATATATCCTCTCTATTGGTGGCAAAAAATTTTCCTGCCATCAATTTGTATGCCTGGATCTTTTTTTGTTTCATGTCCTTATAAGTTATGATGATGATAGCAGCTCACAGAGACCTCTAGCACTACGTCATAAGACCCCCATAGGTCCTACACACCTATCACTCTCGTCTCACAGATGAAGAAAGAGGCATAAATGGCAGGTGACATAGGTCATACTTTAGTAAATGGTGGAGTGCCATTCAAGCTCATGCACTTGGATTTATCATCAGGGTTCTAGACACTTTGTAAAAATGTTCCTCATTTCCTCTGTTCTTAAATGGCATGGGAAAGTGAGCCAGAAGAATGACCTAAGGCATACAAGGACTCTGGAATTTTCTGTTGGCTACAAGAGTCCGCACAACCCACATTTTCATCCGCACTATCCAGGGAGCTACTCGTTTCATTCTTGTGCAGTCAAACATTTGTGAACCACCTACCACCTTCTGTGTCATCATCTTGCTGGGGTAAGACCAAAACAGACATGGTTCTTGAGTCTGGAAAGTCAATAAGTTAGAGAAGAGCATATGATGAGGCTCCATTACATGGAAGGACAGACCAAGGAAAGGCAATATTTATTGAGCATTTTGCTCTGTGTTGCCAAATGCTGGTCTCAGTGCTTTGTAATATTCTCTGATTGAATCCTGGTAGCTTCCCCTTAAAGCAGGCACTAGCAGATTCCTGTTTTAGAGATGAAGAAAGAGCAGCACAGTAGGTTACATAACAGCAGAGTGACACAGTTGAGTAACGACAGAGCCATGGCCATGCGACAGCATATTTGCGAGGGTTAATCTTGCCTGGGAATTTGGGAGTTCAATTCCAAGCAATTAGTAAACAGTTTCATTAAGATAACTGAAACAAGAAAGGAAACATTTATAAGGCATTTTCACGTGCAAAACATCAAGAGAAGGGAGGGTGGTTGGTGGTAGGTGGAAGCAGACATGGACAGGATAGATCATTTGCATGGAAGGAGATGCAATTCAAGAGCCACTGATAATGCCACTAACACTCTATTATGTATTTGTGGGTATGGAAGACCAGAATTGCTTTCTGCTCTCCAACTGATACACATTTAAACAGAGACAGTAAGTGAGCATGCTAGCTGGTTCCATAGTCATAAGCCTGGAGCACGAGGGAGTGAAGAGAGAGTGAATCTCCTGCTAAATTTCAGCTCATCTTAGCTGTGTGACCCCATCCAATCTTTAGATTTTAGAACGTTAGACTCATTTTGCAGTAGTTTTTTTTTTTTTTTTTTCTTTTACGTATTTAGTATAGGGTCTCACTATGCAGATCAGACTCGTAGCGATTCTCCTGTTTTCAGCCTCCCAAGTGCTGGGATTACAGGCATGTACCACCATGCCCAGTCTCCATCGCTGTCTCAGTGTGCCCCAGGGACTGGGCTGGCATGGCATGCCGGGGTTCGAACCCTGGCTGCTGTGCTCTGCCTAAGAAGGTGCTTTAGTCCACTGAGCTATCTGGCCAACCCTTTAGGGCCCTCATTTTGTAGGTAAAAAAGCCTAAAGCCCAGAAAGCTGTCACTAGCTATAGCAATATTTGAAAACCGGCCAATTATGTGATTCGCGGTCCTTTTCAACTCCTAAGACTCAGGCCTCTTTACTTGTCAATGACTGTTAAATATTGCAACATTTAGCATGTGCGTTAGGCTGTAGGCCAGCTGCAGGTTAGGGCATACAGTACCCCAGGGTTGGTGGGAGGACTCCAAAGGTGGAGCAAACAGCAGCACAGGAAACACAAACAGGGCTGCTCCAGGCATCCTGGCATCTGGGATGTTTGCATGGGAGCTTAGGGACCTGAGGCAGAACGGAGGGGCTACCAGAGGAAGAGTTGGCTGGAGTGTGGGAGGGATACAGGGAAGAGATGGGCGTGGGAGAGGTTTGGGAAATAGAGGAGGCAAGGACAATGGGGACACCCCCTTCTCCCCTCACCTCCCTGCTTTTGCTTCTTTTATTCTAGACTGGTGTCAAATTCATTCTGTAGCCCAGTTTAGCCTTGAACTCTTATTTTTTCTGCCTCGGCCTCCTGAGTGCTGGGATTGCAGGCATGTGTCACCACCCTTGCTTGATTTCTTAGGTTTAAACCTTTAGCTTACCCCTTAACACGTTCCTCATGTCTCCTGTCAAACACCTGTGTGATTGTCCCTCGGCTTCCTCATTGTGCTTGGTTGCTTTGGGCAAATGGATGGGAAGTATCTAAGGCCACATCCAGGAAATGGTGGTAGAGGATAAGGCCTCCATAGCTGCCTCTGTGAAAGTAGAATTTGCACTATCCACCTTCCTAGCCAACATTTTTGGGGAATTAACTGCAGGGCCTCACCACCTACTAAATTATATTCTCCACCCACTGAGCTACATGTCTAGGCTCCACACAAGCAATGTTTATCATACATGTTTATGGATCCCCAACTCCAATGAACTGTAGCTCTAATCCTACGCATGGCCAATACGCAGCTAGGAGAGGGCCCCATCATCTGTATTAAGAATGCAGTGTTGGCGTCACTCTCCTGCTGTTCCCATCTGAGAGGCACAGAGGAGGCAGGGTTGTCACAGACACGTTAGGAACAGTTTTATAAAGCAGGTAAGGGAAAGATGCTCTTTTCTGGAGGACTTCACCTTACGCCATGAGAACATTCCCCCAGGAGCGCAATGCAGGTATTTCTTCAGAGTGCCTCAGCATTTTAGAGTGTCATTTGACTAGTCTATAAAAGATGTTTGCTGTAATAAATATTATGCCAAGATTGGAATCTGAGGAGTCAGGACTGAGATGTAGCTGTTTTTACTTCCTAGAGCACAGCTAAGTTGCTTACTTTATAGTAAACGATGGAGTTGTACACAGGTTAATTTGTTACGGTTACCTAGCAATATTTAGGGACTGCTTTTGTCTAGGTTCCAGTTAAGTAGCCAGAGTCCCTGTCACCGAAGGCTTGGCAAGTGCATTTACAACAGCAGGGCTTTAGTATGAATTCTGTTTTGAAGACCTGAGGCATCCATGTACAATGTCCCTAAGTGATTTCTTGGGTGGGTGACTAGCACCTTTTTACCAGGGATCAGTCACGTATTTAATATCCTCTCTCTCCACCATTCTGCTTCAAGTGTCCCAGAAGGATGGAGGCTGTTCCTGGCTTCTGTCTTCCAAACCTCCCCCCGCCCCCCGGGGCCTTGCCTGGGCTCTATAGCTGGCCTCTGCTGGCTTCAGCTCTTGCTCTCCCCTTCTCCCTGGACTTGATGTTCCCATCTCCCTTTTGCTTCCCGTTCTGATCACCTGAGAGGGATAGCAGGGTCCTGGGACTCCATTCTTGTGAGTGCTCTTTCTCTTTTTTTGGTACTGGGAACTCAGGACCTCACACTTGCCAGGTAGGTGCTGTGCCGCTGAGTTAAGTCCCTGGTGCTCCTTTCACATCTTAGAGCAGGTTGTTTTCTGCTGGAGACAGCCTGAACACAGGTCTTCCCATGATCCTCCTCACGTCCTAACATGCGCTTTCTCTTGTTCTGGAGCATTCTACTTTCACTGTAGCTTACGTTCTTCTTGCTTTTCTGAACAGTTCCTTTGAAGCTTCAGGAGTTCTACATTACACTACGCTGAGAACAGGAGGTTGTTTTTGCCTGTGGGGAGACCACTGACTCTCGTCAGGCCTAGTTACCCGGGGTACTCAGCTGGACTCACTCATCCTAGTCTACATTCACTTCTGGCCTCTGCCCACCTTTAGCTTGTTTTTTTTGGGAGACATCTTCTCAAGACTCATCCTTCCTATGACCACTTGTGCCTAAGGGCCAGTCTTCAGCTTTGGGGTCTTTCAGGGAAATTCACTTTGACTTCAAGACAACTTTTATACAAGCAGGGCTTCCTGACCTTCTGGCTTCATCCCCATCTCTGATCCCTTTCTTTGGTCTCTGCTGAGCCTTGGGGCTCATGATCCCCATTTCAGTCTCCCAGGGCTGGTCTGCACACCCTGTCTCTGTTCCCCCAGGCGGGGGCTATGAAGCAAGCGCTTCTGAACAAGCTGCTGCTAGAGAAAGCCTTTCTCCCTAAGAACAACGGACCTCTTTTCTCTCTGGTAGTTCTGAAACGTACAGAACTTCCCTCACAGCTGTGTGAAAAGAAGCCAAATGCCCATTCTTAATGTGCAGCAACTGAGGCTCACGTGCATACTGCTGTTATCACAGCAGGAGAGCAATTTGCAACCATTTAAAATCCTTTCACTCTTCCCTCCCCCTCCCTGTACCGTTATACACACACCAGTCCATATTTATTAGTGCAGATGGTGAGAAACTCGTCATTGAAAGGGCTTAGAGCACAGAGGGAAATGGATTTTTGGCCTCACTCTGGCCTTATAAACAAGATGGCTTGAATGATTTTAGGTTCCCAATTCTTACCTCAAAAAAGCACAGTTTGCTTCTTTCTAAACACAAGAGGTTGTAAATTGGTAATTCAGCTCAACCAAAGGCCACATGATGAGCAATTGTAGAAGTATTTTTTTTCTTGTTGTGCAAAGGAGGGACGAGACATCTGAGTGTGGTTTCCAGCTGCTATTTGCCTTTCACCATTTGCAGCCCAGAGGCACTGTCTTGGCCAGTCTAAGCTCCGCGCACCTTCTGCCTGGTCACCTATGTCACTAGCTGGCCCATCGCTAGGTTAAAAGTCAGCTTCCTAATGCCTCGTGACTCCTTTTTTTTTCTTCAGGTAAAAAATAAATCCATTCTAATAAAAGATATTTATACTGTATTCTTTATTGTCAGCTAATCCTGCCTGAACTCATTAAATAACAGTGTGTGGGTTATTTGCTGTCAGTGAAATTATCAAAGGCATTTTTCAGCAGGGGAACTGGGAAAACATATGCTTCAATGCCAACTAAAACAATAACGAGGAAATGTTATGATCAGTCTTGACCAGGTGACCCGGCCCAGTTCAGATTAGTTCTTAATTTCAGCGCAGGGGTCATCCTGTGAATTCTTACGATAAGTCACTGCTCACCACTCACATGAAAAAGATGTGACTTATTAGAAAACTCACTGTACTCATTGCAGTTAATGAGATGTGGAAAGCTTTGTAATTTGATTTGCTGGGCCATATGCTGTAAAGGGATACTGCTGATTTCATTCCTCCGTATTTAATTTAAGCAGTATGCAATACCTTCTTCATATGGCTACTTAAATAATAAAAATTAACTTGGGGTATAAAAAATACACCATTGTGGGGTTTATGACTCGGTGTGGTTCAGTTTCATGTGTTTTGCATGGAAACATCTGTAAGTAATGTGTGCTGGTCTAATTTTAAATCCCGCCAAATATTTTCCATTTAACATTTGGTTTAACTGACAAGCTTAGAGCGAAGGTTGGTG
This sequence comes from Octodon degus, assembly GCF_000260255.1. Classification (NCBI taxonomy): domain Eukaryota; kingdom Metazoa; phylum Chordata; class Mammalia; order Rodentia; family Octodontidae; genus Octodon; species Octodon degus. Next base: position 2,410,378 of record NW_004524685.1, on the reverse strand, counting down.
GCGCTGTGGGTAACAGATACCTACGGTATTCCCAAGGCTAGAGACCCACCCCCTCTCTTAAATGGAAGATAACAGTAATTCGAAACTTTTAAAACTTTTTTGTTGTTGTTTTTACATTTCAGTGAATACAAAGGGCAGTTCAGAATGTGGCTACTTTTGTGCCCTGAAAACCCAGCTGCACTTTAATCTGTTACTCCCTAAAAATAGTAACCTTGGTTTCGGCTGTGCAAGGGAGCTCTTCGGGACAGGGTCCCCCGGTGCCCTTTCGAGCCAGACGGGGACAGGACTGAGTCACGTGCTTGCCCGAGGCTCTGAGAATCTAATTGTGACTGTACTTTCCTACCATTAAAAAATGTTTTTCTCACTACTTCTTTAGGGGGAACCCAGGCATCTGGTCAGAAGCTGAGCATAAATCCAAACTTTTCCCTGCTCCACTTGGTACCGGGTTAGCAGACAGCGCGGAGGGCCTGCAGCGAGGCTCCAGCTCCAGTAAACCACAAGCGCCTCTAGGACGCAGCGTCCCACGCAAAGCTGGGACAGACCTGGACAGAAAACTTCCGCGTGGGCTCTCAGTTCTTCACTCCCAACTGGGCGTCCCCGGGTGGATTTGCTACATCCGGGAACCTGCCACAGAGTCGGCGGGTTTGCGGACTCCATTCCCGGGCGGCCCCGAGGCTTTCTTTAGGGTTGCTCGACTTTGGCGGTTGAGGGCAGGCAGCAGCGTCAAGAGCCGCCTCGGGGCCCTGTCCCTGGGGCGCCGCCGCGCTGTCTCCAGGCCGGGTCGCTACGGAGGCTCCGGGCCCCGCTCGGTGGGGAGGCGCTGACTCAGCGCTCAGCAGGGCGGGAGGACGAGGGACCCCAGAGACGCGAGGGCTCCACGGACTCGAAAGTAAAAGTGCGCGCGCGTATGTACGTGTGTGCGTGCCCGCGCGGGCGCGTACATGTGCGCGCATACGTGTGTGCACGCGGGGGTGTGTGCGTGCCCGCGGGTTGCATGCGCGCGCGTACGGGTGTGCGTGCGCGTGCCCGCGCGTGTGCATGTGCGCGCCTGTGTGCCCGTGCACGCGGGTGCGTGCTTGCGCGCGCGCGCGCGCGAGCGTGTGTGTGTGTGTGTGTGTGTAGAGAGAGACTTGAGGGGGAAATTAAACAACAAATGGCGAGGTGTGGAGTGAAACCTCCGGGAAACTGTTGGTTTTGCTTCAAGGGAATTGAATTGTGAAACTCGGAGTTGCGAAATTTCACCCGGTTGGTTCTGCTGGGAACCGAAGTTGGCTTTAATTGTCAATTAGAGCGAGCGGCGCTCCGGGGCCTGGGAACGCGGAGTTCCGGCGGCGCGGGCCCGGGAGCGGCGGGGCGGCCGGGCGGCCGCTGGGGGTCAGGAGCGGCTCGCGGAGCGACCTGGCCGCGCGCAGTCCCAGGCGGTGGCCCCGACCGACCGGCGCCCTGGAAACGGGAAGGACGCCGCCCCGCGGTGGCCGGGAGCCCGCGGCCCAGCCACCTCCCCAGGGTCCCTCGGCGGCGCTTATTTGTAAAGCAAATCTAGGCCCGCGCGCAGGTCGCTCTCTCCCTTACTCGAATGCCAGGTACTAAATTGCTTTTATGAGTCGGGGCAGGCTTGCTGATGACAGCGCTCTGATAGCAAGAGGAGCGAGGCCCTGCTGAAGATTTCATGTAAAAGGAAGTGATTCATTTGACTTCACAAGGAGGCTTAAAAAGCAGCAGACAGCGAAGTCCTGGATTTTCTGCCTCATGATTTGTTTCTTAGAACTTCTTTAAGAAAATAAATAAATAAAGCAGAAAAACGACCCCAAATCTCCAAAGAAGGGTCAGATTTTTCGTTTGTAGCTACTTACTTCAGATGGAGGTTGCTTCCTTATGAATCCTAGACGGCAGCCTCAGAAAATTAGCTCCCCGAATCGAGCGAGTAAGCCCAAGGCCGTCAAGGAGGGGGAAGGTCTTAAGAGACTCCCCATCAATGAGCTTGAACTACGTGAAGGAAAAAGTCCCCAGTGGCCTGAGAACTTCATGCAGACACTTTAAACAAGAATCGCAGTTGCCCTTACTGAAGAGCTCTGGAGATCCAAAATGTCCCTTTTGCCAGGAAGACCACTCTGTTCCTTTTGTGTGACTGTAACGCTTAAAGGAGGTGCTGGGGCTCCTGTTCAGTTCTAAGCTGCAGTCATATAATCAACTGGATGGTGATGATGATGATGATGATGATGATGATGATGATGATGATGATTTGCAATGACCATTTTATTTTTCTTCAAGCCTCCAATTTCTACTCCATTTGAAGAGAGGCTCCGTGTCTGTCTCAGACATTGCATGAGACAAACGTCTGTCTGGTGCTTTCGTGTGAATAGAGGTGCTTGGCTGTTTGCACTGGGAGCCACGTGGAAGGGCTCTTGGAGGAACCGCGTGGCTCAGCGATGATCTGCTTTGGATATTTGCTCCTTCACGTATTCAGCCGGCTTTAATTAAGCACCCCCCACACCTGTGCAGTGCTAGGTGGGAGGGATGTGATGGCTAATGATGGAGTCCCGGTCTCTCCACAGGGAGATTGCTTTGTGACTCGAGGCCGAACAATGTGGAGAGAGGCAGCATTCATTCTCTCCTGTTGGAAGAGGCACATAGCCCTCTTTTATTTATAGGCTGAGTAAAAAAAAAAAGCAGGTTGGTCAACATGGTTTTGTAAACAAGAGCAACCAGAGATCAGATTAATTTACCAGTGGTGGGAACCCGTCTTGGATGGCCCACTACTTCCTTTGCCATGAAGCCCTTCTCTTCCAGTGACCCCGCGGTACCCTGTACTTTGTCACCCCCTCTGCCTGCAGCCCTACAGGACAAAATGGGCTGGGGACTGAGAGCAAGTGGATCACTTGTGCGGTCTCACTTTCTAACCAGCTGTTGCATGGCCTGACATGGCCCTTACTTTCAGAATGGGGAAACCATTTTTTTTTTTTTTTTTTTCTGGAAGGAGAAGCAGCCAGAAGTTTATTTAATCTTTTCTAGGCAACTTATTTTATTGCATTTTTAATTTCCTCTCTTGCATTAACATGACCCTTTTCACTGGCTTCCCACGCCTGGTGCTTAATTACTTATCATTAGCAATGTACACGGGGGCCTTGCTGCATATTTATAAATGTGATCATTAGTACATGGAAAGACAAAGGCTTCTTTAAGCCTGTCATTAGTTATTCTGTTTTCATGGAAATGTTCATTAAGAGAAACTACCCACCTGGTTAAATAATTATAATTAAGAATTGGTAATCTCCTTTGCATTTTTAACTTGATCTTCCGTCTGTTTGTGTGAAGCTAAACAAGCCTTATTTGGCCAGTATTCTTTCCTTTACTCTGGAATTGTCAACAAACAGACTCTTTGTTTTTGACTTATAGGTGCTGACTGATTTACAGTGTGATAGATGCCATTTTTCTAATTCAGCAGTTCACCTCCAAACCCATTATCCAGACATGGAATGGTGAGTCAGAAAAAGGAGTCGTAGGATCTCTGGTTGCTTCTGTTTCCTGGGCTTTTGTCAGTGGCGCAAACCAAACTGCGAGCTTCCAACCAGCCTTTGCCAAGGGTCCTCTTAAGATTCGCCGCCACCGAGACACCAGGCTGAGTGGCCACAAGCCACCGTTTCCTTGGGTCTGCCAAACAGGACAAGTGATAGTGGGGATGGAGTGCTTGGTTGTTGGTTTTTGAGTCTTGGTGTGTTTTCAACAAGGGGTAATCACAGCAGCGTCCTAGCTATGACCCTGCCAAGGCAGAGGCAAATTCAGTCCACCAGCAGTCTTCAAGTTGCTAACAAATATTCATGAGGTCTATCCATGGTTACATGTCAGCTGAGCTGAAACAAACGAGGTGACAGAAATACAATGAAGGAAGCATGATCATGCTGCCACCCACTCCCCTCTGCCCAGACTGGTCCACAGTGAATTGCCACCCTGGACTGATGAGAATTTGCCAGCGATAAACCACAACTGTGGGAAATGCTGGGTAAGGGCATAAATATCATCTGTAAACAATTAGGCAGCCACTGCTCATTCAGTGCCGTTTTGAGAAGCTAAGGAAGTCTGCAATCAGTTATATCTCCAATTACCATAAAAATATATTAGCCATTCATTCATTTATTAATGATTCATCAGTTAACCACACATAATGAGCAAATAATTAGCAGTGCTGTACGGTTGCCAAAATTGAAGAAGTGTTGGCATTTTAAAGATGAAAGGTTGCATTTATGCAAAAGTCTGGTGATGATAAAGTTAATATGGAAGATAATTATAAAAGTGGCTGTCCTATATCGCAGGATGAGGTACCACAAAACTTGCCTAATTGAACTGAAATTAATATTCTTCCAAAGTCTGTGCATTGCCACACACAAACTGCTGGATTTCTCTGGAAGATCTCCCTTCAGTAAGGTGCACCACACAATACAAGTTAATAAAATGCCAGACAGCTAGACTGTGTTCTTTGTTTGCTTGGTTCAGGGCTTCGTGGAAAACAATAAATTGCATTCATGTCAGCTGAGGCCCATCCCTTTGCTAATTACCGTTTGGTGCTGAAATGACTTCTGTGAAATTGGGAGCATGAGGAAACGTACAGCCATACAAGAGAGGCTTTTCAGAGTTTTGCAGTAAATGTGAGATAGGCCTCAGGCACACAGATGTTAAAACAGTGAATTCCCCCACAGATTACACTAATGGAAACCCTGTCAGGGTAAGTCAAATCCGGGTCTGTGGTCAAAATCTAATTAAGGTTTCTGTACTTAAAAAGAATATGAATGCCTGGGGGTGCCGATGAATGTATAAGAAACTCACTTGTTTGTAAGATTGTTAGCATGGATAGTAAGCACCGCAGGGCTGTTACCTGCGATGTAACACCTGCTTTCAGAGTCGCGCCCTACTTTGCTGAATGTGCTATCAGGGAGGGCGAATTCAGAGGTCAGTGAGCTGTGCTCATGCCACAGTGGCCTCCTGTCTTCAGGGCTGAAGACAAGGCAGAGTTTGAGGTCATGGATGAAAATGGATCCTTACAAGTTGGTCTGGAATCCCGAAGGATGCTTTCCTTTGCCACATGAAAACCACCCCAGATGATCCTGCCCAACTGCCTGGCGCCACTGAGGAAATAGTTCTTGCAGAGGGTGTGGGTCTGGGCAAATCTCCCCCACTGGGGAAACAAAGGGTCGTCCGCTTGCTGCTGGCCCTCCAGTCTGTCAGGACAGCCTCCCGGAACAGCTGCAGCGTGCAGGCACAGTCCTGCCTCTATTAGAGGAAATGAATTTATAATGCTGCAGTCTCTTCATTTTCACCAAGCACAAATTTCCCCTTAAATACTTAAAAACAACACCCAGAGCTGGATATACCTTAAATTTCAAATAAATGAAATCTTAATCCAGTCTGTTGCCGGAGTCTGAGTTGTTATTAAAGAAATAAATTTGAAACAGCAAGTGGTTTGAGAATTTTTGAATTTAATTATTTAAATCTACTTAGGGTAACTCTCATGTGCTATTTCAGTTTCCCATGGAGAACATGAATTCTGGGAAAGGTATCCCATGCAGGGCCCTGGAAATATTAACTTTCATGTACAACCATGGGCTCAGCCGTGGAAAGACTGCCAGCCTCCTCCCAGGAAAAGCAGAAAAAACACTCTGAGATTAATTTTTTTTTTCTGAAAAGTTTTCCCAAGGGGTACTGAACATACTTTTTGAAGAGGGAAGATAAGTCATCCTTTTTCAACTCGATGGTCTCTTCAGATGCACTGTGGACATGTCATCCTTCCAAGTCCTTTAGAGAGCAGGTGTTCATTCTCAGTGAATGTTAGGGAGGAAAAAGGAAGTGTAGCTGGTAAGTTGGGTGACTTCAACTGATTTTAGGTATAGCTGGCCTAAAATTGTGTCTGCGGGCTGAATATTGACTTCCGTCAAGTGGACCATTTGCTGGGCCTGCCCCACAGGTAGCAGCTCCAGGCCGGAGCACATGGGCCTTGTGGTTAACATCCTGTCCTCTGCTGTCAGAGCCAAGGGTTCCCTTTAGATACTACCCAGCAGCGTTGTAATGGTGTCCACATCTGGGTATGGAAGAGAAGGCGCAAGATCCAGGCAAAACCTGTCACTAAAGTTTCTCTCAATCCCCCGGATTTTGTCATGGCATATGATGGGTTGTTTAGGACATGTTCCAAGGGGCTAAATTATCGAACACCTGCAAAGAATCTTGCAGGAGTGTGGCCTCATCCACACAAGCAGATCCTCAGACTTGAGTCAGAGAGAAGCCTAGTGTCCAATTTATTTCTCTTTTGAGCTGGCCATTTGACAGTAGTCAGGACCTACGAACTGCCAAATGGAACTTTCCCACACCCAACTCAGACTAACAGGAGGATATTAACTTGGAGTGATTTCTAGATCCAGATTTCTATTTTTCCCACTCAATATAAAATCTTCATGGAAGCCAAGAGTCTTTAAGAAAAAAGCAGATCTTAGTGTGAGGCCCATCCCCAGCCTCAGCCTTGTCCCCAATAAATGCAAAGGGCTAGGCAAATTGCATAACTCACAGTATTCAGAAGATGAGTGAATGTTTTATCATCTACAAAAGCAGACATGAAGTTAAGTTAGGGGTTACCCCAGGAAGTAAGGTCCAGTGGCCAGCAGTCACTTAGAATTAATGAGTTTCTGAGTATAAGTTTTTAATAAAAATAGCATAGACTTACATGGGCCCTTAATTTTTTGAAAGTCGGCATTTATTGAATAATTCTTCTAGGTACAATCCTGGGCCTCAGGACTTTAGAGAGAAAAAGTCCTGGATCCTACTCTTGGAAGGTTCATGTTTTAGCTGAGAGAGTAGCTTCCCAATATCATGAATCAAACTTCATGTAGCCAAATTTCTGCATCATTACAATGCCTAGCCTGTAGAAACCCAATAAATGTTTGTTGAATGAATGGATCTGTTGAAAAGGGAGTGCCGTGCTTCCTGTCTTTCTAAGGAGTTATTGTGTGAGTTAGAAACCTAAAATGCCCCTACATGCTATATGAGTACAAATTATTTAATACCATCATAATAAACAAGGGTCCACTGCGGCCAATTAGATTTTTTAAAAATGGAGTTAGTGACATTTAAATTCTTTTGTTTGGCAGATGGTGTAATATTGCACCTGTTGGAAACGTAGGCACTTTGGGAAGGGACATTAATTCAGAACTCTTTATAATAAAGCAAAGCACTAGTTTCTCAATAAGTATATTCATATTGTTTTCCAAGGAAGTAGCACAATGGAACACTCGACTCTTAGAGTTAGAGCTTCTGAGGTAAAAAGACCTTCATGTCTTAATGCCCTATTTACTCTGTATTCGGCAATCTGTGGGTTGGCTTTTGATCACTAATTCATTTTCAGCCTTTTCTCCCTCACCTTTTTCTACTCTGTGTCCTGTCCCTTTCTCATGTCTTGCTCCATTTTCTTTCATCAAATTGCCATTCTTCGGGGGTACTTCTCCTAACGCTTCTGAGTCTATTTGTTGTTTTGTTTTGTACTGGGGATCCAACTCAGAACTTTGCTTGTAAGGCAGGCGCTTATGCCATCCATTCCCCGGGTTCTGAGTCTCTTTGAACTGTAGTGTGTTGGGTCCTCCCATCCTTCCATGTCTACCTGGATTTCTAGGCTTTTCGTAACCCACTGCCTCCCCATTTGGGTGAGAGGCTGTGTTGCAGTAGGTTGACATCCTTGGTGCCCTGCGAATGTCAGAAGTGTCTCTTGGGCCTTTTGTTAATCTCTCACCAGGAAGACTTTTCTTTGTCTTACATTGTTCTGCATTCCCTATGTCCTTTGGCTATCTCCTTTTTGGAACTTTTCTTTTCTCCCTTGATTTTCTAAACTCCTAATGTGGCAAGACTTTCTGTTGCCCTTGATAATCCAGACTTAGCTTCCCATATAAACACTCAGCTTCTTATAGCTAAAAGAAGCAAGTGTTTCTTATGTACTAAGCTCTGTGTTAAATTGCACGGCATTATTATTCCATTTAATCTCCATGACAACCCTATGAGTAGGTATTTTTGTCATTTCCATTTTATAGATATGGCAATCCGGGCCCAGAAAACATGAATGATTTGCCCAAGGTCATATGCTAACAAGAGCTTGGGCTGGCTTCTGCAGTGGTCAGTTTCCTACCCTAAGACCCTATACCCCCAGCTGCCGGCCACACTGCTGCCTGATAGCCCTCGGCTGTCACTCTGTCAGCTAATTGCCTTGTGCTTAAGTGAACCTCTTCACCCGATGTCACAACCCCTTTGCCGGGAGTAGCTTGTACCCAAAGATTGGTGTTGCAGGAGTATAAAGATTTATCCACTGCATCCCAACTTGGGACAGCTCCTACGTACAAACTAGCTTTGAAATCTCCATAAGCTGCACTGAAGCTATTGTGACCACATCATTGCCCAGCTTCTTTCTCAGCCCAGTTCTGTTTCCTTGGCTTTGTTCTACCTTCTACAAAAGGTGGTTCCCAAGAGCATGCACTGATAAGCTTCCTGCATACAAGTTTTGGGCTCAAAGTCTGCTTATCAGGGAAGCTAACCTGAACAGTAGCAGAAGTGATCTGAAAAAGAAAAAGGGGATTCTGGAGCTGGGTCACCAGATAATAAAGATCCCTTTTCTTGTAGGTAGTAGATGGAGCTGAGATAGATCCTCGCACAGGTGAACTGCAGTTATATGCTTGTGGAAAGGAGTGTGTACTCATGAGTGAATGTGTTGGGCATTTAAGAAATATGGGGAAATAGTAATGGTAAGATCAATAGCTTTGTGTGGCTATTACTAGAGACAATTAATTCCTTGAAAAAAAGAGGGCAACTAGCAGTTATTATATAAACCAGAAGGCCTTACTGATTGGATATCAAATAAGTTCTATCTTCTGTGGCTAAGAGGCAGAACAAGTTGATACCAGGGCCAGAACTTACTCATAAGATTGAAAGAGTTCCAGTGGAGGTTGATGGTCAACCTTGGTAGGTGTGCTAGGCCAGCCCAAGTTCTGATGGAGAAAGAGCAAGATCTCGAAATACTAGATGCTGACATCAGAGTTGGTGCACTTGAACCTTTAAGTCCCCAAGTTCTCCTAAACTCTATACCTACAGAAGTGGTCCACTCCTCCGTGTCAAAGGGTGGTGTCCCCCCTCCCTTACTTGAAATGATGCAGAGGCTTCTGTTTTGCAAGACAAATGTGTCTCTCTATTTCAAGATCTGCCCCTGTGTTCCTTCTCTTGGCAGCCAGACTAATAAATAGGGTTAGATCATCACATTGCCTGCCTGGGGAAGTACTGGGCCTGCTGTGGGAGGACAACACTCTGGGCGAAGTGGAGAATCTGGTCCACAGTCACTGGCAGGATATTGAACATCACGTAGAGGACCGGGTTGTGAGAGTACTAGGTCAGTGTAGGTGGAATACGAAGTTATGTGAGGGGAAATTTATCAATGCAGAAGCTCTTGCTTAAGGATATAAGATTTAACATTTGGTAAGAACCCTAAGATCCTGCTAACAGATACTGCCACGGTAGCTTTCAGAAACTTGGAGAAAGCCAACAGTTCACATACAATGAATAGAAGTGAGTTACCATGACAGGTGGTAGAAGAAGGAATGACAAGGCTCAGAGAAGGGGGGATGTCAGAGTGCAAATATTATAACAAAGAAAAACTTAGGAATGACTATGTTTAGAGATGAGCCCAAAGGGTACATTGTATGTGCATTTATTTATTTATTTATTTATTTATTTATTTATTGTATTTTAGTACAGGGTCTACAGGGCCTGTACTATGGAGCTCAGACTTGTAGTGATCCACCTGTGTTCAGCCTCCCAAGTGCTCTAATCACAGGCATGCACTACCATTCCTGTCTCACTCACCATGTCAGCATGCCCTGGGGGCAGGGCTGGCACGACATGACAGGGATTGAACTCTGGCCACTGCACCTGCCTAAGCTGACGCTTTGGTCTGCTGAGCTATCTGGGCAGGCATTATATGTGCTTTTAAAAGCATCTCCTAGCCAGGCAGGGTGGTGCATGCCTGTAATCAAAGCCCTCTAGAGGCCGAGGCAGGAGGATTGATGCAACTTTGAGAACACCTTGGGCTACAAAGTGAGCTCAAGGCTATCCTGAGCTGTATAGCAAGACTCTTGTTTTTAAAAAAGCCAAAAAGAAAAAAGGAAATAAAAGCACCTCCTGGTATGCTTTGGAACTCTACTAGTCATCGAGTGATGATGAAGCCAAAACTGCTCAGAGTGAGGTGGCTTCCATCAGACTCAACAAGCTCTAAGTTGGATGGGTGAGCTCAGAAGTAATCCATTATAAGGGCTGGGGAGATAGCTCAGTGGTCTAGGCTCCTGCCTGCCAGGCACAAGGACCTGGTTCGATCCCTGGTACCACATGCTGTTCTGGCTTGCTGGGTGTGGTGGTGCACGCCTGTAATCCCAGCACTGGGGAGGCTGAGAAAGGAGGATAACTATGAGTCAAAGCTGTGTGGCTAGACCCTGTATCAACATGTATATTTATTAAAGAAGTAATCCATTATGAGGGAGAATGCATACATTTTCAATGGGTATGAGCAAGGATACAGGGCACACATGTGATTAGGTAACCCAGACACCCTGGTTGTCATCTCCCACTATTGCACTATATCTTTTGCATTGTATACCTATGGTCAGTTGATAAAATGTGTAAAAGATTGGGCCTAACCTAACCAGGGGTTGGCTTGATATGTGGGTGTGAATTGAATGTGGACTGCCATTGGACTGCAGCCTTACCTAAGCTGGTCTTGAAGTCACCGGTTAGTAAAAATGTTAGCAGTGGATATAGCCTCATGTGGTACATCTATGTACCCATTTTGTGCGCAAAGAGGATAGTTATAAAGTTGTGGGCAATGGCAAGTGGCTTGGCTAAACATACTTGTGTGGAGGGAAGAAGATGTGGATGGGTTGTGAAGCTGCTTTGCTTCACAGGTTCATATTAACCAGAGCAGCTGGCAGAGAAGAGCTTAACCAACCAAGAAAATAGCACAACTTGACCAGGTGACATAAAATCATCTTTGTCACTGTTCACACCAATGTTGGCACAATAAGCACATGAATGGAGTGACCGTGGTGGCAAGGTTGGAGGGTGTACATGTTGGACACCTTCAAGGTTGGAAGCCTTCATAGGATGGCTTCTACTCATCAAATTAACATAGGTCTTCCTGCAACCAAATGGTTGACCTTCAGTCACAGGTAACAAGTCCCAAAGTACATTTTTCTTTGAGGTCATGGAGCAGCCACTCAGTGGCAAGTTAGCTCCCTGACTGGAAGAAGCAGCAATTCACTTCAACTTGAAAAATATATTTCTGGATTGGCTTGCCTTTCTTACCTGCAGAGCCTTAGCCTGCACCTCCTCCTGGGGGCTGAGAGCATTTTGTTTACATGTGGGATCCCATGGGTTATCACATCCTACCTGGTGACCCAGTTATGGCCCTGGGAGCACACTGTGGACACCTAGCTGTGTGACCCACTGGCACTGTCTTAGAGAGCATCGCCTCTGAGACTATGGTGTGCTGGAGTGTTGGAGTAGCCCACTGAAGGCATAGTGAAGGGAGCCGCTTGGGGAAGTTTACAGTGAGGATCAGGCACTCTCCTCTAGGACACAGTGGCCTCTAGAGCAATGGCCATTCCATGGATCTCCATCCCAAGAGGAAGAACATATGGACTCAGGATCCAAGCCATAAGCAACTGTGACTCTCCTCTCATTTCTCCCTTCAACCCACTTGGAAAATTTGTTGTTCTTTTTTTCCATAATTCTTGGTTCTGCAGGGTTAGAAGTCTTGGCTCCTAAAGGGAGAGAACTTTCACTGGGGAACACAGCAGAATCTCATTAGATTGTAAATGACGGCCACAGGCAGGACCCTTTGAATTCCTTGTGCCTAGGACTACTACCTTAGCAGTGATACTTGACTGCAGTAGGAGGTAGGGCTGCTCTTACCCCGTGAGGGTACGGAGGCCCGTTTGCCAAGCCTTGTGAATCCTTGGGTGTCTTTAGGTATTCATGTGCCCTGGACAAATGGACAAATGCAGCAGCCAGGGCCTGACAAGAGGCATGAGGATTTAGCCCTTCAAAGATGAGTGTCTAGGTCATTTTATCAAGTCAGCCACCCAGAACGGGAAACATTTTGGCTGATAATGAAGGGAATTTGAAAGGACCATTAGGAGAGCTTCTAAAAGAAGCTGTGAATGTGAGACCAGCTGCAATAGTAGAAGCTGTGTCTACAGGGATGGAGCTAGTGGGCGTGGCCATTGCTTCTCTTAGTCCTTTTAGGCTACCTGATCATTTGGTCCCAAATTAGTGCTTCTATTTCTAATATACCAGCTTAAGATTTTGGATGACATTTACCACCTCTTAACAACTTTTTTCCCCATATTGTTTGAAGACTGTCATCCATGCATTGAACATTTATTAAGCACTTATTATGTGTTAGGTTTTTTCCTTTGGTCTAGGAAATATGAAAATGTCTAAGAAATAAGACATTGCCTTTGCCTTTAAGAAACTAACAGTCTGACAGAAGAAAAAGAACATAACCAAACATTGAAAACACTGTGGTAAATGTAATTGGGAGAGATGACATAGAGGAGCGAAGCTTTATGTGGTTGGAGAGGAAAGATAATAAAAGAAAGTTTCCAGAAGGGGCTCAAGCCTGAGCTTAGCCTTGTAGATAATAAAAAGGAGATCAGGGCACAGTGGAAGGAAATTCTATGCGGAGAAAAGGTCTAGGGCAAAAAAAAAAAAAAGTATCATAATGGATGATGGAGCATAGAAGAGGATCAGAGTTAATGACGGGGTGATAAGGTCGCCTGTACACATTCCATGCAAATGAACATGGATTTCCTCCTTATGATGATACACAGCAATGGACGGGTTTTAGTGGGGAATGTGTTTCTCATGTGTCCTTCAACCTCTTGCTTACACTTGCGGCTGAGTTCTTTTCTCTTAGTCCTGAATACAGCTGCCTATTATAAAGTGGCATTTAGAGTATCTTTTGGTCACTGTACATGCCACACATAAAGCTACACCTGAAGCATGGGAGTATGATGCATTTAAACCAGTCTGAAAGCTGAGTTCTGGTTGGACATCAAGGAAATTTTTTGGGTTTTTTTTTAGGTACTGGGGATTGAACTCGGGACTTTGCATTTACCAGGCAGGTGCTTATGCTGCTGAGCTATATCCCTGGCCCCATCAAGCAAATCTGGCAGCTGTGAAGACATACTTGAGGTTACTATCTACTGGTAGAGTCTGTGGTATCAGAGTTGCTGATGATGCCCATTTACCTTCTTCATGTTGCTGAATGCCCCTCTCCATTATCTAACTAGCAATGTACAAAGCACAGCAGGAACAGTTGGTGGTTGGTTATGGGCCCGAATCCCAGAAGAACACTGGATCACTGAGAGAGCCACCCAGAAGCTCCTATACATGACTAGAGCTCAGAATGGCTTTGTTGGCCTGGGTTACTTTGTTGAGTCAGTTAAACTCACTGGTTGAGAATTCTAAAAATAATCAGCACATCTACACAGACTACTGCATAACTCTAACACACACCCTAATATTTCAGTATCCCAAAGGGAAATCAGGAAGACAAAGGATCTGTGTAAACCTAAGACCTCAATGTAATTTGTATCCTGGCTAAGCACCCAGATCTTTCCTCATTTGCTTGAATGGTTATAATACTGGATATTGTTCCAATATAGCTTGAGAGACATGGAGTGGTGCTTTTCTATGGAAAATCAACCATACATCTGTCTATCATAATTGGAAGCCAGAGCTTATCCTTTAGGAATTACATAGGAATTTATTATATCAAAGTCTTTATAAGACAGCAAAATAAGATATGTGCTATAACCAAAATTGTAGGGTCATGCTTTTTTGAGTAGCTTTTTTGTGAGCATAACACCTGGTATAGATTGAATGTGGGAAAAACTATAAAAGGTATTTTAACCCATTAAAAACCACTGCTGAAATTTAATTAAATTATTATAGATCAGCATAAAATTGGTCAGATTTCCAAATGGAGGGAAGCTCTGAGAATTGATAGCCTTCCAAGTGTTTCTAGTTTTCTAGCCATTCCTCTGTCTCCTCCTTCTTTCAGTTGCCATTTTCCTGTCTTCCCCTCTCTCTCAGTCCCTAGAAAGTTAAATTCTTTAAGTCCAGTAAAAGTTACCTCCTGTTTTCATTAGAAGCTTTGTAGTTTCCCCAGGAATACGCTTGGTTGCCCTGCTCAGAAGAAAGCTAAGTAAGAACATCGACTGACCTGGATTCTTGTTGGCTGAAAGATTGGCTGAATGGGGGTACTTTTGAGACACTGAAAGAGAGGTAGCGATGTGCAGCGTGTAGACTCACATCTGTTGCTAATGTTAAGACCTGGATTTTCTTACCTGAGGCATGGGACATGAGTGATCACCAAATTTCCTTTCAACTAAAAAATTTCATGAAAAAGAATCACATGTGGCCACCCTGGGCAGCTATGTTGCTACTGTATGTTTTCTTTAAACTGAGCCTCAAATCCATTCAATATGAAATAGATTAGTAATGGAAACCAGAAACTCTGAGAGGCCACCCGCATATGCAGGGAATTTACTGTCTTGCCCTGAATATTTGTGTTTATTTCTTCTGACTCCTAGGTGGGGGTCTGTTCTAGGGAAGTAACATTTATGTAAATCTGAGTGGAGGGAGAAGTTTTCTCCTTCATCTCCCCTTCCTAAACAATCTAGCTTAGTTCATCATCTTATGTTGACGTTACTTATGAATGCTAATTAACTCATAAAAGCTAATTAATAACTCCATGTGCTTCTATTTACTGGCAAATATAGGGATCCAGGTGCAGTGTAGCCCTGGCCCCAATCATAGCACATTTCTTCATCTCTGAGCTGAGAACATGGGTGGGATGACTGTGTTGCAGTACTGTGAAAGTCAGTGCTTACACATTTTCTTTTTAAATACACACGGGAGTTATAATTAAACTCTCACAGAGCATCATCTCCTGGCTTCCCACTGGGAAAAGAAACCATGGCCAAATCCAGCTGTATTAGTCAGGGTTCTCCAGAGAAACAGAGCCAGTAGAGCATACATGCAGATGTAAGGAAAGATTTATGATTTATGATGAAGGTCTGGCCCGTGTGATGTCTGCAAGCTAGCGAACCAGCAAAGCCAGTGATGTACTTCCATTCTACACAGAACCAGGCAGACCAGGGGTGTAAGTTCCAGCCCAAAGACTGAGAACTTGGGAGATGGAGAGTGTAAGTCCCAATCTGAATCCAATGGCCTGGAGGCCAGGAGCTCTTATATTCAAGGGCACAAGAAGATGGATGTCCCAACTGGAGCACAGAGAGTGAAATTGCCTTTCCTCTACCCCGTTGGTCAATTCAGATGTCCATCAGGCTTCGTGAGGGCATCTCACCAGTCTCTTTGTTTAATGCTAATCTCTTTAAGTTGCACCTTCACAGATACACATAGAACAAATGGCTCACCAGCTATCTGATTATCTCTTGTCTCAGTGAAACTAAGGCACAGAATTAATCATCTCATGATAAACATCAACATTGGGTTGGTCTCTTCATCTTTAGGGGCAAGGTGGTGTATAAGCCTGGGTGCACACCAGCACCTCATCTCCATGGTGCAAAGTAAGGCGGGAACCTACTCTGGGTGGAAGGAGAACTCGCTGGGCAGGACCTAATGCAGGGTAGTGCTCTGGGCCATGTGGAACAGCTTTGCCCAGGCCTCCCTGTGTGCTCCTTTGACAGTGCTGTCAGATGCTTGAACTTGTGTTCCTCTTTGGGGGAAATTCTGGGCTGTCTGGCAAACATGATGAGCCCTGGCCTTGACTCTAATGATCATATGATCTGAAATTTGTCAAAAGCTTAACTCACAGCAGGCTTGAGCATAGAATTCCTCACAACAAAGGTATTTTTATATCATTGTTTATTACTACTGTATAGGAGGGTTTTGCAAATGGATGCAGAAGATTGGTATAACATGGCCAAGGTTGTGGGTAGTAAGTATGTAGGTGGGATTTGGTGTGCCCAGGAACCAAAGTTCCTGTCTAAACTCATACCTTGGGGCCAGGGAGATGGCTCAGTAGAATAAGTGCTTACCTGGCAAGCACAAGGGCCTGAGTTTAATCCCTGGTTCCACTCCCCCCAAAAAATATAAAAAAATAAACTCATGCCTTGGGAACACACTCTTGGCTAAGGTTGACAGGAGGCTTGCATAGGTGACTGTCTGTTGGTGTGTTTCCCAACCCTGCCTTTCTTTTTTCTTTTTGGCATCAGGGATTGAACTCAGGACCTTGTGCTTGCCAGGTGGGTGCTTCAGCCACTGAGCCATCTCCACAGCTCCACTTCTGCCTTTCAAGAGGGAGTTTTCTCTCCAATTTGAAGAGTGGGGAGTTTGGATCCAGTTCCATTTTTTCAGGTGCAACTTGTCCTTGGGCCCCCAGAACTTCTCTTGAATTGGAAATTACCCTGGCTCCTCTCCCCTTTATCCTTTCTGTCCTGTCAGGCCCAACTCTATCCTTAAAGGGGCTATTGATAACTTCACTTGACCATAGTGAAGAGCTGTGGAGGCAGAGACTATGACACCCTTTACTTCCTGTGGCCCTCCTGACTGGAGAGTAGGGCAAGGTATCTGAGGGGGAACTTCTCTTTGTGAAGCAAAAGAGGATCTTCATAAAGCCTGTGCTCTCTTCAAAGAGGCTTTATGGGTGGTGAAGAGACAGCCAGGCAAGCAACCTGCCTTTTAAAGACGGGTGTTGGAGGCAGGAGGGGAACTCCCTTCTCGCTCTGCACACTCATCCCACAGATGCGTGCGAGGTGCTGGACACACACGTGGTCCCTTGACACCTCTGCCTCTGTGCCTGGGGGTAGCCTGCACCCCTCCACCCCTGCTCCTCTCCCTGAGAGGTGCCAGAGCAAGCTGGGCCAGTGGCCCAGCCCCAAATACCAGCAGCTGCACAGTCCTGGGGTAATTGCTCGTATCTGTTTCTTCTCTTTTCCAGGCTTTGGAAAGTGTTCCAGGAATGGACTTTCTGCAGAGTGAGATGACCTGCGGGAGCAGCTCTCCATTTATGCTTCCAACTCCAAGTCAGCCGTGTCAAAGTTTGGACTAGGGCTGTGAAGGATAATGGGTCAGATGCAATTAGCAGCTGAGAAAGCCGCACATTGCACTCTGATTTATTTTTTTGCCCATCAGATTCCAAGAATCCTAGTGCTTAAAAGCAACTAAACAATCACCCTATTGTACTGAAATAAAGCCCAGTTAATTCAAAAATCAATTGCACCACCAGGTGGGGCACACTCTGGCCCCAAACAGATGGGGTCGAAGCCCCCCATCCCCCAGCGAAGTCTTGTTAAATTAAAAACTTGATCCAGAAGTGGAACAAATAAGGAGCCATGAATGGAATGGAGTTAGGGCCACTCAGGCGAATTCTTTCTTCTCTCAGTCTTTTCCCTTCTTTTCAAAGTGAAAAATTTACCATTCCACTTTCTCCAGTGTTCACATCTCTGCAGAATTGCAGCCATCCACCCTTTGCAGTTCAATATGTTACTTTAATTAATCTGAAAATTAAAGGGCAACTCTGGGCCAATGTGAATGATTATGAAAATACATGTGCATCCCATGCAATCCTCTCATTTAATTAATAGTCTTGTAAACTGTATGGCACACTTGAAGTCAGTCGAGAGGTATAACAACTCCATTTTAAATATCCACTTAATATTTAACAGGATGTGAGGAACCCGCTGTAGCGTACAGTCCCTTCTCAAGTTTCACTGTCTGAAAATTTTCAAAGCTGACCCAAGTCAACCCGAAAAATGTTTAACACCCTGGGCTTGAACACAAGAAACTCTGTGATGAACAGACATTCAATTACATTTTTTAAAAGTGAGAAGCATTTTTGTAAAATAGCGGCTCTGGAAACTAATTGGCAGCCACAAAACTAGCGAGTGAAGGCCAAATCTTGTGGGGGAACTTTTACTACAGTAACGCGACTCAAAGAAAATGTGAATAAAAGGCATCTTTGTTTCCCAGTCAAATTAGCTGATTAAGAAATAAAACATCTTAACGTGTTTTTAAATGTAGAATTAATTATTTATATGAGAAAAATTAAAGCTGGGTTATGTGAATTCTACTCTTGTATGTGAATCGATTTGGGCAGAAATAGTAATCCTTGCGGATTCATGTCTTAGGTCATTAAGCAAAACTAAATATTAAGAGTTCCAGTTATTGAAAAAAAATCACATGAAGGTTATATATTGTGCTTGCTAATTTTGATTTTCAAAGTCCAGATTAGTTATGGTATGGATTGGAAAGGTGGCTCAGAGCAAGGAAACAGTTCAGGCTGAGTACTGGCAGTTGGGTCGTGAAGAGCGAAGACAACGCCCAGCCTTTCACTCTAACGGAACCCAGAAGATTCGCAGAAAGCCCTGAACAGACTATTCTTTATTTTAATAATGAGTAAGTTTGAAATGCATGGAAACAAGGCAACCTAAGTAATTCGTTCAACTCAGAAAAGAAGTGGGCAGGTGACCTTTGACATCCCAGGTCCCACATCTCAACCCAAGCCCTTTGGCCCTGACCCCTCAACATTCCAATATCCTGAAGCCAGGCTGTCCTCAAACCAAGGCTGCAAATTATCTTTGTGATGTGGATAAACGTTCACCAGGGCAATGTGTTTGAAGGTATGTTCTGGGGACTGCCTTCATCAGGATGACTTGCTGAGCTTTCAAAAATACAGATTCCTGGGTCACCACCATTACTGGGTTGGATAGGGATTCTACATCTTCAATGCATTCTGTAGGATTCTGTTAAAGATATGAAATTTCAGAATCACTACACCAAGGGTCTATTAAGAGACACTAGAGTAATTTTCACTAAGCTTCTTTAACAGGTTTCCTTTGGTGAAAACCATTTACTCACATGTGAAAGCTGGTACACAAATCCCTCATTAAACAAAAAAAGCCCATCAACCATTTTCTTCATTTCTCCTGGTGCCTCTTAATGGAGGGAATACAGGAGTGTTTTGTCCTTTAAAATAAGTCCAGTGAGTACTTGAAAAGTCATTTGGCAAGAGATGAAGGATGAGACAAAGGAGGAAGATTAATGACAAACAGAATCAGAGTCCTTGCTAAAATAAAAATGGATTCACACCCAACTTCTTATGAAGGGTAAGACATATGGCAGCTCATGTGGGGAGTGCGTGTGTGTAGTAGAAAGAGGTCCTGCTGCAGAGCTGTGTGATGCAGGGGACAGCTTTCTCAGCCAAAAACAGAACATCACATGCTCCGGAGAGATGTAGCATCTCTCCTAAGTGATAAGAGGCAGACTGGCTGGAGAAATTTGGGCAAACTATTGCCTGAGTGGCTTTCGTAAGTTTTTCGGAGTCGACTTGATTAGGTCTGGAGGTTTCAATCTTGGTTCTGCTTTTATCTTGGAGCCCAACAGTCAACGTTTTCTATGACTGTTTATGAACTGTTTTCTGTGATAGTTTACTGTTCCTCCTTCATGAAGTAGAAGCCACAATTCTCCCTTCATTTTAAGAACTGAGAGGAGAAAAGTGTTGGCCACTAGAAACTGTGGCTCTAAGGTGCAGCTGCAAACAATGGGCGCACTATTCATCTACCCCCTCTTTGGAGTTTTTCACTTTATACCAGAAAAATGCCAAGATATACCTGGAAGTTTTTCTTCTTAATAGGGAAGAACAACAATCTATTTGTACTTTATAACCTGCTATGCACCAACCTTCAAGAAGCAATGCCCAGTAGAGTTTGGATCTCATTTTTAGGATTCTTTCAAAACTATTTACAGAGCTATGCAAGGGACACTTATAAATGTGGCTCCTATTATGCTTATGGTAGCAGGGACAAGAGTTCAATTTTGTCCATGGAAAATTGCTGTATAATAAGAACTTTCCCAAACTCATCTTTCCTTTGAGATAAAAATTTCCACACTAGATTTCATCACCCTACTAGAATTTCCTTTGGAATGTTAGTGCTAAATTCTTTTCTCCCTGAATGAAGTATACAACACAAAAGCTAGCTTCAAGACTTAAAAATGAATGCACTGAAATGCACAGATACATAGAATGATGCGGAGGGAAGGCCTGAGGAAATGCGTGAACTCCCCCAGTAACTAAGAGGTGGTTTATTTGCACATTCACTATTTGGAATGCTTGAACAGTGGGATAGTGTGTGACCTTCTTCTATGCCTTCTATACTTGGCTGCTCCAGTAACTCAGTTTTGCCGCAAGAAGTTGTTTTCTTTCTTTTGGTATTTCCTGACTTGGTGTGTGTGGTTGTGAACTTAATTAACACACTAGTGATTCTGCACCCTCGGGGAAAAATGGTCAGTTTTGTAAAATGTAAATATAGAAAGAAAAGAGGTTCTTTCCTTCCTGTTGATGACTGTTCCCTTTCTCCCTCTTGTATTATGCATCAGGATACAGAGCTACACGGAGCTTTGTAGAGTGAAGCCTCAGATCCACGAAGGCACAATGCCAAGGGATTCTTTTAAATCACCGTTGTATCCCATAGACCATCTTAACTGCTTTTGTGTGAGAGAATGCACGGGTTAATAGCAAAAGTTATCCCATTCTGCGAAAGCTTTACTTCCCCTGTGCCTTTTCTGTATTATACTGCTCTCATATGGAGGTAGCTTGAACAATTCTCTTTTGAATCAAGCCCTACAAAATTGATCAATATCATTATTTTCATGAGGCAAGTTTAAGCCAATGAAGTTGTCTTGCTTTGTCCCTTTTTCCCCCCCCCCCCCCCTCTTAGAAAAGAAAAAAAAAAAAAAAACCAAGAAGAGTCACAACTTTGGCTTGTAGCTTAAGTGTGAAGCTGTGGAAAAGTCTATGAAAAGATGACATTTATACATGGATACATATATATTTAATATTTTGAATGTGTATGCATATATATATATATATGTATATTCCTACTTCCGTGTGTCAAGGATACATCATCATAATTAAGGACATTTTACTTTATCCAATGAAGAATTTTTTTTGCAGTTCTCTTTAATTGGTAATTTAATTACAGGGCTAATTAGGAACCTAGTGGGTGTTGGGACTACAATGATTGTCTTTAACTGGAAAGTCTTACCCCTTACAAAGCAAGGAAGTTTTTAAATTATGGAACACTTAAATAATGGATTAATAAGTCACTGAATACAATTGTATGAAGGTAGATCATTCATATGCTCTTCAGTTGGCAAAATTCTTGATGCGAGTCTGATCTATTCCACTCTGTAATTATCACTCTGCTTTTCCAGCACACTGGGGGGCCTACTCTGAGGCCCCAGGGAATTTATGTGCTAAACTCTGGGGCTGGAATTCCTGGACCAGAGCTGGGGCAGAAGGTGGAGCAGCTGAAAGCTGTTTGGGAGGAATTCGTCCAGCACTTAGAGCACAGAGGAATTCTGTTCGATCCGCTGCTGCTCAAAATCCAGGGAGAACGGCACAGAGCTTCTGTGCCTGCCTCAGTTTCTCTCCACCTGTGTCCTCTGCAGTGGACACCCATATATCCCATGACCACAGAGCCTTGCCAAGGATGGTTGAAGGGTGATGGCATTGGACAGGGGTGGCTTTAGCCACACTGTGGGGCCCTTTGGGTCCTGGCTCCGTAGGGCTGGAGCTCAGTGACCAAATCTACCCATTTTTGTCTGACCCACGAAAGGAGAATCCTGCATATGAAGTGTGGGCTGGTTGCAGTGGGTGAACTAATAATCTCAGAACACAGGCCTGTACTTAGAGAGGACTTATGACCATTTAGAGGAATAATCATTTATTCATTCATCAAATGTTTAGCAGCACTCATGCGAGGGCCTGCTGTATTCCAGATGCCCATAAAAGCAAGAATAGCCAATGGAAAGGCATCATTTCTTTGCATACAAAATACAGGGAATTCCCTGGAGTTGTGACTACCACTCACTGCTTGAACAAAACAAAAAACAAAAAACAAAAACCTAGCTCAAAATCCCTCCCACCTCCTGGCCTTGTTCTGGGAAGACTCCATCTGGAAAGTTGTGACCCCAGAAAGGCCAGTGGTTTGAGGTAGAGATCACTCAGGGCAACATGGATCCACAGCATGATTTACTGAGCTAAGACTTAGTCAGGGATCTGCGATCTGCGGTGACTTCAAGGGGAGCTGGGACAGGGAGATGGGGGAAGGTAAGAAATGCTAACTGGGGCCAGTGAGGGGCACAGATGGTCCCGGAGCCTGGTGCACTGAGAGCCTCCCTCACACCTGTGCTCCCCCAAGCCTCATCCTGGAATTACTGCCCAAGATTGAATTAATTTAGGCTTTGCTGGTGTAATTTTGACCTCCATCCCCAAGCCTGGCCAAGGAAGGCTTCAAAGAGAAAGGAGGGCAAAGACACACAGAGGGAGCTGGGGTTCTGACTGGCTCACAAAACAGCTGCTAGTGTCCACCCAGCAAACCCACTTTCCCCAAGAGGGCAGTTTGAAAATGAAAGCAAAAAGAAGAGTGGACCTTCCTCCTAAACACAGAGTTTCTTGAAGACAGAAGTGGGTTTGGTTTTGTTTTGCAGTGAGACTGGGTCTCACTATGTAGTTGAGGCTGGTCTTGAACTCATTATGTAGCCCAGGCTGGCCCTTGACTCATGGGAATCCTCCTGCCTCAGCCTCCTGATTGCTGTTATTACAGGCTTGTGCCACCACGTCCAACATTTTTATAAATTCAAGAGTTCACAACTGTTTTATATTTTTTAAAAAAATTACTCAAAGAGAGAATCATCTGACTAACTTTCTTTTACACTCTTACCCCAATAATTCATTTTGTGCTGATACTTTCATATACCGTCTGAGTAGGGCAGGCCCTTTGGACTCCACTTGGTGTGTCTGTTCTCTGCCTTGCTTCAGCAAAAGCTTAGCTGGGATTCCTACTGCTATCCAGTGCAAGGGAAAAAAAATGGGATACAGGCTTGAAAGAGATGAATCCAAAAAGCTACTCCCTTAAATATTATCTTTTCTTTTTCCATAGAATATTATCTTTTCATTAAATGAATGAATTCACAATTTCATCAGACATCCTTTCATTTATCAATAAATCTCCAACGTCTCTCAAGGGCTTATGATAGGTAAGGGTCACATCATTTTAATCCAGTCCCTGTCCTCCGTGGGTTTCCAGGGACATTGGAGAGATGGCATGTGCCACATTACTATGCCACATGACAGGGGACAGTTAATTCTACAGGTGATCCAGTGACATCATAAGCTTCTGAGAAGCCAGGAGTGATATAGCTCGCTGCCAGCTAGGCAGACAGAAAAGCTTCCATGGTCTAAGAAGATGGGCCTGCGCTGGGGCTTAGGTGAGCCGGGAACTGGATGGGGAGAGCTGGGGACAGGACAGCTCAGACTCGGAGCTGCACTTACATTTGTTCTGCACGCACTTCTTGCCAAGAACTGTGCTGAGCACTTCCCAAGCAACCTGTTTACTAATTTCCGCCAGGCCCCACCCAGTGCGGGAGAAAGACTGCTCATCCCTGAATGTGGGTCTTAGTGATAACCTTTAGACAGCGCTGACTGTGTGTCAGGCGCTTCTCTGTTTACATGGGTTCTGTCTTTCAGCCATTACAACAACTCTATGAAGAGATTACTACTCTCCTGTCATAATTCCCATTTTACAGATGGAAAAGGGAGGAAGGCAGAGGTGTGGAACTTGCCCAGCTTTACTAGCCAGTGAAAATGGCAGAGCTGAGATTAGGAAAAATCACTGTTCCTCAGGAGGCCTCTTCCTTTTAAAATAAAATTTTAGTTGGACATGATGAAGGTGCATATTTACGGATCACAGTGTGTTAATTCCATACATGTATATGGTGTGTGTTGATCAATACAAGCTATTAGTGATACTATCTCATACATTACTTCTTTGTGCTGGGGACTTCCACCTTCTAGTTCTTTATAAAGTCTATAACAAATTGATGTAAAATGTAGCCACCCAGTGGTGCTGCAGAAAGTTATGACTTGCTCCTCTTACTGTACTGTATTTTGGTCCCTATCATGTGACTTCGCTTTTAATTCTGTTCTACTGAGTCCCAGGGTAAAAGCTGTAGATACTACAAAGGCCAATGAAAATGTCCAACAATTTAGTGTGGCAATATCTTGGAAGGTGTTTGCAAACTTCACATAAATCAAAACATTTTTAATAGTGAAGAATCTCAGAAAATGTTAACTTTTGTGTTTAAAACCGGTGTTGTTGGGGTGGGGATGGGGTGCCAAGATCACTTTCAATTTTGGACTTGCCTCTGCAGACTTGCAGAGCTGTGAAAGGGGTTGGGGTCGGAAGGAGGCCAGAGGAGGGGCGTGATCAGAGGAGGGGAGGGGCCAGATGGAGGGCGTGGTCAGAGGAGGGGCAGAGGAAGAGGAACACCAATGGACTGGTGCAATGCGGCCTCTCTACCATTGTCCAAGCAGCTTTCTTTCCCTAGAGCACAAATTTATTTCAAGCACGGAGAGTCTGAGAGAATTATCAGGCTAGTCATGTCCTGCAAGTTGATGCTGAGGGTGTATAGCTGGTCTTCTCAGGTTGCGGGAGGGGCCAGTGGCCCTAAAACGTCGTGCAAGTCTCAGGTATCAGGGAATAGACCGGCTCAGCCCAGTTTCCTGTCCAGTCAGGATGACTTCCATATGTCGCTGGTCTAATTCCTTGAGGAGTGGAGTCAGCATACTTAAAGGGGAAGTGATGTTCTAAACCTTGATGTATAGTACTCCGTAGTTGTCAAAGCAGTTCTTCAAGGATCTTGTTACTAGATGCTGCAGAATGGGTGGGGTGAGCAGGGCGTTTTATGAGGAAACTGGGGTTGGTGAGTTATTTAAGCCCATGGTTAAGGTTGCTTGTGGGGGTCAGGCCCCCGGGCCGCTCTTTCAATTACATCTGGCTTCTGACAAACCAGAAGACTGGCCTGGGCTCAGAGGAGTGGGAGAGGGACAGGGTCAGGAGGGGAAGAACGCAGAGCAGAGGGGAGCAGGTTCTTTATCAGGAAATAACTGTTAAATGCCCGGGAAATGAACTCCTCCAGACAGAATCCCTAAAGCTGAATCTCAGCCACTGGCAAGGTGAAGCATCTACATGGGACAGGAAACATTTATATGTGCGTTCCACCATGTGTAGGCACCTACTGAGCTCCTGGCATCAGCTGTACTGAGATAAACTGGATTTATCCAGTCTGTAGGGGCTCCTGGTGAGGAGGGATGGGTGGACAGACAAAGAAGAGCTAACACACAGTAATGAGGGGCAAACCAGAGACAGGTCAAGAGGGCCCAGAGGGGA
Source organism: Octodon degus (assembly GCF_000260255.1). NCBI lineage: Eukaryota > Metazoa > Chordata > Mammalia > Rodentia > Octodontidae > Octodon > Octodon degus. Next base: position 2,385,050 of record NW_004524685.1, on the reverse strand, counting down.
TAGGGGAGGGCAGCAGATCCACCTACCTTCCATCAGCCCTAGAGTGCATGCCATTTCAGAGGTACACCCTGTCACTTTTATTTATTTTGCCTATGAATCCTTTGCCTACTTCTTTCCCTTAATGTGACCAGGGCTTTGGAAAAGGCGGCAGACACATTGTGGAACAGCAGTCAGCTGGCTTTCTACAGCTAACCGGTATACTTGCAGCTCCTATAGCCCAAACCTCTGGGGGGCAAGCAGAGTCCCAGAAAGGAAAGCTCCCTGTGGTGTGTGCCACATCGGCATTAAGCAGCCTGGCAGCGGCTTCCATGCAGTTCCCATGACCTCGGTTTCAGGAATAAACACACATGCAGGCAAGGATTTCCAGCATCCATTCCCCGGCCCATATTTATTCTTGTAGATGCCGCTTGAAGAGGGCTGTTGGCCTGAATATATCAAGAACAACAACAAAAGCCTCCCTGGTTTGGTGGCCTTCATGCATAGCACGCCATCAGTGATGGCCCAGCTGCCTTCCAGGATGGTGGCTGTGTTGGGCAGGTTCACTTTGCCTTACTGTCCACATCCTCCTGGGTTCTGAGGCCCCCAGCCAGGGGGTGGGTGGAGAAAAACTGCTAGCAGATACCTTGTCACCTGAGCAGGGACACTCTGGGGGTTAACTTCAACAGTTTCCTACCTTTGATAATCATTTTTTCAGAAATGAAACCTCTGGCGTTCCCTGGCCTCACTTCAGTACCTGCCATCCCTCCTTTTCCTCTTTGGAGTCCTACAGCAATGTCATTAAAGCCCCTGGAAAATGTCAGCTGAAACCAAGGTTTCTGTCGGTTATAAGCTATGAAAAATGTATTGGATTTAATATGTTTGGTTTGGGAAATCAGTTTTTGTCCACTACAACCAATTGTCCATAATAACCATGTCTGTTGTAAGTGGTGTGCACTGTAATAACCCTCATATAAAGGGTAAAATGAAAGACAACCATTTCAGAGGGTAGCTGGAGCCATATCAATACAGATCACTGCCTACGTATATCAAATGATTGATGGCCATTTTTAAGGCTTTTTCAATTCAATGCCAGTGCCATCTAACGGCAGTAAAGCACACAGTATTTGCTGATACCCTTCCTGATAAACCATCTGGTTGCAAGTGAGAACAGCTTAAGAAATGAAAGGCACGGAGTGTCATTTCTTTCAGACGAGCCATTCCCAGTGTCCTGGCGGGAGGACAGTCCTCGCTGCAGAAGTGAGAACTAGCTGTCGAGCAGGCAGCAGGACTGCAGCAAGACCCGCCCCTGGCCAGGGAAAGCTTCCTTCTCAAGTGTACTCAGCCGCAGGCCTGATTGCGGGCAGGGTGGGCAGGAGGAGCAGCTCTGCAGGGAGAGGATGCTGCTTCTCCCAGCAGAGGCCGAAAGAGCACGTTTGACCTCCATAATGACAGCAAACACTCGCAGGCACAGTTGTAAGCACTTGCTACTTGTTGATTCGCTTAATCCTCAGCTTAACCCCAAGGGGTCGGTGCGCGCATGAGTCCCACGTTACAGCTGAGGAATTGGAGACACACAGAGACTGAGTAACCTGCCTGGGATCACACGGCCAGTGACCAAGGAGAGCCGAAACAGGGACTGCAGACGGAGTCTGAGCTCGCAGCCCTGAGACTGGCCTGCAGCGAGGAGCCACAGAAGACAGGGACGCTTACCGGTGTTTCCTTGGAGTCCCCGTGGGTGGTTTATGAGGCTGTTTATAGCGGACATCCGCACCGACAAACGCCTGCTGATTGATCTTTCTTGAGGAAGGTGCCTTTCGTTTCCCTCTGCGCCCCGCCGTACCCCCAAGGCGCCAGGTGACCACTCTGCCTATCCCCTCAAGAGGCACCCAAGCCTGCCTGGCCACCCCACGGCTCTGCCTGCCTGCGTGCACACGGGAAGCTGGATACTCCTGAACAGTACATTCAAGTTTTAAACAGTTGTGTACATAATTATTATTTTTTGAATATGAGTCCTTGGGTGCAGATTGTAAATTCCTGGGGGCAGAGATCATTTATCTTATTCATTGCTGTCCCCTCGGGGACAGCCCAACAATGAGTCAGGCACACAGTGCAGCTGAAGCATTGTTAAATAATAAGGAAAATGAAATTCTTCCTCGCTGCAAGGAAAAAAGGTATGTATTTATTTTATCTGTCCTTCCTGCCCTTAACGTAGGATGAGAAATACGATAAATCTATTCGGAAAGAATGATTTTCCTTAAAACATTTCAGCTAAGGAAAAGAAATTCCTCAAGAACCAGGGCTCTCCAACAGGAAGCTAGTGCCACAGGCAGAAGTCTCATTTGCTGACATCCGGGCACATACACCCCAGTGTGCACCCCACAAAAGCCACCGACCGTGTGCTCCCCTGTGTCCTCCCTTGAGGCGTGGGCACTTCCTCCAGAGGAGGGGGATCAAAGGGGTTAGCCCACTGTCTCGGCAGAATTCTCCTGATGTTCACCCGCCACAGGAACACATGCAGATACTCACAGTTTAGCACATGGGCCCGGTCTTTTCAGCTGTCTTTTAATCTTTGGTAAATTGAACAAGCGTGGAGAACTTGCAGGTGACAACCAGCTCTCTGAGACTGCAGGGATGAAAACCACGTCGGTGCAGTCCCTAAAAGTCCTCCAGCGCGCTTGAAGCATAGAAAGAGAACCCTTGATCCCGGCTATCAAAGGGTGCAGAAAGATCAAGAAGAATTAAGACTGATGGTGCGCCAGCACCACCTGCAACAGAACACCATTACTTCCCCTCGTTAAAACAGCCTCTGTTCTAGGGCCTGATCTGAAGCCTAATTGAAATGTTTCAAACAGTGGATTATAACGAAGATGAGACGTCCCCTGCCCATTTCATGACCTCTGCTAAGAAAGGCAGATTGGTAATAAGGTGAAAAAAAGAAAAATTCTAAGCCATTGCCTGAAGACAGCCAAGGTCTCTTAATGATATGAGCCACAGCGGCTTTCCCAGTTAAGGAGGGGCTCTCCAGGATCGGGAAGGGCTCTGGACAGTCTTGCGAGGGAAAGGGCCCCAGGGGCCCCAGACGTTCCTCCGGGATGTGCTTGTCTGTCACCATTTCTGTGACTTCGCCATTCCTAAGCAGGAGCGGTACCAGATGCCTCATGACCTCTGGAAGAAAATTGTCCGTTGTTCCGAACGTTATTCTTGCGGCGTGAAGGGTCCATCGCCCTGTTGCGCTGCTTTTGCAATCTTTCTATCTCACTTGAGCAACCACACACGACCCCTTGATAGACGAGGATGAATAAGGCCCTCCAGGTCTGCGGAGGCTGGGACTGCTTCGGGAGGGGCATTGGCAGGAGATAGCTCAACTCTGATGCTATCAATTTTTCTATATCCTGAAAAAAAATCACAATGCTGCCGCCACTTATGCGTTTCACATGATAATAAATTGCAAGTCATATTCGCCCAGAGATTTGCATGCCTTCTGGCGCTCTTCCTCTTTTTGGTATGATTATCTGTCCTGGCAATAAAGTCTATATCTGAAGTCCTGTGATTATCTCAACCCCCAGCTGGCACGTTGTGAAAGTCACTGTTCTGGGGACACTGTTGCTGCAGCTGATATGAACACTTTATAAAAGTTCCCGTATCTCATGGCCAGGTCTGCTTTGGCATTACCTGTCCTAACCAGATGCAAGTTTGGAGTCTCTTAAAGCATTGCTCGGGTTCGCATCCTTGGGAGCCCTCTGCAGTCTGATCGTGTGAAGTGTGGTCCACAGTGCCAGGGCCATGAGGTGCGTTTGGGCCAGCACTTACCACAAATCTAGAGCCTCAGGCCCTGCCCCAACCCTACTGCACTTTAACAGTGTCCCGAAGCATTCATATGCACTTAAATTTCGAGAAGGACTTTAGCAGCAGGGGGGTCTATGTGGACTGGTAGGTCTCAGAAATCGTGTTAAATGTTTCTGGGTGCAGAATGATATCCTAAAACTGGAGTTCATTGACCCAGTTGCTGAGCAGGTGCACAGGGACCCTTGTTCCTCTTGCATAGGTTTAATGAGAAAGGGTTAGGAGTAACAGCTGGGACTGTTTTGCAATCTAGGAGTAGAATAAAAAGGCAGTGGGCCCAGTGTGGAGGCTGGGCTGCCAAAGCTGGTGGATTAGGAGCTCCCAGACAGCCTCAGGAAGTACTAGCCTGGCCTTCGGACTTTATTAAACTTTTTTGTGGTGGCAAAGTTTGTTTGAATGTCACTAAATCCTCCAAATAAAAGACAAGCTCCAACCAACTGGTTCTGTAGGATGACGTCATGCACTTCAGAACAAGCAATTATCAATAATTGTTTCAGGACAGTCCCAAGTGGAAACTCTCAGCCCCACCTGTTCTGAGTCCCTCCAGAGAACATTTTTTTTTTCAATAAAACCTTGAGTTGAAGGTTGAATGAGGGAAGTTAATTTTATGTTTGTATCTTATTTTGGGTATTTGATTCTATCTTATTTCATTCTAATTTCATGTCTCCTTCAAAAGTTGATACTTTTTCTCTCTCAGCTTTGCTTTCATAATTGTATATGTTCCTCTTGTCTTCAGGTTTGTCTTTTACTTCTTCCCCCCTCTATTATAGCCCATGATATTTTGGGATTCTCTGAAACATAGTAGTCCTCCTCCCAAAATATATTTTCTTTCCCATTAGCTGCCTAGTAGATATAACTGAAGAAAGCCTTTGTTAAAAACATCTTCCCAACTAAACACGAGGTTTTTGAAATCAAAGATTATGATTAATTTGTATCTGTGTTCAGAAAACAATTGTGGACTAAATGACAGCATAGTCTTCTAGACCGGGCTCTGTTTGATTGTTTCAATGAATATTTTGAATAGGGCTCTTTGGTTGAAGCAACAGAGAAAGTCTTGAACTTGGTTATACAAAAAGGAAGAAATTTGTTATCAGGCTTCCAAGATGTATCATGGAGCCAAAGGGAAGGGGCACAGCCAGTTCTAGAAGCAGAGTGGACCTGGAAGCTTAAAAGAATGTTTAACTTTGTTTCTCATTTCTGCTTCCATTCATCTGCTCCTTCCTCCTCCTCCATGTCCTCTCCTCCTGCCTTTCTTCTTCTCACCTCCTTCTTCCCTTTCTCCCTCTCCCAGTGGGTTTTCCTGCTGTTCGCACCATGGGAACAAACTGTGTCTAGGCACAGAGGATGAGAAATGCCTGTTTGGTTTAGATTCCCTTAACCCAGGAGAGAATCTGGCTGGCCAGAATCCAGTGTCCCCTCTAGACCAGTTATCAACACCCAGTGGAAATGACAGAGATTCCCAGATGGCAGGACAACAGTGATACTCCCAAATGTGGTCATAATAATTACATAATTGGAGACTACCAAACTGGAAATGAGTTTTAAAAGGTTAAGTTCTATATTAAAAATAACCAATAATAGATTTCATTAAAGCATATTCCTCTAAAATTAATGTTTATGGGTGTTTGGGGCTCCTTATGATTTTTAGTGTAGGTCTTTGTGTTAGTTTTTAAGTCCTTGATAATTACCTCTTAATATTTTTCTAGAAAAATGTGAAGTAACAAGCCATGTAAGACCTATATTGTTTAGTTTTTTAAATATTAAATGTGGTAACTGTAGGTATCTGGTTTTGTGAAGAAACCATTTCCAGTTCTTCTCTTCCTTCAAGATTAATGGTAAGCCATCAGTCAAGTCAGATCCTGGGAGGTATTGGTTATGATGGAAGAAAATGCAAAGACTTTATTGATTCACTGAATTTCAACTCATTTCTAAGAGGACAAGCGTGTTTTTGTCAACCAATTACACTTTCATTTTCTCTCCAAATCTGTAACTCTAAGGACTTCTACAAAGAATAATCTGTCTGAAATCTCTGTTGTCTGAAGTGAGGGGCTGAGGGCAGGTTAACAACTTCAGATCAGACTCGTGAAGCCACCTGAGACTCTGACATCAGGTCACAGAACGCTTTGGAGCCATGCTGAATGGTGTCCCAAACTGTACAAATGACAGTTTCACAAATACAAGGGAAGTGATGAAAGGTGGGAGGGACCAACTATTGGGAGATTTTCCTTTGGGACTCAGCCTTCCTATAACCTGCCAAAGCACTAAATGAGGATTCATGTACCTTTGATGTCTCTTACTTTAGATTACTATCAGTGGGTCTCCATTGTTCTTCAGTAATGGGAACTGGAGTCTCTGACACAGTAATATTATCTTACATGTAATTCTCCACTATAATAATGATTATTATTCACAATTCACCAGAAATAAGACAGGGAATAGACTTAGAGTCTACTCATTAGGTATCACAAGGTGACAACAACATCAAATTAACAATGGTAACAAATTGTTAATAGTACTTTTTAATTTAGAGATCATCCCACTGATATGATGAACATGAAAGCACTTTGTTCTTCTACAAATATACGATTTCTAGATTATAACCAATGATCTTATAAAGTCATTTTAACTCAGTATGGTGCAGATGTTAGTGGAGGGGACTTGGACCGCAACTAAGACATTGTTCTCTACTTTTGAGGCGGATCATTTTTACCTGAGGAGGTAAGACAAACAGAAAAAAACAAGAGAACACCAATTTGCAAGGTATGGTCCACACACTTGGCGTGTGTTCAAAAGAGAGTGGGAATCGGGTCTCTAGAACACAAGTTCCATAAGTCAGGGAATTTTCTGTCTAAAATCATTTCCATTGCTTCAAACCACGTCTGGAATATACTATGGTGTCCATAAACACTTGATAATTGTTTAATGAATGAGGAGGAATGTAAGGGTGGACAGATTGAGAAAGTTTGCATAGTGGAGAACTGAAGAGGGGGTTGGTGGTAGAAAAACATAAATAAAATAAAAGGGGCAATGGGTATTCTTTGGAGGAGAACAGTGCTGAGCTGGAGGGCTCTGCAGTGGCACTGGGGGTGGCTTAGGACTGGTGCAGATGCAGGATAAATAGCTGGGAGCCTGTTGAAATAATTCCGCATTTAATCCTCCACTCTTACATCCTGTTGGTTTAACTGATCACACATGTCTGGGATGCTCCTATTTCTTTCCATCTTTGTTCCTGCTTAGCTTCCCCAGGGTTTGCTCATCTGTCAATGGTGAGCGCTTCCTGAGTGTACCATTTGCACCCACCTTTCCCCTCCCCCCGCCCTTCTGGAAGCTGGAAGTATCTCCTTGAAAATAACATCTGGTCCAGTCACCCTTTGGCTTCTCATTGCCCCTAAGATAAAGACAAAATTGGCCTCATGTGTCCTGGGGTGGACTGGCTTGGTTCTGCCTGTCCAGCCTAGTTTTCAGAGACTGTACCCCTTCCCTGCTTAGTTGTATCTGCCATAACCTTCTCTGGGACTTGGGGAGTGCTGTGTTTCTTCCCACCTTGGGGCCTTTGCGCAGTTTATCCTGTGACTTTGTTACCAAAGGACATAGCTTGTTTTGGATCACTTCTCGGCTAGGCTGCTTCCTAATTTTTAACTGGCAAGTGACACCATCTATTCCCAAAATGCAGTAAAGAAGCATAAGAGAAGGTATAATCAAGAGCTTTATAAAATATAATGCTCTTATGCATGTATCAATTTTATAGCCAGGAATTAGTTTAGCAAGACTAATGTGGGAACTCTGGTTTTATGGATAAGGAAGATGAGAACCTGCAAAGTTAAATGACTTGACCAAAATCTCCTCAATACTTAGGAAAGCACTAAGGATGATTTGAGAGCGATATTCTTATTTCTGAGCATTTACCATACACTAGCAGCTTTGTCAGTATACTCTTAACTGATCTTTGCAACAACCTGTGAGGCAGAGATGACTTCTGTTTTATAATTGAGGAAACCTGTCCAAGAGTTCAGGCGAGAATAGAGATGGGAAGAGAATTTAGTAGTCCTGGCTTCTCACCTGCAGATAGATTGTCTAATTTCCTCCTTGGAGGGAGAGAGGGGACAGCTAGATTCTCCACATGTGCAGGCTTGGATTGGCTATGGCTGGAGTTAAACGAGGAGTCAAGAGTGGAGGACCAAGCTGTGTTTTTGTGAAGATAAAACTGTGACATTTTAATTGGACTAACTTTTTAATGAAATTATTGAAATTTTTGGAGAAAGTAGAACCAACCTTTGGAGTTATTTAGCTGTCATTTTATATTCCTGTGAGAATTTTACTTCCAGTTATGGAAGAGAGTAAAAGTATTTGTTACCATGATGCTCCTATAATAAGACATTGAAAATTGTGAAGTTTATAATTTTATTGCTATATTCAGTGTAGAGTGCAATAGGTCTTGATCTTGAGCTATAGCAAAGGGCAGTTATTTTAAAAGACCGTTTTCATTGTCATAACGTGAGTATAGTTGCTAGCTTCCCCAAGGACAGAAGGCCACGATCCTGCCTTGTCCCCTCCTTTCTTTCCTGTCTGTCTGTCTGTCTGTCTGTCTGTCTGTCTGTCTGTTACCAAGCAAGGTTTCCTTTGCCAAGTGTGTGCAGAGCTAGGAGTGGCTAGGAACTGGCCACTCATGTCATCTCTGTGTCATAGGAAGAACTGTCCTTGGCGCCAGCAAGCCTGTCACTTATTTGGAATAGTGATGAAGAGAAAGGGAGAGGACTAGGAGCATGAAAGAGACTAGGGTGGAAGAAGGAGAGCAGGAGGAGGAACTGGAAGCTCCCACATTTTCCCAGTACCCTGCACAGGGAAGCGCCAGACAGCTTTGGTCTGACTTTGTAATAACAACCTCTGTAGTAAGAGTACAATCATCTTAGATTTTATATTTTGATTCTTATTACTGCTACTCCTGTGTGTCAAAAGGAAACAGAAGGAAGCAGAGGCACAGGGAGACTAAGTAACACATCCAAGTCACCAGAGAAAAAGTGCTGTAGGGAAAGATTTTTTTTTTTTTGTGGTCAGCTCAGCCCACCCTGGGGGTAGGGCTGGCATGGCATGTGGTACCAGGGATCAAATGGGGGTCCCTGCGATTGCCTAAACTTGCCTAAGCAGGTGATTTAGACTGCTGAGCTATCTCGCCAGTCCCTGCAGGGAGAGATTTGAACCCAGGCAGCGTGCCTCCTGAGCCCATGCTATGCAATTCTGCTCAGTGTTGTCCCGGGTACCAACCACATCCCTGAATACTTGGAAGATAGTGGTCCTTTTCCAGAGAGAGAGAGAGAGAGAGAGAGAGAGAGAGAGAGAGAGAGAGAGAGAGAGAATGAATCCCAAAACACAAAAGTTGGGAGATCCAACTCTGTCTGAATAAATCTGCTAACTTCACCGTCATTTCTAGAAATCACTGTCATTCTGAAGAGTTCTGCCTTCCAGGTTTGGGGAGGATCTGTTACGACCCACCCATATTTTCAAAATAGGTACATCTATTATTCCCCCAGCCTTTGATTTGGGAGAGTAATGCGTTGAGGTGGCTCTTGCTTCCACCTGCCAGAGTCCCTGGCTGTATTTATAGTCATGTTTGTGCATTAATATTTTATGCTTAGCTAAATTGCGCACATTGCATTTAAGGCCAGGTTTGCCTTGTTTAAAAACATCCAAATTGGGATTAAGTATTCAAGCTGTAATCTCTTTAGTGGGCATCTGTCTGTTGGATTTGTAGGACATGGAGAGCATTATTGAAATACTATAACTTTAATATTTTTATCTGATACATTGAAATGATTTTTAAATGAATTTAGAAACTAGAAAAGGCCCTGGACAGATACCAAAGAACAGAGCAGCCGGCCTTCTTTTAAAGCCCGTTAGAAGAGCCCACAGCAGGGTCTGCTTCTCCACCTGGCTCCTTTCTCATGCTACACACTCGACACAGGACCACACACTCCCTTGAGGCCTCTGATAGCTTCCTTCTCTGCCTCTGTCATGGTGCTCAGAGTGGACACAGCCTCCCTATGTCTTTTCCCTTGGGCTTCCAAGAGAATTTGTTGCAGCCAAAGGGCAGATGTTTTCAGGCGTGGAGCAGGGTAGCTGGAGCGGGGTTAGGGTGATGTTATGAAATCTGCGCCCTCGTGTTTCCTTGAAGCATGTGCAGCTCTAGTTAGTATTCTGTAAATATTGAATATGAATAATTGGATAAGACATGTATCTAGTATGAAAAAACAATAAATTTTATTTTTGTGGTACATTAAAATAAAATTCAGATAAAAATTTAAAATCATAGCATATCCAGAATAACCATTTGATAGCTGTATATAAATCTATTTTAGGGATGTGCAAGCACAAATTATGGAATGCCAGAGCAAGTTGATTTAGGCTGCTTTTTCTCTAATATAAATAATGCAGAGTGCCGCAAATATTCAAGTACACTTAACTGAACGTAATTAAAATATTGGAATATATTTTAAAAATAAATAATTAAGCAGTTAGAAGTATCTGCAATACTAATTCAAAGCGATAGTCATATGGTGATTATATTATGCAGTTTACCCGGCACTTTCACTTTAAAGTGCAATAATAAAATTTGCATTTAATAAAAATTATGATTCTGTAATATTTGAGGACATGGGCAGATTCTATTTCAAGTACCAAACACAACCCTTGTCTCCCTGATCCATCAACAGATGGACTGAGAACAGACATTTTCAGCTAAGCTGAGCAGCTTGCCCGCTGAGAATCCCTTCCTCCCATTAGCACGTCTGTGAATGCCATGCTGGAGTTTCTGTTCGCCTGCTTCCTTTCCTGAAGAGTCCACTCCCTAGAGTGGAGGCCTGGCTACCTCTGCGGACCCAGGCTGCTGAGGAATGGGCTTTGGTGAACGTCAGTGAGTCAGAGAATCAGCACGCAGCCTTCTGCGCCCTTGCTCCCGGGCCTCAGCACGGCTGCAGGCCTCGGCTGCTGGGGATCCAGACCGTGGCCCTGGCTCTCCCTCTGCCAGGAGCAGTCTTCTCGCAGACGCAGGCAAAGGTGCCCCCTCGCCTGTGCAGTCCGTGTCCAAACATCACTTTCTGCAGGAGGCCTCCTCTACCGGTTCTAAATGCAACTGACTCCCGCCCAACCCCCACCCTGACCCCGCGGGCATCGCACGCCGGGGTTACATAATCCACTGCTGGTGCGGTGTAATTTCTATCAAGCTCATTGGAAAATTGCAAGCCCTGTGAAAGTAAGAATTTTCTTTCCTTTCTATCATTATCATTATTATTATTATTATTATTAATTACTTGGTAGTACTGGGGATTGAACTCAGGATCTTTATACTGAGCTCTAGCCTAGCCTTTTTAATTAATTAATTAATTAATTAATTAATTATTTATTTTGAGACAGGGTCTTGCTGCACAGTTCAGGCGGGCCTTGAACTTGCTTTGTAGCCCAGGCTGGTCTCAAACTTGCAAACTTGATCCTCCTACCTCAGCCTCCTGAGTGCTAGGATTACAGGTGTGCGCCATCACATTGGGATCCTATTTTTTAAAATTTTGAGATAGAGTCTTAGCTGCTATGTTTCCGGGTCTGGGTTCAAACTTATGCTTCCCTTGGCCCTGCCGCCCAGTGAGCTCTGAGTCCAGGTGTGCACCAACATGTGCAGCAAGGGAAGATTTTATTGTTGTTGTTTGTTGCTGTCATCACCAGTCCTCAGAATGGTTCTGGACTTACAGTAGCAGCTCAAAAATAATTCTCTGCATGAATGAGTAAACAGATCACTGAGCTGAGGCTAAAGTTGCTCTGGGGACACAAAGGTGAAGGAATGTGATCCAGCATAGGTTCAGTGTTTTAGGGTCCGCACACATCAGAGCAGGATCTGATTTTTCTTTTTCTCTTCTTTTTTTTTTTTTTTTTTTTTTTTTTGTGGAACCAGCGATTGAACTCAGTGCTTGCCAGGCAAGCACTTATTTTACTGAACTATAACCCCAGCTGCTAGGATCTGGGTTTTTTTCATATCTTTCTGCCTTGCCGGCTGTTAATGGCTCCTCAATTGAAGATGGCATCTGAACGATTTTATTTGCTCAAAATACTTGTGCAGTGTTCTGCTGACCTACGGTCCTTTGGAGAGCTGAGCCTGCTGGGAACTCCAAGGTGCAGCACTTAATTTGTCCAGGCAGACCAGGGTGGGCTTCAGTCTTCCTGGGGACTTCGTTTAGTGGCCTCCCCGTCCCAGCTGTTCTCCCGACTATGCACTGTCCTTGCCTTGCGTCGTGTCCCTCTTCACAACTACAGTTCCTCTCTAGCCTGGAGTCCTCTTTGCCACATTATTCTTGCCCTGCATCTCACAGGTTCAGAAGCACCAAAGCTTGTTTAAAATCCCACGTGTGACTTTAGAGACTGGAAGATTAAAGGTGGCTGCAAACTTCTTACCACTTTCTTGTTTAACAGGTGCTGTGCATGTAGTCTGGTTGACTGGCTTTGACCAGAAGAATCCGGTGAGCTTGCTGCTGCACCTTTAAGAGGGCTGGAGCGTTCTTCTTCCTCCCCTTGGAAGCTCTGAGCTACCATGTGAGAAGTCAGCTCTCCTGCCAGAGAGGGAGAAGTCCTATAACTCTATGGAAAGAGAAGGCGGCCTGATCGCCCCAGCATCCAGCTCCAGCAAGCACCTGCAGCGAGAGCGCCACGTAACAGTCTCGTAGACCATCAGCACTCTTGAATTGTGTTCCATCCAACCCACATAATCATGAGAATTAATAAATTATTATTTCAAGCTACTAAGTTTTGTAATGCTGGGGATTGAAGGCAAGGGGTCCTCCACAGCACCACTTCCCCAGCCCTACAGAAACTCTTAGAGCCTTTATCTGGAAAATGGAACCAGTAATGCACACTTCAGGGTCTGCTTTGAGGGTGTAGATAAAGTACCCAAGAGAGTATCTGGGAGGTATGATCAGTCAGTTTCCTTTTCTTTCCTTTCAGGTGCAGGGCTCTGAGTTCTAGGCTTTTGATTCCTGGTTCACCACTTATCAAATCTTCGCTCTCCCTGTGAAGCCCATTTCTTCTCACAATTTATTTTAATGGGGGAAAAAAATCCTACCCAGAGGCTATGGGGACAGCTTCATTTGTTAGTGCTTCGGGGGCTATTTGTCCTCAGGAGAAAGCCCTGGGAAACCACATTCTCTTTCCCCAGGAACTGAAGTTTTTGCAGCAGATTCCAGACACTGTGACTGGGGAGCAGCCCTGGGGTGAGGAGGGTTCTGTGGGGCTGGGGGTGGGGTTGTGGGGTTGGGTGGCTGTGGGTTGGGATTGAGGGGGGGTGGTATATGTGCCTCCTGGGCCCCAGCTTATTAGCCCTTGGCTTTAAGAGGACTTGGGTGACCTCAAGGCTCTGCCACGCGGCAGCCCAGGGAGCTTGTACTGCTTCCTCTGAAGGAAGCACATCACTCCCACTACCCATCACCTCAACTCTCTAACTCTTGCTTCAACTCTTCATCTCCTCAGTCTGTGCATTTTTGCCAAGTATTGCAGGACTGGAAAGGAAGCTGAACTTCATTTTGCAGTTCCTCCTCAAGCCTTTAGTCGGGAGCCAACAATTCCTCTCTCCCTCCCCTGGGGAAAAGGAGTAGCGGTGGAAGAAGTTTGGGCTTGAAGATGACCTGCCAATTCCAGTTAATTAGTTTCTTTCTGGCCCAGGCAGATCTTTTCTGACCTAGAATGGGGAAGTTCTTCTGCATAGGGCTGTGTCCTAGCTACTCGGCACCCACTGACTTTTTTTAGTATTGAGGGATGGCCTTTCTGCTTTACAGAATGTCCATTGCCCTAAACACATTCCCCCATTTTTATTGTACAACTGATACAACAATGTTAAAGAAAACTCTCCTATACCCAGAAAAGTTATGAATAGTCTTTTTGATTTTTGGATCAAGATTTATTTTCAAGTTAAGTTGATGCCTTTGAAACCTCGTGTTTGTGCAGAAACTGAGTATTTCCAACATTGATTCTTTCTTCCCCCCGTCTGGGAAGATGCACCACATGGCCATACGAACATTCCAGAAAATACGGAAAACTTAGTGAAGTCATTCTCTTTCAGTCAAAAGTTTTAACAAAGCACATAATAAGGATGATTGAAGACACAGGAAATGGGAAAGGGAACAAAATAAAAATTAAAACATTAAGTAAAAGAAAAAATTGCAAAAGCTCTGGATCATCTACCAATTCGATGACTGGCCAATGAGTAACTATAACTGGTGGTTTCTGAGAGCATGTTTTTATATCTGCGCGTCATAAGAGGTGGGGGCATAATAGATAATATCTAAGATTGCTTCACATTTCAGAGGAGGATTTCAGGTTTTGAGATCATAGTGAGATGAAACTATCAGGCTAAGAGGAATATTTTGTTATTTTTTTCAAACTTTGATGTATTTGTAATGATTTGGAGATATGTGCCTGGTGAAGGTTTGTGGCAATCCCATCAGCCCAGTTGTCTAATTAGTGCTTATTCTGTATTAGTTAGGGCTCACTAAAAGAGCAGAATCTATAGAAAATATATGCATGATTATTAAAGGCTTGCAACATCAGAGGGGGAGGAGTACCAATTGCTATCTGAAGCATAAGACAAGCAAGGACTCCAAATGGGGTTGAAAATATCTCAGCAGTCTAAGCATCTGCCTGGCAAGTGCAAGGACCTGGGTTCAATTCCCAGTACCACATGCTGTACCGGCCCCGGCAATAAGCTGGCTACCAAGAGTGGGCATGATGGTGCATGCCTGTAATCCCAGTGCTGGGGAGGTTGAGACAGGAGGGTCACCATGAGTCCAAGCTGTGCTGTGAGGCCCTATACCAAGTCAATAAACAAATAAATCAGTGTATGTGCTCTGGGGAGCTGCAGAATGCAGCTCAAGTGGGAGGCCTGGGTATTCACTGCAGAAACTCCCAAAGCCCAGCAGTCTTCATTGGAAGGCTGAAGGAAATGGAGACCAATTTCAGAGGCAGTGGTGGAGACTAGAGCTTCTTCAAAAGAAAAGGGGAGACTTGCATTTTTCTCCTTTTTATTCCATCCAGGCCACAAACCTACTGGTTGGTGGTATCAGATCTAAAGTGAGTCTTCCCTCCTTAATTTTCAGACTACATGTTAATCATCCGCAGACATGCAAAAAGCTTCACTAATCACTAGGTGATTCTTACTCAGGTCAAGTGGACACATCACAATTAATAATCACAACCCACCCCTTATCAATTTGACAATCAGACACATCTCCTTCAACCATACTTAATCTCCAAATTCAACAGCAAATTCATAATCATGGCTAACGTGATACAAGTCTCTTACATACAAATATAAACACACCGATGCTGTAAACTTTACATTTCCATGTCTTGAAATAAGAATTTTTTTTTGTGCCAAGGAATGAACTCAGGACCTTGCACTTGCCAGATAGGCACTGACACTGCTGAGCTATCTCCCCAGACTTACATTTCTTGAGTAATGTGTCTTAATTACTTTTCTTGTTGCTGAGATCAAATACTTAACACTCATGAGTAAAGGGAGGAAAAGTTCATTTAGCTTGCAATTTGTAGCTCCATCATTGGCTGGCTCCAAGGCGGAGTGGCATGGCAGATAGGTATCACAGAGGAGAAATAGTTCATGGCAGGCAGAAGGTGGCAAAGCAAGCAGGGGACCTTACCAGCTTGTTTCTGCCCCTTTTACATTCTATCTGGGCTACTGGGATTACAGCAGTGCCAAACCAACCATGGACTCATTTAGTCATCATATACCCTTAATCCCAGCATCACACACTCTAGATCCAATTGCCTTTAAAAAGCCCCGCCAATGACCTCAGGAGGCTTAGGGGGGATATCTAGACACAAACCCTAACACAATGCAACGTTCCTTTCATCTCACTCGGGAGGTGCGAAGTGCGATGGAGTAAAGGTACGAGGGTTAAAGTCCTGGGACATATCCTTTAATTACTGGGAGCCCTCATCTCATAATGCAGAGTATCGGATGGTAACAATGGTGCCCACATGTATCACTGGGAGATAATGTCTGCATAGAAACACAATGCATTTGGAGTGGGTGACCCTTATCTTGAGAATCATCTCATGGCTGATGATTGTCGTTCCTACATTAATATGGGGACATACTACATGGAAGCTGGCCACATAAATCTACTGGGTCTTCTAAAAGTCATACTGCCTCATGAGAACAGGCTACCAGTCAGGGAAGGGCTTCCCTTAGAGCGAACGCAGATCACTACAATTTAGGGAACTGACAAATGTTTGTGAGAAAGAGGTTCTGCAAAGGATTTAGTGGGGAGGTGGTCTGTGATGAAAAAAAAAAAACACAAAAACATAATCCAAAGCCTTTAAACTTTTTACTTTAAACTTTCAAGGTAACATGACTTGAAAAAATAGTAAAAACAAGAGTACTATAAAATGACAAGCCATCCATAGGCAGTGATTGGTAAGATTCTCTTTAACTATTATTAAATTTATCATTATAACTATAACCATTATACTTCTACCTACTGATTTATGAATCTTGGACCCACTGACTCCATGCTATGTATAGGAAGAATTTAGTACAGCCGCAATACTGTCCATCTCCTATCATCGACTCCATTCTCAGATTTTGGTTAGCTGTGTTGAATGATGTCAAAGAATTACGGTAAGTTTTGGGCCTTAAATGTCCCCCTAGGCTGTATTAAAGCCTGATCTCTAGCTGATGGCACTGTTGGAAGGTGGTGGAGCCCATACAGGTGGGTCTAGTTGCAAGAAGCTGAATCATTGGGGATGTGCCTTAGAAGGAGCTACTGGGACTCTGGCTACTTCCTCTCGTTTTGTTGCCTGGGTGCTTTGAAGTGAGTAGCTTTGTCCCACTGCATGCTCCGTCATGGTGTTCTGCCCCACCGCAGGCCCAAAGCAATGGTGCCGAGCCACCATAGACTGAAATCTCTGAAACTATGAGGTAAAATGTTTTCCTTCTTTTTAAGTTGCTTATCTTAGGTATTTTGTCACAGATAAAAAACTGCCTACACAATATATTTATAATTTTAATTAATATAAATTCAAACATATATCCATTGTTTTACTGAAATTAGACCTACATTTAATTCCTTCTATAAAAATTAATTTATGCTTTCTTATAGCTCTTCTCTTTTCTCCCAATTTTGATTAATTGCACACTTTGACATTATTAAAGTTTATATTTACATTTTGTTTTGTGATTATAGTTTATTTAGTTCATAGTTTTGTTTTTTTTTAAGTTAAAAGATGGGGCTGGTGAGATGGCTCAGTGGTCTAAAGCACCTACTTAGAACAAGCTTAACAAAGCAGAGGGACCGCGGTTCAATCCCCCAGCACCACATGCCAGCCAGCCCTGCCCCCTGGTGGGCTGAGCTGGCCACACACACATACACACACACAAATAAATAAATAAATAAATAAATAAATAAATAAATTTTAAAAAAGTATGTTTCCATTATAAAAAAAAAAATAAAGTTAAAAGATAGTACCATGATTGTACAAATATTACTTACTGCATCACCAAAGACTGGTTGGACTGAAAGAACAGGAAACTAGGCCTGAGTCTCTAATCTTTCTTCTTCACATGACAGTATTCTGAGTGTTAAGATCAAAAGAATTCTTTAAAAACTTCCTTTTAGCTGTATGCACTTCTGGCTCAATTAGACTTTGTCTCCTCCCTCATGTTAGTCTACCTTTGATTTCTTTATTTGCTTTTCTGGAATATTTCCTCAAGTACTTTTTAAATGTAAAATACCTGTCATTGGTTGTAGGAGCATCAGCCAAGACCCTTGTGATAGGGAAAAATTACATCTTTTTTGCCTCTACAATTAGATATAGAAGTCTGAGTTTAAAGTAATTTTGCTTACAAGTTGCAGAGTGTTAATTCTATTTACCTTTTGATATATAGTATCGTTAACGAGAAATCTGTCAATGCAATCTATTCTGTTGTGGGTAGCCTATTTTCTTCTCTCTAGAAGTCTGAGATTTTTTTCTTTATCTTTCAGTTTGCGAAATTTCATCAGGGTGTAACTGGAAAAAGGTCTTCCTTCATTTTTTCCTTCCACATTGCTCATCCCTTAGTAGGTCTTTTAATTCAGAGGATTCATGCCTTTCTTTCAGTTCAGAGAACTTCTCTTGTATTATATCTTGGGTTATTTCCTCCTTTTCTAGTCTCTGCCCTGTACATCTAAAATCCCCGTTAGCCAATTACTGGCTCCATGTATTGCTTCTTTTCCCCATATTTGCCATATTATCTGCTAGTGTTATATTTTGGCAGATATATTAGAATTTTCTACATTTTCTTTTGTCCCACATAATATATTCAATGACTTAAGTTTTTTTACTAAGTTTATTATTTGGACATGATGTTTTTCTGTTTTCAAGAATTATTATTTTTTTTGTTCCCTTGAACACTTTAAAAAATAGCATAGAAACTTCTTTTTGGTTATTGGATAATTGTCCTCATGAATCTTTTCTGAAACTAATTCAATTTTTAATCAAAATGATTTTCTACTTTCTGAGTAATCTCTTTTCTCCCTGGGGCAAATTGGTCCCTCTGCTTTTTTTTTTTTTTTTTCATATTTTGCTGGGATGTTTAATAATTCTTTGAATGTGTTTCCATATTTATTCTTGGGAGGTCTTGAGTTGCTAAGGGAATTTTAAAATTTGCTTTCCATTTTAGTGACAATCTTTTGAAATATTAATTTTAGTTTCTGGAATATTTAGTTAGCAAGCAATGTCAGAACCCATATTTGCATGTGTGCTTGCTGCGCCATCTATCTTCTCTGTTGGCCAGATGACGTAAGAGCCCATTGCCTGGGTGATAATTTGCAGACACTGCCTACACCCTGGCTTGAGAAACAAGGCTTCATTGCATTTCATGCACAAATAAGACAATTACACAACTTATTACTCAAATTGGAATATGTTTGAGAGTGAAGGGAGAGTGATTCATAATTGTGTGGAGATTCCATTCTAACCTGGAGCTTGATTGATGACCTGTGATGACTGGTCATCCTATCCGAGGTTGAGCAGCTTTAATTTTCACAGTTTTCTCCCTGACAGCTGTTTCAGAAATCCTGAATTGTCTCTGGCTCTATTGCTTTTACCTCAGTGCCCAGCTCTGATACAGAATACCCCTCTGGGCAGATCAGTCCCTTTCTCTGGGGAGAAATTCTCCAGAAGGCAAAAGCCACTGAGTTGTTAACTGGTCTGCAGGCATGTGGAGAGGGTGGGGGTGGCTGGTCTCCTTGCTTCAGCTGTTCCAAGTGCAGTTCTTTTAATTAATTGCACCCATGGTTTCTCACTCCCCTCCTTGCCGCCTCCCCCTACTCCTCAGCTTTGCATTTGTTGACTCCGATCTTGGAACTTGTCCAGGACTTCCTTGCTACTTTTCATTTCACTGTCACTCTAGTTTCACGCGCTTTCTGTTTTCCAGGATTGCCTGCCTTTCTGGTCTTCCTACTACTTGCCCTGAACAGTTCTCATTGTGTTATTTTGATAATTTATCTTTGGATGCTGGGGCTTGAGCCCAGGGACTCACACATGCTAAGGATGTACTTTTCCACTGAGCTTTGCCCTCAGCTCCTGTTTTCATTATTTTAAAACATAGCTCTTCTGTAATTTCTACAGGATCTTTGGAGGGAGCTGAGGCAGATGTCTGTGCTGGGCACATCATCATGATGTTCCTGTTCTGTGACTTCGAATTTGTATCTGGATATGGAAGAACCTAATCTTCTGGGACTGTGCCTCACCTCATTGTAAATAATGAAGTCACACCAGGACAGAGCCACTTGGAACACTTCCACCTTTACTATTCTGCCCTATTCTTCCTTAAATAAATCCCTACTCCTAACCTATTACCCTGTGAAGCAACCAATTCTCAGGGGAGAACTTCATTAAAGCTACACTCACCTTTTTAGTTCACTGAGTTCTTGGTTGATACATAGGCTGAATTAAAGAAGGATCAGTTAAGTCTTAAAGGACTTTTCCCAAATGTTCTTTGAATGTGTCATAAATGAGTCAGAAATTTAAAAATTAAACACTGTGGAGAAACAACTACAGTATTGAGCTGAGTTCTGTAGGGAATACAAAGAAACATAATATTTCTATTCTTATGTTCATTATTCAGTGAAATTGAAAATGTTTACAGGAAAAGTTAGAGGACAGTAGAAGTAAGAACACACATCTGATCTCGACTGGAGAGCTAGGTTGCTGGGTCAGAGCCAGCCTTCCAGGATCATGGATTGACCCTAGAGCTCTATGCAGCCCTGGGACTTATGGAGGGATCTCAGAACTGTGAGACCTACTTGGCTCTCTGAAGAAAGAGTTGGAGCTGGGCTGGAGGACAGGAGGCCGGATGATCAAGGCTAAGGAGCTGGAATGGCCAGGACGTGGAGCATCTGTGCTCAGCGTTTTGCGGTTAAGTAGGGAAGGACTGCCGTGTTCATCCACGCTATACAGGGCAGGAAGCGGCTGCTCAGCAAGGAGGCTGAGGCCTTGGGAAGCTTTGGAAAGTAGCCTCACCCAAAGAGGTGAGAAGGGTACAGGGTGAGGGTGGTGCGTGAACAGGCTTTAACACACTTAAGAAGTACTTGTGAATCTAGGTTGTGAAGAGTAAATAGCAAATAAAGACAAGAGAGAATGGTGAGTAGCTAGCTTTATCATTGATATTTTCAGAAAAGCTATCGTTTTGGGTTACAATGTTAACGGAAGCTTCAGGAAGTAAAACAGATGGCAATCTCCTCTTTTCACCCCTCTAGCTCATGCTGCATAGAGGATAAGGCCCACATGAAACAAAGCAGGGCAACTAGATGGAGATCAAGAGACAGGGAACAAATCGAGAGCAAGACAGTTCATAATTGGCCACCTGATTCAAGTCCAGTCCCGCCCTGATTGGTGTAGATACCTGAGCTACAAGTTTATCTACTTTTTCTTTGTTTGAGTTGGTTCTTTACTACACATACTCAAAACAGTCTTAACTAACGCCAGTGAGACAATTGCTAGCTGGAGTTAACACAGCTGCTGGGGAATCAGCCCTCATCTGGTTTCGCATAGGTAGACTTTTCTGGAAGCAGTGACGCCTGAATTGAGGCCAAAGAGCTTTCCAGGAAAACTGGAACTGGTGGAGGGAGGAATGCAAGAGATCAGTGCTCTGTGGTGGGTGGAGTTGAGGGTGGTGATCACATGTGAATACCTGAGTCTGAGAATCAACAATGGCAGCATGAGGGCAGTACAAGGATTCTGTGGTTCCTAGAATGGAGTAGTGGCAAAGGTGTTTTTGTAAATGGCTCTGGGAATAAGACAGGAAAACAGGGTGTGGCTAAAACTATCTGGGGCAGGAGGTGTGACAAGATTTAGAATGATTCTCAGAGCCCAGCATGTGGACTTCTTATTAGAACTCCAGCAGGTTTTCGTTTGTTTGTTTTTGTACTGGGGATTGAACTCAGGACCTTGTGCTTGTCAGGCAGGGGCTGCACCATGAGCTGTATTCCTGGCTCCTCTACCAGGTTTTTGATAGGATGACTTGGCTGTCGGGCACCCTCCCGTCCAGCAGGAAAGCACTCAACACGATTTGTGCGGCGGAAAGGCTTTAATCGTTCTCCTGAGTGATGCGCCCCGAGAGAGCACAGTTCCTCTCTCCGTCCCTCTTCCTGTCTCTGACCCTCCGCGTCGCGGAGCGTTTCTTTTATATCCTCACACTGTCCAATCGAGGGTTGATACATGTTACAGCGCCATTGGTTACAATCTCAGGGAAGGTATCTTACATCATTATAGGCGGGTGTATAGCGACTGCGGAAGCAGGAAATGAGCGTCATCTTGGCACACTCGGTGGGAGGGGTAATCTAGCGCAGGCTTCAAGGGCTGCAGCAGGCCTCACCCAATGGTCCCTAGGAGTTTTGGTTCTGAAGCCGCGATTCGCGGCATGGGCTCTCTACACTTGGCCATGTGCCAGCCTAGGAAATATAAAGAAGGGACAGTCACTGTTAAGCGTAGGCTATTGTGTCTCTTCATGCTAGCCTGTCCTCCTCAGTAGAGTGTATTTTAATTTTTATATTTTTAGCCCTCTTTTCTACTGTTACTTGGCCTAGGCTTACTTTGCAGAGCCCATTTCCCCCCTACCCTTCAGGTTTTTTCTCTACCTTTAATAAGTGTGAAATTTAGCCACAGTTTATGCTTGTTTTATTCCATTCTTTGTTCAGGACAGAGAGAATCTAGAAATCAGTTCTAGGAGACATCAGCACCCCCAAATCCAGGAACAGAATAATCAGAAAATTGGCACCTGTTTTGGGTTCTCATGGGACAAATAGAGAAGGACGATCTCTGCCCTGAAGGAATAGAGGGATATTGATATAGCTATCCACAATGTTCCATCATCTTGCACGGCTCCATGAGGTGGTACACCAAGGCACTGACTTGAAGAGGACACGGAATGCCACGAGAATTCTAAGAAGACGTGCAGAGCTCACCCAGCAGAGGTTCCAGAAGAGTAAGCATTTAACTAAAGCTTGAAGAAAGGGCTACGTGTGTATGCTCTGTGGAGTCCATGGCAGGACACAGCTGTTTAAGAGACCAGTGAAGACACCTTCTGGGTGGTTCAGGGAGGTGGACCTGGAAGAGTGTGCAAAACACGCTTGGAAAGGTAGGTGAAAGCCAGCTGGGGAAGGACTTGACTGTCTCGTGGCTGTAGACTTTATCCAGAAGTCAGTGCACAGCCATTATGGCTTTTGAAGAGAAGGAGGGGTGAGATCACAAGCAAGTTTCATTAAGGAATAACTTGGGAATGTGCGGATGACTGGAGCCAAGTTGAATGAGGGTCAGAGGGACCTCAATGAGGGCCCTGGTGGGGCAGTATGAGGGACAATGGGAAGGACAGGAAGAAGGCCCTTTGAAAACACAATGTATGAACTTGAATTCCTGGATATTAAGAAAAGAGAATGAGTGGAGTGCCTGTCTCTCTGTCTGTCTGTCTGTCTGTCTGTCTGTCTGACAGTCTGTGTAGTGAATAGAATAGATTTTTTTTGTTCTTCCAAGGAAAACAGGCTCTGGCACCACAGTCCTCATACGGGGTGCTCAGCCACACTCCCTCTCTGGGGAAATATCCAGCTGCTGCCAGGGCGACAGCAGCATCCTTGAAGGAGGACAGGGATGGATGGCAGAAGCGATTATGCAGTGATGCATAACAATTGAATTGCTATAAGTTACACGTCTTGTGTCAATATACAGAACCAGTTTGACTGAATTCAGTGAAGAGAACACCTGAATTGAGGGAGACAACACTTTTTCTGATGTGTCAGCGTGACACCAGAGACCCTGCTTAAATGCTCCTACTTTCTTTTCTTAAAAAAAAGTTTTCTTGTTACTCAGAGAAATCAGAATAGTCAACTGGTAGAGTACAAGGTTAATGAGGCCAGCATACCCTGATAGGAGTCGATTAGCTCCCCATGCGCTTCCTCCAGTGGCATTTCACAAAGGAGTGTATCAAAGGGGTAGAAATGTGTGTGCATACACTAGGCCTGGGGATGCCGAAATAGATATATGATCTCTGGCCCCAGGGCACCAGTTAGTGGGGGAATACAGGAGCTTGGGGGGCGGGAGGTCCTATTTTTAAATTCCAGCTTTGCCACTTACTAGTTGTAGGACTTTTATCTTTTTTTTTTAATTTTGCATAACAAGTTTATTTTTTAAAAGTATTTAGACAAACATACATTTTATGCACATTTTAATTTCTGTCCAGGACGTGCTGTTTTCAGTCTCTGAAAGTCTTTAGTTCAGTGATCATCATCTTCATCCACTACTTTTCTTCTGTTGAATTTCACTGTTGTTTTCTGTTTGTTGGTTTATTTTTTCGAGGATTTCTATTCAACCTTGTCCTGAGACCTTCCCACCCAGCTGTCCATATCTTCCCATCTGCATAAGGCAATTCTCTACTGCTTTTGCTTTTTCAGGCTTTACAAGTGCTAAGTTACTTAACCAGGCCCAGGCTGACTGGCCCAGAACTTGAGCTTAAGATATCGTTTCTCATTTCTGCGTCCCTGTGCTTTGCTTCCTGTTGTGTGCATCGTTTGGATCCCGGTGTTTCACCTGCAACTGGGCCAGCCTCTGCTTCCTTAGCACCTCCAGTTGCTGATCCGCCATGCCTCGACTCTGGTGCGGCAGCTCAGGACTTTGATCTTGTTGAACAGCTTTCAATTCCTTACCCGTAAAATGGGGGTAATAGTGCCTGGGTTGTTGAAGAGGTACTTACGTGTAAGTGTTTAGCGTAAGTGTTCAATGAATGACGCCTATGCATCATAGCGTGGGGAATGCCTGATGTTGTGAGAACCTAACTGTATGGAGTCGAGGACACCTGCATGGAGGTAAGTGTTGACGGTGTCTCAGAAGGCTTGGGAAGGGAGACAGAGCCTCCTAACGAAAGCAGGTGCCACTGCAGGCTGAGGTCCGGGTGTGGCTACCAGCTCAGGGTCAACCCTTGCCAGGCTGGACAGGCAACCCCAGATGGGTGCTTGGACTTTCACCCGGTTCCGGGCCCAACACAGGTGACGTGTCTCACATAGTTGCTTGCATTCAGTGCAGGCTGTAGCCCTGTGCTCCACCCCACTTTCTCCCAAAGTACAAATCACCTTCCTACCTTCAGCTCAGCCAGCTTGTCTCCTGAGGGCAAGGGAAAGCCTGCAGGAATCCTCCTAAGAAGTGTCCCCCAGTAGTCTGACATAGGTTTAAAAACCGGAAATAGGGCAATTAGCAAAGATGTCGTGCTGTTCACAGGCATGGCTTCCTATGGGCCCTGAAAGCTTTTCCTTTCTTTCATATGATGCGATTGATGCCTAAAGATGGTTTTCTTCAGGATGGCGTTGCTATTGTTCATGTTCTAGATAGGGAAATTAAGTATGGAGCATCGGACTGTTGTTTTAGTTGTCTTTGGAAATAGAATTTGCCTGCTTGTGCTTTCCATTTCCCCCGTGGAGCCACCTCCCCCCACCTTGAGAGCAGGCTGTGGGGACCGGGCAGCTCCTCCTGGGCTGGCTTCTGCAGGGGCCACGGCGCCCCTCCGGATGAAAGGCTCAGCGGAACTCGAAGTCATTATCGTGATCAAGGACGGAGGGGACCGTTTCAGCGTGTAAATGCAGATGCTCTCTTGGTTTCTGTGATAGATGTGTTCCCCGTGCCAGTGCAGTGGTGTGTTGAATTCTTTTTAAAATCTGAAAGACCTGCAGGCTCTTCTCTCCTTTTCTTAAATCCATTTCCCCGTTGAGATGAAAAATGTAATACTTTTCAGCTTACTTTAGACTTTCTTCAAAAGTATTTCTGGAAAAGGATCCTTCATGTGGAGCATATGAAAACTGTCAGAGGACGGGAGAGAGCAAGGCTTTAAAAACACTCTAATGGAAGCCATTATGCTGGGGGGAGTTTCCCCAGAGAGCAGAGAGACACGGGGAGACAGGCGGGGGGCGCGCGGTGGAGCACAGAACCTGCGGATCAGGACGTGAACTGGGCCCGGAGATGCTCCAAAGAGGACATATGCGAAGATGGGAAAATAATCATGGAAGAGATGGAGAACACTGCTAAGCTTTTTTTCGTGGGTGCTTAAAAACATGAGTTTTGGGATCTGATGGTTGGAGTTCAGAGGTTGGCTTTTCCACTAGCTGGCTGTGGTGTGTGGGCAGGTTGATTGTTTTATAACTCTGTTTCCTTGTGTAAAAAATGGCCATAAGGATGATTTCCGCAGGGGCTGTTGTGTTAATTACACGAGATAATGCGCATGGAGCGTCTACCGTGTTCTCCAGGATCTAGTAAGTGCTCAATGCACGCTAGTTTTTATTAATACTGTTGTGCTTATTGTCAGTGAGGCGCGAACAAATACAGCATCACTGACTATTTTGAGGTGTGGCTGGTATTCTTTTCTCCACGCGCTCGCATCTTGTCAGACGCGTTGGCGCCCCTTCTCGCGCTGGTCAGCACCTTGCACCTCGCTGCGGAGACCTCCTTACACACATCCTGGATTTTCCTGCGAAGCATGCGCCATGGCTCGGGGTGGGGCACACACGCAAGCAGAGGGCTAGGTCTAGCTGCAACATGGGGCCCCCGAAGCAGGTCTTGCGATTCATTTTGCCTCTCACCGTTAGTCACCCTGTCCCCTGCCGAGGCTCCAAGGCAGTGAGCTGGGAGTTTGTGTCATGAGCAAAGCTGAATCATGAGCAGAATACGAAGGAAAGTGAGCGGTTTAAAAATACCCCACAGGAAAGAAATGTAAGCAACGTGCTTTCTTTTGAACTTTCCCAGTTCACCCTCTAGAAAAGGTGTCATAAACCTCTGCTGGAGTGAGTAAGAGCTGGGACAAAGGCAAGCCTGTTACAGATGTCCCCGTAACTCCAGCAGCAAATCTCGTTTTCTTCCTCCTAAATAACTCCAGAACATTACATGGCATTAACAAGTTTCCCAGGACAGGAACTTCTAGTTTATTACTTGCTCACATTGTCATCAGAAATTAATTTTGTCCCTGAAAGACAAATTGGCTGGTAGCTTATGAAGTTAAATGGAAAGAACAAGTGCGCATCTGTTTCTTCTGCATTTTGTCTCCTTGGTGTCTTACATATAAATGAATCAGAGTGTTCAAACTTAAATTAAGATCTTTGGCTAGATAAACAGTTAAAACTGGTTCCCATAGCTACCTCTCACACATAGCTGTGATTGCGTTATAATCCCCTAGTAATCAGCTCTAAATGAAAGAAAGATGATAAGGGTGCTCTTTTCAGTTTTCAGTACTGATTTTTATTAGCTCTCAATCAGGCCGGGACCGCTCTGTCTTTCATCACATTGTGGTAGTGTTTGTAGAATCATTAGAGTAATAAAGTGTAAATCTTATGGAGGTGCATTTTTCTTGAGGTGTTTTATATAACGAAAACTCTCAAGATTACACTGGCTGGTACAAGAAAGATTTGTTTCTGCAACGAAAGTAAGAATGTAATGTATGCTATATTCATTTAATCTTTAGCAGAGCCAAGGCCTAATGAATTATCCAGCCTAGGTAAAGCAACTGACACACACACACACACACACACACACACACACACACACACACACACCCTCTTGGACTTGCACAGCCAGGTATTGCCACAATATACGTTTGCATATATTTACTCACTTCCTAATTTGGCTTATTATTCCTCTCCCACTCTCTGTCAGTGGCAAGCCCTCACATCTACAAATGCATTCCCCACCAAACTGCAGGCTTTGCCATTCCCAACGTGAATTCTTTAGCAAACTGGTGTAATCCAACAAAACATCATGTTGCACCAACATTGTAGTATTTATTGGGGGATAAATTTCAGCTTAAAAAAGTACACTTGTGGGGCCGGGGAGATGGCTCAGTGGAATAAGTGCTTCCCTGGCAAGCGCAAAGGCCTGAGTTCAATCCTCAGTTCTGAAAAAATAAATAAATAAATAAATAAAAAATAAAAAAGTACACTTGTCCTGTCCTTCTCATACATTACAGCGACCAGTGATCTCAGCTCCATTTTGGGCTAGAGATTGTTCAGTGAGGGACAGAGACAGCAGGAGCTAACAGCCCTTGGACGCCTTTGCATTTGTTCTGGATTTTTCGGGGTCTGTCCAAGAGATGGGAGCATGGAAAAGAACTTTTGCTGACTTTTCCTGAGTGTTGTAGGATTTTTCACAGGTTTTGCAGGTGTGTTACACATTTGCAATTAACAGAGTGTTTAATCCTGTCATGTCTCTTCTTTCCCATAGGCTTTATTATAGCTGGAATATGTGACAATGCTTCATAAAAGCGCCTGCTTGTTTTAAATGTTGGATTTTATGCTTATATTAGGCGGAAAGCATCCCTATATTTTAGTGGCAGACATTTATTATCATCCACGGGGTAAGAAACAATATAAGGTAGCAGTATGTTGTCTCTAAGAGTTTATAGAAATGTAGCAGTTTTATATGTAATTTTAAGCTACTATTTTTTAAAGTAAGGTCTGTTTGGAGCTAATTATTTCAGCCTCTGTGCTCACGTGGTGACACTGTGCATCTTAGCAAGAAGCAGAACATTCGGAGGATTCCGGGAGCCAGTTAGGGGTGGCGTTAGGAAGCCTTTGCCCAGGTATCTCTGTAGTTTATGCCACTCTGTGTGAAAGTAGGAGGATTTGACCTGCAGATAGAATTTTTAGAGATCAGAAAGAAGAAAGCACTTGATTAGGGTGGGTCAAGCTAATTTAGGAAATCTTGCTTTTTTTTTTTTAACCCTTATATAATCCTGAGAAAGACATTGCGTGTTATCAACTACTCATATTCAGCAATATGCAAGCCTGAGTTCAAGCATTGGTTCTATTTTCTTCAAAAAAAAAACAAGTAAAATATTTTGCTGATGATGGCGCCTTTTGTGTGTGTTTGCATGTTGGTACTTAAATGCAATATGTCTGGAAGACGTTGCTATTTCACACTGCACGCACAAGAAAGAGTAAATTGTAGGTCCTGATTATCAACAGATAACAAGACATACTGTATATAAATAAATGCTCAGCATCAAAACCCATTATTGGATTAGCTATATAATCATGTCTCAGGCTGTAAGTCTGTGCTGACAAATGAACACTTTTCATTTGGCTCAAGGTCCTCATCAGCAACGGAACTAATTTTACATTCTCACCCATTAAGTGAATAAGATGTGGAAAAAGCTGTCTGCTTTTTGAAGTGTAAATTTGCTGCTACAGGCTGTGCAGACCAAAGCGCTTTTGAAGCAGGCAAATGAGATCATCTCTAGGGACATGCAAACCTTACAAAGTTTAGGTCATTTCTGCGGCAGGGACGAGGTGTGTGTAAGCGCGTTCACCGAGGCTCGGGCAATGCAGGGAGCTGTATGCTCTGGCCGTGTGGGCGTTCCCGGACACGGATGACGAACACTGTACATAAACCTGGGAGAGAGCTAAGAGTGCTGTCTCTGTCTTCTTTAGAGACTAAGGACCCAGAGAATCTGCTGCAAGCCCAAGCTGGAGCAGTTGGGGGTTAGTAGGTTAGATGGGTAGGTTGCTTAGCTCTTAAAAAGTAAAAGCTTATTCTTAAGAAGGAGCAGCAAAACTTCGGGACCCCAGTTGTTCCAGGTGACTTTAAATACTTCATATCCAAATGATTCTACCTTCTATTTGTAGCACAGGATCTCCTTTGAATTTCTGGTTCCTAGAAATGACTGTCTACTTGCATCCTCTTGGATGGATCATGCACTGCTCAAATTTTACAAGACTATGAGACTCTACCCCAAAACATGTCCCTGCCTTCTAGTTCCTCTTCATCTGGTAAATTCCATCATAATCTTTCTCTTTGCTCAAGCCAGAAACTTTCAAGCCATCCTCCTTTCTGTGCCCCTCCTTTGCACCAGTGAAATGCATTGTACCTGCAGCCATACTAATTTTATTAAAAAGATACACCTTCAGTGCTTTGCCCAGGCAAACACCATCTTTCAGCTTGACAACAAAGCCCCTCCACCTCCCCTGTAACCACTCCTTCTTACCATTCATACTTAGTTGGAGGCTAATTTAAAAGTGTGTGTGTTGGGGGCTGGGGAGATGGCTCAGTGGAATAAGCGCTTCCCTAGCAAGAGCAAGGGCCTGAGATCAATCCCTGGTTTCGGAAAAAAAAAAAAAAAAGTGTGTGTGTTATGGGGTGAACTGGGTCCGTGCTTTACATTCTTAAAATTTCAGTCTTAAAACTGTAGCACGTGACCATATGCAGAGATAGCATCATTGCAGACATAAGCAGCTAGACAAGGTCATCCTAGAGTAGACGAGCCCTATCCAATATAATTGCTTTGCTTATCGATGGAATCCACATAGTGAGAAAGCATCATGAACAGTGGAAGATGAAGAGAAGGCAGAACCCCATCTACAGGGAATGTCCAGATCACCAGCAAATCGGCAGAAGCCTGGAACTGAGATTCCCTCAGAGCCCTCAAAAGAAGCCAACCTTTCCAACAGCTTGATATGGTCCTTCTGGCCTCTAAACTGTGACACAGAAAATTTCTGTTGTTTTCCCATCTGGTCTATGGTATTATGTTATGGCAGCTCCAAGAATGTAGGTTGCAGGACTACCACAGGAAAGATGGGCAGGTTGTCAGGTCTTTTTTGAATAATTGCACCGAGATGTTTGTGAATCCTCTCCCAGAAAAGTTTAGGACCCTTGGCAGGCCAGAATACACTGCTGCATAGAAATACTCTGTGATACCAGCTTTCGCCAAGTTGAAAAATAGGAAGTTGTGTGGGTGGGTGTGGGAGAAACTGCTAGCTGTCTTTTCTTCTTTTTTCCTGGACACACAATTAAATTACATTTCCCAGCCTTCCTTGCAGTTAAGTGTGGTCACATGACTGAGTTATATAATGGCTTGGGGTAGAGGTGACTGAATTTCTAGGCCTGCCCCTCTGAAACCCTCTCTCATGTACTGTCCATGAGCTTCTGTCCTTTGAGGTGGTGTTAATGACCAGGTCAATCATAAATGATGGCTGAAAGTGGAAAACCACCTTTAGTGTTTGTACTTTGATGACTGTGGAGAAGGTCTTTCCTATAAGCCAGAACAGAGCAGGGAATCCTAGTGAGAATTTTGTATCCAGCCACTAAAATTTCAAGGTATATCTGAAGCTGCAGCCCACCCAAGAATAACCATATCTTGAGAGCTCTTCATAAGCGGACATTCCTAAAAGGAGTGAAACCTGCAAATACAAAGTCACTGATAATGTCAGCTAAGAAAGAGGATCTGAGAAGGAAAGGGAATGGATTCAAACAGGAATCTCTTTTCTCTCTTGGGCCACACAGAAAGAGGTAAAGAAATAAAGAAGGTGACAACTCATTCTTCTAACTCTGAGACTAAAGTAAAGGTGAGGGAAACTATGGTATCTACAAGGTTTCCTGCCTTTCTTGCAGCACATTTCTGGACATTGTCCCACTTCTATGTAGTTCTGTGTCCTCTCTTGCCGGGATGCTCTTTAGGGCCTTGCAAGATCTTTGAAACAAATAACAGGAAGACAAAAGTCTGTAAGGCACACACTTGGGCCTGGAAGGGGAAGGCCAGGGAAAACATTCTTTAGTGATGTTCAGGTATTACATACCTTCTCAGTGGCTTTGTCTGGAATGACAGTGACAACAGTGTTTTGTCCATCTTTTGGTGATCTGTTCCAGCCCAGCGATTGGTAGCTCTATGTTTAGTGAATTTTTGGAAAGATACACTTTATTTCAGCTTATTACTGGGTAGCTTGTTTCTGAAAAGTTGGCTCACAAACTAAACACTACCAGGTTCAGGTTGCCTGCCTTTCTTTCTAGAATTAGATTCCAGGTTCTTTTCCATCTGGAACAAAGAATTGGGCAAAAGGAGCAAAAAGCAGTGGCAAACTTTCTTCAAGCAAGTTAAAAGTGACTTGGTGTGGTGGTTCATGCCTGTAATCCCAGCATTTGGGAGGCTGAAAGCAGGAGGATCACTAGGAGTTGATCTGTGTAGTGAAAACCTGTAGACCCTGTACTAAATACATTAAAAAAAAAGTTAAAAGTAAAGATGGGGCTGGTGAGATGGCTCAGTGGTCTAAAGCACCTACTTAGAACAAGCTTAGCAAAGCCCAGGGACCACGGTTCAATCCCCCAGCACCACATGCCAGCCAGCCCCGCCCCCTGGTGGGCTGAGCTGCCCCCCCCAATAAATAAATAAAAATTAAAAAAATTTCTTTAAAAAAAAGTGAAGAGTGGGAGAGAGACTGCCTTAGCAGAGAAGGGTTAGGCAGAGTAAATTAAAAAAGAGGGTAAGAGCAGAGATAAAAGTACAGGCTAGGTCTGGGAAACAGCGTGGGCTACCACAGAAAGTTATGATAGCCAAGACTTCGAGGCAACAATATGTCCTTTTATGCTGTTCAAATCTCCAGAGAACTCATGAGAATGTCTACATATGGGTCTTAAGAAGTAGTGCTGGGATCCCGTCTCAGGCTGACCTCAAGTCTAGGTCATCTTATTGAAAATCTGGGGGCTGGGGAGATGGCTTAGTGGAATTCAAGTGCTTCCCTAGCAAGTGCAAGGGCCTGAGTTCAGTCCCAGTGAGAGAAAAGAAACAGAAAAAAAGGAGAAAGAAAAATGGGATCCGATGGAAGGAAAGGCAGAAAAAAAAAAAAAAAAAAATCTGCTCAAATTCTTACAAGAAGTCCAGGATTCCGGAAGAAGCGGACCGTGGCATGGACATGGGGAAACAAAAGAAAACAAGAAAGTATGCGACCATGAAGCGAATGCTTAGTCTCAGAGATGAGAGACTCAAAGAAAAGGATAGATTAAAACCTAAAAAGAAAGAAAAGAAAGATCCTAGTGCTCTAAAGGAAAGAGAAGTCCCCCAGCATCCTTCCTGCTTATTCTTCCAGTATAATACACAGCTGGGCCCACCTTATCATATCCTGGTTGATACCAACTTCATCAACTTTGCCATCAAAGCCAAATTGGACTTGGTACAATCAATGATGGACTGTCTGTATGCCAAGTGTATCCCTTGTATAACTGATTGTGTAATGGCAGAAATTGAAAAATTGGGACAGAAGTATCGAGTGGCCCTAAGGATTGCCAAGGATCCACGGTTTGAACGCTTACCTTGCGCACATAAAGGGACCTGCGCAGACGACTGCTTGGTGCAGAGAGTAACTCAGCACAAGTGTTACATTGTGGCCACAGTTGACCGAGACCTTAAACGGAGGATCCGGAAGATCCCTGGAGTTCCTATCATGTACATTTCTAATCACAGATACAACATTGAACGGATGCCAGATGATTATGGAGCCCCTCGATTCTGATTCTTATAAGACAAAGTTCCTCTGCCTCCTTCCAACCAACTTTTTGGTTTCAGTTCATTCAGCATGCTATAGCATGAATTATTCACCCACTTGCTGTATTATCAGCGAGAATGGTTAAATAAATTCTCTTTTTGATGCTTTCTAAAAAAAAAAAGAAGTCCATGTGTGGGGCTTTGGGACCTATTCTGCGCATGTGCCCAGGATCTTGTAAATAACAGGCCACGCCCACTTCCCCTACTAATTTTTGCCATGTCCTAATCTCCTGTTTCAATTTGAATGTCACAAAAACCTTGTGAGGAAATGAAACTTTATTGCAGACAGCGTTGTTTGCACACTGAGGTCAGAACAATCCCTGCTTCATTGTCCTCCTTCCAGCAGCTGGAAAGCTGCACTTTCAGGGCTAGGAGGGAAACTCCATTCCAGAATTCTGTTTTAGCTTCTGCTGCTTTGCTGGTTCTTCTCAAAGAAAAGTGAGCAAAGTTGACTGAGTGACAAAGGCCTCTTAAGTTCTCTCCTGTTACCTTGGTAGTTTCCGAGGCCTTGTGCTGATGAAATGGAGCCTCTGTTGTTCTGGATCTGAGAGCCCCCAGGGAAGGGACAGGGCCCTTTGCTGACTTGTGCCGGGCATGCAGTTTGAGGACAAAGCAAGTTTTTGTTGGTTAAGCTACTGTTTGTTATTCTCCAGTATAATGTAGCCTGTGCAGAATAATATACTTTTTCTTCCTCATTTATGTGCAAAGAACCTCAAGTTCTTATTTTGGCGGTATGGTGGTGGTGGTATTGGAGAGTGAACTCTGGGCCTTTGCACTGAGCTACATTGACAGCTCTTTTTCTACATTTTTACTTTGAGATAGTGTTTCACTAAGTAGACAAGTTGCCCAGGCTGAGCTTGAACTTGTCATCCTTTTGCTTCAGCCTCCCAGAGTTCTGACGTTAATAGGCATGTGCCACCACACGTGGCTCAGAACTCCAGCTCTTGCCAGCTCTTTTCTGGAGGGTCATTTGCTTTGAAGGAGACCTGTCCTCTCCTAGTCTCCGAGGACTCTAAGCCCATCAGGGTAATCTCCACCCTCTATATCCCCAGCCACAGATGACTTAGGAGTAGGTAGGCAAGTCAGGGCTGGGGTATTGTGCTGGGAGAATTTGGAGGAAAATTTTCCTCATGTCTAGGTCAAGAGTCAAGAATGCTTCATTTTATGCCCAGGGCCTTTAGTCCAGGAGCATAGGGGAGTTGGAGCTGCTACAACCATCTTGTGGCTGTATAGCACACTGAAAATGGCAAATGGGAAAAGATGAATCCTCTTTTAGTTGTTTTAGTTGGGCATTCTGTTTCTCGTATCTTTGTATATGCAAACAGATTATCTGCAGTTTATCAAAGAAGGACATGAAGATCAAAAAGTATAAATGACCTGTTCAAACTATTGAGTTATAAGTGGAAGTCATGTCTGCTAATTCTGATTCTTCTCATTACATTATTCTGGAGACAGTAGATAATTTTTTTTTTTTAATCTGCAAACAATTTATTAGGGGTAAATGTCTGGAGAGTTGTTTTGGGAGTGGTTTTAAGGCCCTACCCAACCTGAAAGAGGGTTTGGTTGATGAACAATTTCATGGACAGAAGATAAGGAGGAAGTGCATTTTCATTTTTCCGTCACAGTACTAGGTGTCACTACTTCTGGATTAACATTACTTTTAATGGCTGGGGTGGTGTATTAGTTATCTCCTGCTGGGTAACAAATTATCCCCAAGTTTAGAGCTTAAAAAAAAAACCCTCAAACATTTGCTATCTTTAAATTTCTGTGGGATATGGGAAGAAGAGTATGGATTAGTTGAGTATTTCTGTCTCAAAATCTTTTACATGGTTGTAATCAAAACTGTTGTGTGGGGCTGCAATCTAATCTGCCTCAGAGACTAGGATGGGGGTTGGAAACCCTGCATCTGAGCTAACTCGTGGTTACTGGTAGGATTTGGTTCCTTTTCACAGGGCAGCTCATCACCCTGCAGCTGGCTTTCCTCACACTGAGAAAACAAGCCAGAGAGAAAGACCAGGAAGGAAGCCGCAGCCCCTCTGTGACCCAGCAGAAGGAGCAGCTCGGGACTTAGGTGGCACTCTAGTCACCAGGAGTGTGTTATTACACCTTTCCTGCCCTGAGAAGAAAGACAGTGACATGAAAGCTGAGTCTTGGCAGAGGGCTGTCCGGCATGCCATTGTGGAGCCTGCTGACCCACTGCAACGACAAATAGAAAACACGTGAAATTCCTTTCTTCTGTTACAGTTTCTGCAGGTGTTGCAGTTGTGTGTTTTGCCTGAAGAGCTGTGATTTCTCCTCTCAAGCTCTGTTTGGTCTCACTGTGGGTTCGAGCAGAAGCCAGAGGGCCTTCCTTATGCCCTCCTCTACATTAAGGGGTTAATTGCACAATACTGATATTATTATTCATTATAATACATCCTTTTAATTAATAATAATCTTTTTCTTTTTTTTTTTTTTTTTTGTGGTACCAGGGATTGAACTCAGAACCTTGCACTTGCCAGGCAAACGCTTATTGTACTGAGCTATCTCCTCAGCCCCCAAAAAGCCTTTTTTTTTTTTTTGGCAGAACCCAGGATTCAACTCAGGCCCTTGTGCTTGCCAAGGAGGTGGTTATACCACTGAGCCATCTCCCCAGCCCCTATAATAATCAATAATATTGGAAAAGGGCTGGGTATATAGCTCAGTGGAATAAGTGCTTACCTGGCAAGCACAAGGTCCTGAGTTCAATCCCTGGTAACACACACACAAAAAAAAAAAAAAAAAAAAAAAAAAAGGAAGAGTCTCACAGGGCAGCAGGGCAGCAGATACCACACATACTGGCTTTTTATTTTACTTCTGCCTCCACCCCAGGCACACCCCATTTATGCTTCTTGTGCGAGGGATCTAGACCAGCATTCCAGGAATTTCAAATCTCCTCAGGCTGGGCCTACCTCTGCCCTACCCCTGGGAACCTGTCTGTGGAGGAAGGACACCCACCATCCAGGAGGAATGTGGGAAGCCACCCATTCACACAAGGCCTGTTCTTCAGGACTTGGTGCTTCCCTACACACCAGACAGTCTAAGGAGCAGACAACATTCCCAGGGCTCAGAGGAAGAGCAGGGTGAAATACAAGGGGTTAATGTTAATCAGAGTAGCTGAACAGTAGAGGAGGTTTACCGGCCTATCACGGTGGGTAAGATGAGGGGAAGAAAACTGGACTTTTAATAAAGGGAGGCAGATTAAATTAATCATGACAGGAAAATGAGCAAGAAATGCTTTCACATTGTTATTTAATAAGAAAAATGTGTAATTAACTGATAAAAATAGTTTTTGCAAGAAGCAGGCAGTTAAATAGTTTATAAAGCCAGCCAGGCCCAATCCTCAGCATCCCTGACTGCTAGCAATCAGAATGCTTTTTATATGGTGTCTTTCTTTGGAAACGCACAAACCATCTCACCACAGACATTACCTCATTTGCTTCACTGCCTAATGAATGCTTTATGGCTGAGACATGGTGGAGGAAGCAAGAGAATCTGAAGAGATGGGGAAACCGAGGCATGGGACGGGACGCCCATTCGGCCTTCACAGCCGGTTCCTGGGAGCGGCACTTGGGCTTCTCATCTCTCTGCCCTTTAACTGTGTCTTGTGCATTAGCTAATGAGTTCAAAGGAAACAATCTCTTCTGTCTCCTAAGAGCTGCACGGAGGGACCTGGGCTGTGCGTTCTGGCCGAGGTGATCCCAGTCTCCCGAGTGGGAGGTGGGGGTGGGAGAGATCCCGGCATTTGCCATCTGGTAAGCCTGTCTTTAATCCTCAGTAAAGTAATGGAATGGAGATGAGGAAAAAAACATGCAAGAATCGAGAGCATAATGCTACCATGAGCAAGCAGCTGTCTAGATTTTTAAAGAGCAAATTCCATGAGACAAATTTAATTGCATTTTTTAATAGAATTAAAAAAAAACAAAAACCTTCTACAACATCAGTGGGTGAAGGCAACGAAATGGATGCATCCGGAAATCTCATTTGAAAGATGAATTCGCCCGAGTCAGCTCTGCGCTCTGTGTCCTGGAGGGCAACCAGGCAGGAAGGCGACGCGAGTGGGTGGTGGGCGACTGTGGACTGGCTGCGAGAGGGTGGCCAGTGGCACACTTCTGGCAGGCTCTGTGATGGGCTGGCGTCTACAGCGCATCCTCATGAATGACTTGTAGGAGGTGCCGCTCCGAACATTAATTAAATGTGCACACTTGGCCAAGTGGGAAACTGGTGTCAAGAGCACCAGAGGCAGGCGCATGATGCCCAGGTACTTGTTTTCAGCTTTGGTGATTTGGCCTGTGTGAAGGCGCTCGCCTTCGCTTTTCCTGTTCTTCCCCTGCTGTGTTGGCCTTGAACCAGATTTCTGCATGGCGCCCCAGGGGAGGGGCCGGGGAGGGTCCTTTAGAGCAGGCGTTCGGATCTGCTTGCCAAACCCTAGGGTGTGTGGTATAAGTTGCACCTCTAGCCCAATGTGCTGAAAGAGGAAGCTTGCAAAAATTAATACTGATATTAGCAGAGAAATGAAGCAGCTGTGAAGCTGGTTCACACACAGCTTTCCCCGTTTCATGGAATGTTTATATCAGCAAAGAGGAGGGCAAGCGGGTTATATAGGCCTGGGGGGCATCTCAGTGGAGTCATCTCGAGGGGAATCTCTTTGGGCCAAGTCATTGTTTCTGAGAGATACCTTGTCGGCCTGGCTCCAGGCATTTAGTGGTTTGTCCCAAATGCTAAAGAACATCGTGTGTGCCAGTGAAGCCCAAGCATGAGCTAGTTTTCACATTCATTCACTATTTTGTCCTTAAGAGATCACTCCTAATAACTCCACCAGCTAGGCTAGTGGCTTTGTTGAAGCCAGGTCTTGGCACTATCTTTATTGGAACTAACATTTATTTGAAAATGATTCTGTTGCCAAGATAGAAAGAACCTCTCCACAAGAATGTGAGCTCATGGCTCTGCTATATCAAGCACTGTGTGTTCCGAGATGGTAGATTATCTTTTGTGTTTTATTTAATTTGAGAACCATTAGCCAAGCTGTGTAGACAGGGAGGGCTTTATAATGGTGAAAGTGACACTGATGAACCCTATGGCATTCTAAAATTGTATCGTGGTTGGTAAGGTGGCCACACAGATGTTTTGGAAGAGGGATTACCTACTTCCCTTGTCCCCACTTCATTATGCATACAACAATAATGTAATCTAGAGCTCACTGGTGGCTTTGGGTATTACATCATTCAATTCACATAAGTGGGCTATGGAGGTAAGAATTATTAACATCATTCCTATCTTGCAAATGAAAAACCTGACCAAGATTGGGACAAAGGCTTCTAAAGTGCCCTGTAAACATTGTAGAGCAAAGGCTGCCAAAGGCAGAAATTTCTTGATCTTTCTCCTTGCTCAGCTGTCATGAAAATCACCCAGCATTGGCCCAATATTGCTCTAGTGGGGGATTTGATCCCAGAATTGATTTGGAGTGCAGAACCAAGCAGTGAAATGCCACTCTTTCAGGATCTGCTCAACATAGCTTTAGAGAAGAGGTTGAGGTAGACATGAAGGATGGCACAGATGTGGGCTGGTAGTAGCGGCCATGTTTTCTGCTCTCACAAAAAATTCAAATCTGGCTGAAGGCTTTCATAACTCACCCAGGAAAGCAATCATGCTGACTTGGCTGGGCCTAGCTTGCTGTGCAGGGGCTCCAGTGACCCTCTGTTCCGACATAAGCATGAGTCTCACAGCCCCCACCAGGCAGCTTATTGAGTCATTCCATCCAGTGATTTCTAGAAATGGTACCTTAGAAGACTTCTGATGTATTCCATTTTCTGCATATGATTCCATACCTAATTATGCTTTTCTGAGATACAAGTATTATTTTAACGTTCTTTATGATTTGGTGCTATCCTACTGGTCCTGTGAGACTTGTCCCTATGCATCACTGACTGGGAGGGAAGGAAGTGGGTATTCTAGGATAGAACAGAGCAAACAACTTCAAATCAAGGCAAAGAATCTTTCAATGGTGACAAAGTTGTAGTGGAATGTTTTAGGTATGTACCATAGGGAAACACTCAGAGATTGTTTTGTCCCAAATTTCTTTTATAGAGCATAGTTTGCAACGATATCTGTACTCTACATGTCTTCTTAATGTGACTTTGTGTTCTACTATCCAAGACAAATCTATTTCTCCATGTTGACTCTGGATTGGCCTTAAGGCTTGGTTTATAGTCAATATGGAAATGGTACCATGAAACCTCAAATGAGGTCAGAGAAAGTCATGAAAGTTCTTGTGAGTTCTCTTGGGAAAGCATTGAGGGGAGGGGAATCAAGGTTGTGTAAGTGGTCCAGCACCACTTAATGATTAAGCAGGGGAGGTCATTCACTGGAGTCCTGTTTAGCAGAACCAATGAGGCCTATCCTTCTAGCCAGCTTTAACAAAGAGCCAGATACATAAAGGAAGCCATCTTGAAGCTAAGCACCCATAGGCCTGCAAAGTACCACCCAGTAACCTTAGTTGACCCTACAAGGACAGGATGAATCACCCAGCTGAGCCCTGGCTGAGGGTTAGACTTGCAGAATTCATGAAATATAATAAAATAGTGGCTATTTTAATTCAGTAAATTCTGGGGTAATTTTTCAGAATATAGACTAGAACATTTCTCACCACTTACATTTGTTGCCATTCTGGTCCTTTATGTCATTTAAAAATGAGAATAGCCCATACTAGCAAATAAACTGCCAATGACCTGTATCAGCATTACCCCCCTATATAATCCTTGGTGTGAAAAACAGTTTATTGCATCCATCATTTCCTGTCTTGTTTTCTAGTCAGTGGAACTGCCTTAATGTGGAATCAGTTATTTTACGTGAGCTACAACATTTAACAAGCACTTTTTATGCCCCATAGAGTGGTCTATGTAAAATTAATCTGATTCAAAACATATCGTAAGTCAAAACACCACAGTCAGATCCATACATGTTCAATAGTAAGAGACTAGCTAGATTAGTTTTGAGTTCAGGACTGTTTCACCAAATTTGGAAGAGCACACAAGGATAGTAGGATTTGGAAATAAGGTTGTGAACTCTAGATGGTCATGTGGGAATCTCTCTCTCTCTCTCTCTCTCTCTCTCTCTCTCTCTCTCTCTCTGAATGGAGGGCCTTCTAGTAGAAATATTTTTGGGAATAGATTATTATCGGCTTTTAAACTGGAACTTCTGCAGAGGTGGCAGCTCTTCCCTGACTGACAAGACCAACTTGATTTCTCCCCCTGCACCAGGCTGCCTTCTCCAAGACCTCCAGATAGGCTCACCCAAGGAGCACCCTTAGCTGCAGTCTCCCTGCTAGTTCTTGGGCCCCATGTCTAAGCTGATCTTCTACCCTTTTCCTGCTCCTTCCCTTTTGCGTCCAGCTGTTCCTTCTGTTTTACCCACATGCCCTGTTCTCTGCTTGGCTCCCTACATCTGCTGAGTGGGGAGGAAAACAGGAAAGGAAGCACATGGGATCTTAGGGTGCTGTTCTGGAAGCGTCACAGACATGGCTAGGCTCCATTCCATGGCAAGCCTTGAGCTAAGTGAGATTATTCCAGTTTTTTCTTTTCTTTTCTTCAAATGGGAAACTGAGGCCCAAAAGAGGGGAGGACCCTGCTGAAATTCACCCAACGAGTAAGTGCTAGAGCTGAGTGTGTTTCTAGCAGGGCCGATTCTAGAAGCATTCATCTTCCAGTGTGGTCTGATTTAGGGGGAAGAACTTAATCTCTGGAACACAGTCATGATTAAATTAACTGCCTAGTCAGTCACAGAGTGTTGTCTTCCATGGCAAGAGTTTGATCATTTCCACATATCCTTTATTGTCTTTGCAGAGGCAAGAGTTCAACAAATGAACACATAATCAATAAGTAGTAAAATTTTCAGGTTTTGTTGTGGACATAAACTTGAGCCTTGGACTATATCTTGCAGTCAAACTTCATGGGAAATGTTTAACAAGGTTTGTTTCCACCTGAGTGGGCTACATGCTATATTACCACAGAGGAACATATAGAAGACAGTCTTAAATTCTTAAGAAATACACAAAATCAAAATGACAATGCCAGCCAGGCATGGTGATGAATGACG
Organism: Octodon degus; assembly: GCF_000260255.1. NCBI lineage: Eukaryota > Metazoa > Chordata > Mammalia > Rodentia > Octodontidae > Octodon > Octodon degus. The sequence goes on along the minus strand of NW_004524685.1, from coordinate 2,344,252 downwards.
GTGACCCCAGCACTTGGGAGGCTGAGGTAGGAGGATTGCCATGAGTTTGAGGCCTGTGGGCTCTCGGCTACATAGTGTATTCAAGGCCAATCCAAGACCCTGTCTCAACAACAACAACAAGACAATGCCCAGCATATAATAAATACCCAATAAATATTTGGCAAATAAACTATTAGCATTCAAGCCCTACTTTTCTATTTTGAGGAGCACATCCAATGTGTTAGCTTCTGTTGAATTTTGTGAGCTTATCCTCTGCTTTCTGTGAGTGATGGGCAGAGGATAGGGTGCGGCGAGTGAGGTGTTGACAGCAGTCTGGAGAGCCATTAAAGACTACACCCCTGTGGCACACCATGGCATCATCCCCCACCTCAGTTTTCTTTTTGTAAAAGTTGGATTGAGGCAGACAGTTCCATCTGTGATCGCGTGATCCTTACACGGAGGCCTGGTTATATTTTCACTAAATGCTGAATCTGGGAAGCTAGTAGCATGAATGCTGAGTGCACTCATACAGTAGGGATTTTTAATCCAAACATTATTTATCCAGCACTAATCAAAAATACAATGAAAGGGCTTTAAAAAATAAAAAGCAAACTGAGAAACTGCCAGACTGTAAAACAAATACTTTTCTCTCTAGCTCTTAGCAAATCATTCTAACATCTGGGGGTTTTCCAGGTGTTAAAATTGCCCCTTAAAAGAGCCTTTTTATTTCCTGGGGTGATGCAAATATATTGATAATTGCAAGGGGAAATGAGTTTTTAAAAATAAAACAATTAAAATGGCTTAGTGTTTAAATGAAAGAGAATGTAATTCTCCTTTACTTTATCTATCATTAAATTGAGGTTACATGCTATTAGAAGAGTTTAGTCAAAGCTGATTTTCAACTATAATCCACACTCACACAAATAGAGAAGGAGGATAGGAATATTTGAGCTATTCTAATAGCATGTAACCTCAATTTAATGATAATATAACCAGGCTAGACTGGACGTAGAGGGACTACGGCACAGTGTAGCATTTCCAATTTTTCAGCAGTAAATGCATTACCATAATTAGGAGGCATCAGTAGTTGATACTGAACACATCTGAACAGGTTTGAGATTACTGTTGAGGGGACCTGGAGGTGCTTGCCTGCTTCTTTATTTTATCCTTCTCTTTCCAACTTTGTACGGGGCAGCAGCACACTGGCAGTTTGAAATCAGCTGGAATGGGAGAATTGGCATCAGGCAAATACATAAATGCTATAAACCCATGCCTCTGCCCAATATCTGGCTCTAACTTGATATACTTGGTAGCATATGTTTATCAACACATGACCGATCTCAGTTTTTAAAAAGCTACAACAAAATGAATGGGGTGTGTTACATTTATTATTGTTTGCAGTGTTAATTTAATATAGCTAAATCCTATACAGACCCAGTTGACGGTCGCTGAGGCTGGACCCTGTGCCTCTTCTAGCTGTCTCTGGTCCTCGCGAGATCCTCGCAAGGCAGGCGTTGTGGTCTCCAGGCAAGCAAATGGAGACCTGAAAAACTTCCTGTAGCCACACAGCTGCTAATTGCTCGGTCAGGACTCGCGCCGCACACTTGCAAAGTCCCAGACATGTTTCTTGCCTTGGTGTGGCGTAGGGAGAGGTGAAAAGCAGAATCTAAAGTGAGGTGAGGAACAGCAGAGATGGGGACGGAGAGAGGGTCTAAACCTGCCTGGGGCATTTTTTTCCCACCTGCATTTAGGACAGGGTTTCGAGGGTCTAAGGGTCTCACTACGTAGATCGGACTCGTAGTGATTCTCCTGGTTTCAGCCTCACAAGTGCTGGGATTACAGGCTCCAGACACCACGCCCAGTCTTAATTGCTATCTCAGTGCGCCCCAGGGGCGGGGCTGGCATGGCATGCTGGGGATCAAACCTTGGCCATTTTGCTCTGCCTACGCAGGCGCTATAGTCAGCTGAGCTATCAGGCCAGCCCCTGCCTGGAGCATTTTAATGGAGTTTATGAAGCTATGAAAGGGCTGGGTAAAGAGTCTTATGTTTCGATAGTGGAAGATGCAGAAGGCATCTTCTCTGAGGGTGGCATATGTGGAGTAGAGGCTGCTGGGTAAGGAGTTGGAGCTGAGGGGCTTGAGGGGCCTTGGAGTGAGCGGAAATTTGGAGGAGGGTTTTGGACTTGGAAGGCCTGGAATGAGTGCAATTTGGAGTCTCACCAGTTGTCTTCAAATCCACAAGGAGCTGGGGCGCTGCTAGAGTCTGGGTTGTCCTAGCTTTCAAGAATTCACAGCTTCTTCAATATAACCCAGCATCAGCTGAGTTCTCTTCCCTCTTCCCCTCATTTTTTCCCCTTGTGCTGTGTGTCAGCTTAGGAAACCCTAGTAGGACTATGAGATTTGGGGGGCAAAGAAGCTAGGAAAGACAGAGCCCAAAAGGTAGTAAAGAGGGGCCAAGAACAGAGAAGCAGTCATTGATGGAAAGCATCTTCTATTTCATAGGTCTTCTTCCACTTCTACTGGAATAAAGCAAAGCCAACATGCCCCAGACCAAAGCTGATGCAAAAAGAAGACCCTTTTCTCTCAAGAAATCCATCGTTGCCACACATACGCCCCGCCTCTCGGGGCTAAGATGAAGTGGAGAACAGTTGAGAGCAGCAAACCCCAGGGCCTGGCTTCACAGGCCGGTAATGTCTGGCTGGGGTTGGACCAGAGCAACAGGAGGCAGCTGTGGCGCTACTTCCAGCTTTCCTGGGTCATTTCCATGGGCGGGCCAATAAGAGCTGATGTTTTAAATTCCACTCTAAGTGTCAAATTGAGAGTGGTGTTCCAGTACAATAGGCCCTTGTGAGTACAGCAGAGCATGGGCTAAGGGTGTCGGAGCATCACAGAGAACTTGAGGAGATCCCCTGTCAAGTTCTAGAAGATGGATTTTGAACTGGATAGCTGGCTTTAAGAATTGACATCGTGTGTGCCTGAGACATGGGCAAAAAACACCTCAAGTTCTTCAATCGGCCAATTGTGAATAGAAGAATGGCCCCGTTTGTTTATGATTTGCCTTAGTCACCGAAGATAATTTCCTAACCTACAGAAAACCGTTAACAGCTGTCAGACTGTTGGTGCCATAGTGCTTAGTCAGTAAAATAATCCCCCAAAGTAGGAAAACATCCTACCCTCTAAGGAAAAGGGAAAAGGCACGCAACTAAATCAATCATACTTTAAAAACACAGCGTCATCTCTCACTTTGCTTTTGTGCAGTAACAGAAATTTGAGCGATGGCAATTCTCAAGTACCAATTGTACAGACTTGCTGAGTGGAAAGCTGGACTCTAGGTGGCCTACCCCTGGGACAGTGTTTACGGTCAGACTCGAGGGGCTTGTCATGTTCCAGTTGACACCACACTGCCTGGCATCTGTTTGCCAAGTGTCTACAGCATGCTCTAAATCAATAAGAACACATCCCTTGTCCTTGCTCAAGTGAGCCAGGCTGAAGACTATTTACATTTTCCAAAAATATATTCTAAAGAAATTCAAGGAGATCTACTGCACTGCCTTTCACTAGTTGTAAAATGGAGGCTATGATTGTCTCCACCTCACAGCATTGCTGGGAGATTAGAAATGAACACTTTCCTAAAACTTTAGGCCAGAGCCCAGCACTTAGGACCAGTCTACACCCAGGAAAATGGCATTTAAACTTTTTTTTGTGTGTGTGGCAGAACCGGGGATTGAACTCAGGCCCTTGCACTTGCCAGGGAAGTGCTTATTCCACTGAGCCATCTCTCCAGCCCCTAAAACTTTTGTTAGTAAGTACTGGGAAGTTTCCATGGAATTTGAAAATGAATAGAACACAGAGAAGAATCTGTATGACACTGGCAGAGAAGGAGGTAGAGGGAGACAGGTCAGCACATGATTATGATCTATAGCCTGTATTAAAGACTCTGCATGATAAATAATGGGAGTCTATATTGGGTCCTACTTTAGGAGAAGCTTCAGTGCTCCAGAATGGGGAATCATTAGGGGTGAAAAGGCCACCTGCTTGCGTTACGCCTGGAAATGTGAAAGACTAGGTCCGAGCAAGGCTGGTGCTGTCATTCCGCTGTCCTCATGATGGATGAGGATCCACGAGCAATTGAATGGAGCCTCTGTCACTGCTATTGATTGTAGTGATGGACTTCTCGTGGAGCCAGTGGGCTCAAGTGTGGGTCGGTGGTCACACTGCCCTGAGGTTTGTGACCTTTCCTAGGCTTCTCATGTGTCTTTCCACAAGCCCATCTGCGTGGGACCTGGATCAAGCTGGTGGTAAAAGACTTAGGAGAGCAAGGATTGCATTAAGTTACCCAGAGAAGCCAGATGTGGCTAGAGCTCTTCTTCCTCCTCTTCCTCTTCCTCCTCCTCCTCATTGTTGTTGTTATCCTTTTCCACCTCCTCTTCTTTCTCCTCCTCCTCTTCCTCCTCCTCATCATTGATGTTGTTATCCTTCTCCACCTCCTCTTCCTCTTCCTCTTCTCCTCCTTCTCCTTCTGTTTTTTTTCATTTCCAAATCCTTACAGTTTAGTTAAGGGCATGGAAATAAAAATGAGATTCATGGAGGCTTGACTAGTAGCTCCCATTGCCTTTCCCTTTGTCCCTGAGAAAGTTATTGACCCACACTAAACCTTAATTCTTCAGTTTATAAAACATGGAAAATGAGATCTTCTTCATTAGTGTTTTGAATTTTGTTTTAAATAACAGCTTTATTGAGATCTGATTTATATTACATAAAATTTACCCCTTTAAAGTGATTTCAGTGGTTTTTAATGTACTTACGGAGTCATACAACCATCACCACCAATTCTAGAACCCCTTTAGCCTTCAAGACCCTCCATGTACATTCCTCCTTTCTCCTGGGCCCTTGGCAACCTCTCAGTTACTTTCCATCTCTGTAGATTTGTGTATTCTAGAAATTTCACATAAATAAATCATACAGTATGTGATCTGTGTGACTGGCTTTTTACTTAACATAATGTTAGAAAATTAATCCATGTTGGGGCTGGAGAGATTGCTCAGTAGGATACGTGCTTGCTTGGAAAG
>NW_004524685.1:2334199-2339105 GCF_000260255.1 Octodon degus | reverse complement strand
AAAGAAAGAAAATTAATCCATTTTATAGTACTTCATTCCATAATATTCTATTACATGACAACATTTGGGATATTTCCACATTTTGGCAATTGTGAGTTATATTCTTATGAACTTGAATATGGAAGTGCTTCTGTAGACATATGGCTTCATTTTTTCTTGAATATTTGTCTAGAAGAAGAATTGCTGGATTGTAAGGTCATTTCATATTTAACTTTTTGTCTATTTATCAAAGCAGTCGAACCATTTATAAACCCACAAGCAATAAATAAGTGCTGCACTTTCTTTACATTAGTCAGTACTTATTTTTTCTTCCTTTGATTTTAGCCATCTTGGTAGATGTGAAGTGGTATAAAATTGTAATTTTTATTCATGTTTCCCTAATGATCAGTGATGTTAAGCACCTTTATATGTGTTTTTTGTTCATCTGTATATTTTCTTTGGAGAAAGTTCTATTAAAATTTTTTGCTTCTTTTTATGGCATTGCTGGAGGTTTTGCAGATTTTTAATGTGTTGTATCTTGTTATTATTGTATTATAAGAATACTTTATGTCCTCTGGATACAAGTCCTTTATCAGTTATATGGCTTGAAAATATTTTCTTTTATTCTATTCGTTCTTTTCATTTTCATAATGGTATCTTTTGACACACAGAAATTTTAAGTTTGTCACTTCTTGGCCTCTTGGCTAAGACCAAGCATAGAAATTTTAAGTCTAATGTATACATTTTTCGTTTTGTAGTCTGAATTTCCAGTACTATGGACTGCATTTGCACATTTCATAAAAATGTGTGCTTAAGTCAAAGTTATAACAATTCACTTGAAGAGTTTTATAATTTAGGTCTCTTGCATTTGGCTCTATAATCCAATTTAAATTTTTATAAGTGGGGATATGATTATATATTATATATGATATATATTAATTAGTATTTGTTAAGAAGCTTATTTTTCATTAATTATTTTGGTATTCATCATTAGATTTTTGGAAATAATTAGTATAATCTAAGGGCCGGGGAGATGGCTCAGTGGAATAAGTGCTTGCCTGGCAAGTGCAGGGGCCTGAGTTCAATCCCCGGTTTTGCCAAAAAAAAAAGAAAGAAAGAAAGAAAGAAAGAAATTATAATCTATATAAAGTTCCTAATGTATATAGTTCAATATACAGTAATTAGTTTATTATAACCAGCACGAGAGGTTTTTTTTGTTGTTTGGCTTTTTGGGTTTGGTTTTTTTTTTGTATTTTTTAGGGAAGGGTGACAGGGTATTAAGGCTCTCACTGCTAGATTGAACTCCTAGTGATCCGCCTGTTTACAGCCTCCCAAGAGCGGGATTAGGGGTGCACACCACCATGCCCAGGCTCAATGGCCATCTCAGCACGCCCTGGGGGTGAGGCTGGCACGGCAGGCCTGGGGGTCAAAACCTCAGCCCCGGCAGCTGCTTGCAGGCGCTTTAATCTGCTGAGCTATGTGGCAACAGCATGAATTTTAATGTGAGGGTTACAGGTTCTAACAGCAAGAGATAGTATTTTATTTAATATTTCTTGTGCACAAGACAGTTCATTCCAATTAACACAATAAGTTCTCACATCATTATGAGATAGGAACTACTTTAATCTTTTTTTATTCAGATGAAGAAATTTGGACTTAGTCTAAGGAAAGAACATATTCAAAGCCACACCGGAAGCACGTCACAAAGTGTGTGTTTAAATCTAAACAGCCTCTAGATTACCATGGGAATTAGTCTCAAAGCCATGAAGGACAGTCTGGTCAGAACAATACACACGCGGAATGAGGTGTTTGTTCACTGGCAAATAAGCAGTAGAGCTGAGACCACGTGAGTGTGGCTCTGGGCTTGATCACTTACGAGATGCAAGTCTTTGGGCAGCTCAGCTTCTTCCACATAAAAGTATGGTATGGGCTAGGGTATAATTCAGTGGTAGAGGATATGATTATCATGTGCAAGGCTTCGGATTGATACCCAAAATTAAAACTAAACTAATGAATAAAAACAAAATAAAATGGGGAAGACAGGCTTCTTATCTTATGGTCTGTTGTAAATAATTCATGAATTAATATGTATAAAGTATGTAGAAAAGTTCCTAGCAGTGAGGAACTATCCAAAAATTTGTCAGCATGACTCTGGTAGAGAGAGCTCTAAGGCTGAACTCAAGCTTCCTGCCTCAATTATTTCTCCTCTCAGAGCTGGCTTCATAGCAGTGCACCCACATGGTTACGTAGGACCCTGACCTCATAAGGGTCTTGAGTAGGGGTCAGTGCTCTGTTGTCACCATTCCAAAATGACAAAATGATGAAGGGATACATTCTTAGGTGGGCAGTGCTGGCAGGGCATAGGCCTGGCGGGAGGAGCTCCCTCCCTCCCAGGGTGCTGAGGCAGCCTGCAGGGTGGTCCCTTCCTGAAGCTTTCCTCTTTGGCCACCATGAGCTCCAGAGCATCTCAATGTGGAAGACAGTGCTGCTCACTTTAGTCACCAGGCCACTGAGCCAACACACACCCACTTGACATTCCTGATTTATTACCTAAAAGTGAGCGCAATGCGTGGTGTGGCCCAAATCCTGCCTCTATTATTAGACTGAAAACCTCCATTGACTTCGGTTGGCAGCCCATACCACTAATTGAGGACAGAGCTTGGCCCCGCGGGTTTTATATAGAACATTTTTCTTTATTTCTTGTTTTCATGGGTGTGTGTTGTGGGCTGGGGATTATTTTTATGTTTTTCCACTTCCTGATTAGTTTTAGGACTTGTTTATTTGGAGACTGCTTTAATAAATTTGCACAGCAGGGTGAGGTAGTAACAGGGTTGGTGTATTTAACCGGGAACTGCCTTCTTTTCAGTTTGGTTTTTGGTGTTTAACTTCAAGGTCCAGTCACTCTGTTTCAGCACCAAATCTCTGCCAATCGTCTATCCTTGATCGGAACACGCCAGGCTGGTTTGACTTGTGGGCAGGGCCCTCCTTCCATGTCACCCATGCAGCAGTCCCTGGGACACATGACCATTGTCCTGGAAAAGTGTGCTTGAGCTCAAATGATATTTTCCTGCGTTTCCACCTCTAGACTGTGGAGACCAGAGGGAAAGGTCTTGGTCACTAGTGTCATTTTAGCGCCTACTCTTGGTCTTTCACAAAAACCTTTGTTTAAGAGTTATTTCCTGAGTAACTACCTGCCAAATGTGGTAGATACGCCAGTGAATAAGGCACATGCAGTCCCTGCCCACGAGGGGCTTACGTTCTCTGAGAGAAACACAGTTCTGGGTAAGCAAAGGATTGGAGCAATACTTGTAGAGGAAGACTGCTATAAAGAAATAAAAGTGAATGGTGTGTGTGTGTGTGTGTGTGTGTGTGTGTGTGTGTGTGTGGACACTTGGTGGTCAGAAATAGCTTCCCGAAGAGGTGACTTCTGAGTAGAGATCTGAGCGAGGAGGAACAAGCCACATGCAGACCAACGTTGCAGAGGGTGGGACCAACTGATACCAAGACAGATCAGGAGCAGACTTGACTTTGAGAAGCAAAGGGCAGGCGGGAGGATGGTGACTGAGGACAGCAGGAAGAGATAAACATGGCCAGATAGATGTGTTTCAGGTTATGTTAGCTCTATTAAGGAATTAGAGTAATTCTGCAGACAATGGGAACCTTAGGGAGAGACACATCCACATTTTCAAGGAGTGCTTTGGCTGTCCTGTGGAAAAGAAGCTAGGGGTGGGGTGGGCACATTTGAAAGTGGGCAAACCAGTTAGGAAGCTTTAGTACTTGTTTAGGGAATTGACTGGATTACTCCAGAAGAAGTTGGTTCTACCTCTCTTGAGGCTAGTAGTAGAAAGCAAAAGTGGAGTAAGATCAGAGTCCACAACTCCTTGACCTGGGACCTTGTATCTATATTTTAAATGAACCTCAGGAACCCAAAGCCCTGGTCCTGTGAAGCTGGTGAGACAGTTTTTAGGGAGTAAAGAGCTAGCCTCGCTGGGAATGGAGAGGATGGAGTGATGCACACAGCTAACAACTTTCCTAAGGCAAGAAACTGGAGAGAGGTGGACATAGCCAAGCAGAACGGGAGTGTGGAGAAGAGCTGGGGGGACGACAGGGTGAAGTGATTGCTTGTTTAATAGAGGACGCACTGCCGCTATCAGCAATGTAGAGCCCGACTGCCTGTGCTGCGCCCTGGAACTTATTTAAAGAGGCTATTGTAAAAGTCTCCGAGCCAGTTAATTACCAGTTTTTGTTATGTCAGGAACTCCTTGAGTTAAAGCAGAAAGAAACCATTCATGAGTATGTTCCAGTTCTGTAGTTTAATGGGACATGTAAAAAAAAAAATTTAAAAAACTGATAAAATGATTTAGTTCATGGGAGGATTGAAAACCCTCACAAGAAAAGCTGAAATTACATATTGTGCTCTGTCTCTTCCTATAGAAGCCGCTGAAGTGGCTGCAGACTTAATTGGACTAATGATCCATTGCTGTTATGCATAAAACTCAGGTATGCAGAAAGCTGACAAAGCCTTGGAAGTGGTCTGTAATGCGAACCCAGGAGAGCGCACTGACCCAAGTGAGCTTCTTGATCACGTGTCCAAAGGGGAAAAGGAAAAAGCATGGAAGTGTGGTGAGGACACAGCCAGGAAGCCTTCTGCTACCACGCTCTGCTTGGCCTTGGCCTCAGAGAAGCGCGTGTATGGAAAGCAAATGAAAACAACTTTAAATGTTTAACCAAAGACAAATGATGGAGGGGTTAAGAGGCTCATATACCAGGAAATGGAGAGCGGGGGGAAATTTTTAAAAAGGCATGAGTTAGCATTCTGTTGTTAGGACACAATATCAGATATGAATCAACTTAAGGTACGAGAGGTTTATTTTAGGTCATGGTTTCAGACCATGGTCAGCTGGTGGAACATCATGGCACTAGACTT
>NW_004524685.1:2323047-2334099 GCF_000260255.1 Octodon degus | reverse complement strand
GAGAGAGAGAGAAGAGAGAGAGAGAGAAAAAGGGAGAGAGAGACAGAGACAGAGAGAGAGACAAAAAGAGAAAGAAACACACAGAGAGAAGGAGACAAAGAATACACGAACAAACTTCTTCCTTTTTCAGCTTTTGCCTCACGCAGGCCCCCTCCCTACTGGCTGGTTTTGCCAACTGAATTCAGGGCCAGTCTCTTCCTGTAGTTTGCTGTCCTATATGCTAACCATTCTGGAAACACCCTCAGAGTCACACCCAGAGGTGCGCTTTACTGATTTCCTAGGTGTTTCTCCACCCAGTCACGGTGACAATGTAGACTAACCTTCACAGTACATTATCTAGATCAGTCAGGTTAGCAAGTGTAATTTTATAAGGTGAACACACTTGAGCTAAGAGGAGGCTGGCTACGAATGCCATGCTCATGTCTAGAGTGTTATTCCTCACTTGCCTATTTTGGTTTCCTCAAGTCTCTGTGTTGCTCTGAACCCCTGAGAGTATCTCTGGAGTGGTGATGGGAGTCAAATAGACTTAGGTTCTAATCTTGGGTCTGCATTTGGAGGTATGTTTCTTAAGATCATTTACACTACTGTCCCACCTACCAAACAGAGATAATGTCCTTGTCCTCTGAGGATAAGCTACCCAGCACATGGCAGTGAGTGATTCCAGGACATGGTTGCACAGGACACAGAGGTGACTTCAAGCTCAAGAGCTTGGTACATGTGGGGCAGCCCACCCCTAGGCAGCAGGAACAGTCCTGCCCCCAACCTGGGTCATCTGCAATGTTCCTTTAGATTTTAATCTTAATGATTATGTGAGGGGAAAAACTGGGCTAAATAGAACAAGTGGATTTCAAATTGACTCCCTCCAAAAGAACTGTGTTTTTGGTCTTCGTTTCTGTGGTTGCTTTTCCTTTGCATTTCTCTAATGGACCATTTTGTGGCCTGGGAAAGGTCTTTGCAATTTGCAGTGAAAAGGTAAAGATGCCATTAATGACTAGAATTTCCAAGGAGTAAACAGAACATTAATGAATACTGCAGATGATACTGAGTGAGGGTCAGATGCAAGGAGTGGCCTGTGGAGTTGGCTGAGCAGAGATGGGGCAGAAAAGCACATGGAACTCAGTGACAAAGGAGAAAGAAGATGTATGTGGACAAAGCGACCCCATGGCTCCAATATGGGATCATTGAGCAAAGTGTGGCAGATCCAGGACAGGTAAGGGTGATGATCAGTGGCTGTCACCTTGTCCATGTGACTTGCCTGCAGAAATGTGCTCAGAGAGCACGCTCCTCCCTCCACTGAGCCTTCGACGATGAAGTGCAAGTGCCTTTTTAGCAAGTTTGTGTTGTAAACTCCAAAGAAAGGAACAGTTAATGGAAATGTCACACCGGGGAATAGAGAACTCTTGTTATGCACTCGATGTACGTGTAGCCTCAATAATGGCCCCCAAGATATCTGTCTCTAATCCCTGAAAAGTGTGAGTGTTACCTTGTGTGGTAAAAGGGACTTTGCAAACGTAATTAAGTTAAGGATCTTGAGATGGGGGGATTATCCTGGATTATCAGGTAGAGCCTACGTGTAATCGCAAGTGTCCTTATAACAAGAAGGCAGAGGGAAATCTGTCTTCAGTAGAGGAGGTGGCAATATGGTGACAGATGCAGGAGGAAAAGGGGAGATGGTCCAGGCCATGGACCGAACAGCAAGGACAGCATCCCTCTGGGAGAAGCCAGAACACAGATGCTCTCCCCAGGCCCCAAGGGAACCAGCCCTACTGATGCCTTGATAGCACAATGAGATTGATTTGGGAAGTCTGAGCTTCAATATGACATGAGAATAAATTCCCAATGGCTTAAGCCACCAAGTTTGTGACTCTGTTGTTCATCTACAGAAAACTAATGTGATTTGTGACTCTGGCAAGAGTGGCCCTCTCTAAGCCTCAGTTTCCCCAACTGTAAAGTGAATCTTGTTCTCTCATGGGATGGCAGTGAGGCCCCAGTGAGACAACTTATTGGAGCTCTTGTTATTAATCTTGATACATTCTGGCCCCTAGAATTATGGAACAGTAATTTTGTATTTTCTAAATTGGGTTTAAAAAGGACAGGCATTGGGCCAAAGGATCAGCATGGCAGGGCTGGTCCAGCATACGGAGGTTGATTGTACTTCTTGAATTTCTTAGGATTCCTTGTCTGCCTCAGACTTAGATCTAACATTAATGATTGTGTTTGTTATCATAGAAATTGAAAGAGTAATTCTATCAAACATCATGAAGTCACCCTCTTGCCTTCGCCAGTAATTAGATAAAATATGTTTTCCTTTTTTGCAGTTTAAACCCAGCCAATGCTCAGCAAGTTTTATAACAGCTAGAATAACTAAAATATCATATAGAAGGCCTGGGTTCTTTCAGGACACTTTGTCATTTTAAACAATCTATTCTGCAACAATCCTGGGATATAGGTGGTTCATATTGTCATCCTCATTTTCCCACTCAGAGAGCAGTGGGTCTTTGGAAGGTGTTTGTCTCAATGAATGGCTAAATTCTGCAAGCCATGTGTGTCCCAGCTAAGGCTGCGACCAGGCCATCCAACATGTAGGTCACTGCCACCCCTCCGTTTTGTGTACTACCTCAGATTCGCTTCACTACTGCCTCCTCAGACAGGCACAATCCAATCCACAAATGATAATGGTTTCACCGGGTCTGAAATGAGCAGGTCCTCATCTAAATTAAGGTTATCTTACAGCAACAGAGAGAAAAGGCAGGCGCCCACAGGCACAGAACAAGGTGATAGATGAATGAAGCGAGGGCTGGGTTTTTGAGGTTTTTGTCAGTTGTCTTGACAACAGTATGTTACAGACGTGTGCACACTGATCTGCATGATTTAAAGCAACGAAGTCATTTTTGTATTTCTCTTTTCATTTCCAGGGAAGGGTCTGTCAGTGGGCTCGGGTTATAGCCATAGGGGACTAACTAGCAGATAGAGTTTAACAACTGGCTTGACTTGCTCCTGAGCTTCTTCAAAGAGAACGAAGTCCACACAGCCGCTTCCATTTTTCCGCCTCCTCCCCACTCCTCACTCCACCAGGTGTTACTGAATCTGCGATGAGGTCTTCATTGCTGAATCGGACGGGTAATATTCCGTCCTGACCTTAGCTGACCTTGCTGAGGGCTCCCATTCTGCTGACATGCTTCCTCTTCTTCAAGATGCTTCTCTGTGTGCTCCCCAAACACCAGTTTCCTCCTTGATTTTTCATCCTCTCTTCTTCGCCCTTCTATCCAGTTTTGTTCTTCCTTTGGCTTTGAGCTCATCCCTGTTGTCTTCTCTCCCCAAACACTTAGTGGGGATTCGCCATCTCCACACAGCTTTAGATACCAAGGAACCACGGATATTTATCTCCAGCGGTGCTTGCTCGGGTGAGGTTTCTTTGGCTATCTGACCCCACCTCAGTGACACATTACTTTGCCTCGTGGTTATTAACAATGATAGCTCTTCTTTAGCCTCGAATTAGGGCACTCACACTTGGCTCCCACCTGCTATCTTTCCAACTCGTTCCCTTCAGCACCACAGGCTGAACGATCCTTTGGTCACCAGGATGGTGGACTACTGGTTCTACAGTGAGGGAAATATAAAAAATTTAAAACTTGACTCATAGTCTGACACCAGATTAGGACGAAATGAGATCCACTCCATAGCTTGCCTGTTAGATTCACTCAGCTGACTATACCCAGCTGCACGCCAGTGCCAACCTGATGTAGCTCCATGTCCCACAGCCGCACAGCCAGTGCTTTCTGGCCCCCGAACATGCCCGGTGTGCCAACTTGTTTCAAGGACTTTCTGCTCAGCTACAAAGGATAACTGATGCTACCCAATAAAAATTCACCACACTTTTACGCTTTTGTATCCCCTGCTTGCAAAACCTACAGAAACTGAGCCCAAAGCTGGCTCTGGGGCAACGCTTTGGGAGCGAGCCCCCATCAGCCTGCCGACGTAGTAAAGTTGGTACCATTCGGTTTGGTTCCAGGTTCCGTAACACTTCTACCTTTTCACTGACTTCCACCCATAGCTTTGACTCTTCATTCTCTTTATCTGGCTTAAATTCAGTCTTCATTACCACATCCTATCATAACCTCCTGACTGACACTCTTGCCCCTCTCGTTTTCTCAGGCTCATTTGGTGGAAACAGTCCCTTGGTCAAATCCAGTTCTCATCTTCCTCTATCTGTGCAGCGAACACAACTGGAGAAAACACAAAGATACACCAACTGGCCTCTCTTTAAATTCGTGCCTATGGACCTTAAGTTGGTCATTAGTGCTACACTCCATTAGTTCCTGGTCTCTGTATTCTCCCAGTCGCCTAGTTTCCTTCCCCTATATTCACCATCAGTTAATGATCTTACTTCCCATTTCATTAAGAAAAATGAAGCAGTCAGGAGAAAGTCTGTGGCCTGTGGCCCCACAGCTCCTCCTACTCCTGTCTGCTCCACTGACTCCACCTGGGAGCCCGTTCTTGCAGAGGAGCCCTCTGCCCTTGTTGGAAGAAATCCCTCTGCCTGTACAATGCGGTGTCCCCTTTCCTCCTCAGAACATGCTACAGTGCTGCCCTTCCCATCAGCGTTTCCTCTGCCTTGCTGTACGCTGGACCAGTAGGAGGCCAGCGTGGCTCCAGTGTACACAGAGTGACGGCCACAGTAGCCTACGTGACTCCGTGTGTTCCGGCCGCTCTGCAGGTTCTGGCCTCATCTCCTGTGTCTTTTCTTTTGCCTACTGCACTCCAGACTTCCTGGCCTCCTTCTTGTTCTCCAGCCTCAGGGCATCTTTTCTTCTCTGAGATGCCCTTCTCCAAGGTATCTGCTTGCTGACTCCTTTGCTTCCTTTAAGTTTTGCTCAAAGCTCGCTCCTCACAGGAGCTGGTCTTGACCAGCCTTGCTGGAACAGCAGCACACCCGTCCTCAACCTCAGCACTCCTGACACTCTTACCATGTGCTACTTTTGGCTTCTTGGCTTATGATCTACCTTGTTATATAGATTTCTTGCTTATTGTATTCACTGTGACTTGTTCACCACCTGAATGCAAGTTTCTTTGGTTTGCTTGAAACAAGTAGAATAGTACCTGGCACAGCACAGCTCAAGAAAATGTTGCTGAATGAATGAATACCTGTGGGCCCTATGCATGTGGACACTCTCGCAATCACCTTATCTTTCTGGCCAAATTTCCTACGATGTAAGCTTATAAATGGAAAGCCTGACATGTCCAGCATATACCTTAGTTCTTTCTCTCCATTACTCTAGGGAGCTCGTTTGTGTTCCAGGCCCATGGATGTCCTGGCTGTAGTCTGCCCTTGGCACACTGCTTGTGTCTCCAGACTTCTCCTGTGTTGTTCGAAAGCCTCCCTCATGGTGCTCACCACCCCTCTGTGGATTCAGCATCCACCCAAATCTCTGCTCTCTTGTTAAGCCTTCTTGGAAGTTTCAGGCCTTTCTCCGAGCTCCCAGATGTTCTATATATACCTTTATAACAGTTATTACAGGGGAAGAGTCTGTTTCCATATCCTTAATGGTACTAGTGTCTCTTGGCTGGTTGGGTCTGTGTGATTGAGTATAGGCTTTGTTCTTTAGTAGAACTGACTGACAGCAGGGACGGTGGTTGTGCACATAGTTCATGCTCATGTTTACAAGACCCTGCTTGGTTTCTGACTGTGCAAGCCCCTTTTTCTCTCTCCTTCAATACCTCTTGCAAGCTTGAATCTAAACTTCCTCCTACCATGTTCTAGGAACACCACTGACCCTGGAGGAAGTGATCTAGGCAAGCTCCTTTCCACCACCTTGGAGTCAAAATAATGACGGTTCAGTCCTTTGTAGCAAAGTTCTGAAAGACAGTTTTTTTTTTTTACCTCCTTTCTAAGACCTAAACCCCAACGGTCTCAATTTAGAAGTTCAGAAATAACTATGGAATAAATAAGTGAAATTCATTTCTGCGCCCAGTCTAAAGGTTGGACCTAGACATAGCGCTGAATCTAACCTCAAGGGAAATTGAAAAGTGTGTATCCAGAAGTAAAAGGTAGACAGAGACAATGAGGGCTCTAGAATTTCTCTATTCTCTTTCTTGGTCCACTACTATTTTTCAAGGAGCACACATTTCATTAATACCTATGGTATGGCTTTAACTTCCTGTCTGATTTACTCAGTGAGTTGGGATGGAGCACATGGGACAATAAAGATAATTTTGACCTATGGCTTTATAGACAAATTCGTTCCCTCTACTTCCATACATCTGTTTACTCCTCTAGATGTCATTATTTTAATGGCTAGAGGACATGAATTGTAAGATTTACAGTACTGTCTGTGCCTGCTGCTTCTCCCAGGGACAGGGGCTACTTTAATGCAGGAGGAGATCAAATCATATCTAAGTGTATTAGTCATGATACTAAAAAGAGAGAAGAAGGGAAAAAGTCATGTTAATCAAGAATATTTTAGTTGAAGGGGACAGATGGCTGAGTAACACTTCTTTTTCTTTAAGAAAAGTATTAATTTGTTTAACTCTCTGAGAAGTTCATGAGCAACGGCTAACTTCAGGACAGGTTGGATCCATGGTGCTAAGTAACGCTTATTGTCTCTCTCTTCTCTGTGTGGTCCCATGACTCCAGTCAGCTTAATTCTCAGGTAATCCCTCTCCATAAGTAAGCAAGATGGCTGCTGGCAGCCTCATGTAATTATGTTCCCAAAGAACTCTTAAAAGATCAGGAGGGCCGGGGAGATGGCTCAGTGGAATAAGCGCTTCCCTGTCAAGCTCAAGGGCCTGAGTTCAATCCCTGGTTCCGGGGGGGGGGGGAGATCAGGAAATACTGATTGGTCTGCATTACCATTTGGGTCTGCAATGTCTCCCAGAAGTGTCACCTATTCAAAGGTGGGCTTTGGGGAGGTGGTTGAATCATGAGGGTGCTTACTTCATCTGGGGATCAACATAGTGATGCATTCTCAGTTTGGTGGCATTATTGGGAAGGAATGGAAATTTAGGGGGTGGGGCCACAGGCTGCCCCTGGAGAATGCACCTTACCCTTGGCGCTTACCCGCCATTCCTGGTGGCCATGTGGGGGGCAGGTGAGTGGTCCTCTTCTGCATGTCCATTGCCTTTCACGGTGTTTCTGTCCCACTAGGCCTTGAAACAGGGCAGCGGCCAATCAGGAAACCTCTGAAACCAGGAGTCACAGTAAATCTTTCCTCTTCTAAGTTGACTTCTTCAGGTATTTTATCACAGGAAACAGAAAGCTGATGAACCAACTGGTCTAACTGGTTCAAGCTCTCACCTCTAAAACCCATCTCCAGGCCAGAAGTGTGGAGGATTCTACCAACAAGGCTGAGGCCAGCGGAAAGGCCCTGCTGTGTGTTTCCAGTTATGTCAGCCCCATATGGACTGTACAGACCAAACCACTTATATGTAGGAAAGGGATGAAAAGAAAGGGATTTTTTTAAATGTTCACACTAGAAACAGCCTTAGAAGCAAAAACTAAAACAACCCCCCCCCAACTATGCAGCTGTGTGAAACAAGGAGCTTTTGCCATTCCTGTTCCATGGATATGTGTAATACAAGTCACTTCCATCCTGTATTCACAGTTTCCCAACCCGTGGGATCTCCTCTGATGTTTCAGTGGTTGAATCCGGGTCCCTTATGTTCAACTCCCTGATAGCACGATGTCAGTCTGCGAGGTTAGCGCAAGTCCGCATCCGGGATAATCCCTACCGCCATATCCCCTGCTGACTGCCGGGTCAGCTTCAGTTGTATCCTGAGGGTGGACAGAATCAGACTTCGCACCCCTGTTTTTGATGTAAATTTTAGCATGATTTTTAGACATATTAACACTTCAAAATAGTGTTTCATCTGGTAAAATGATGTGTGAACACTGTGGTTATTTTTTTGTTCTTTTGAAAAATTGTTTCTTCTACTTAAAGTAACCTTTTAATTTAAAAACATTAATATTTTGCAAAAAAACCCACCTGATGATAAATATACATTCATAAAAGAAAATCAAGAAAAAAATATGAAGAAGGAAGAAGAAAACCTCTACAGTTCTTATCCCAATGGGACTAATGCTCAGAACTGTTCTAATTTTTCTGCAGGATTTTAAAAAATGTATGGGTATGTGAATATGAATGTATAATGAATTACAAAATTGAAACCATCTTTAAATCATTCATTTACCTATCATAATATGCAATATTTCTCATGTAATTAATCTTCTAAGACATGATTTTCAATAGGCACAGTGTACATATTATACATAGATCTTACTAGATTTAATTCACCTCTTTGGGTATTTAAATTTTTTACAATTTATATTATAAATAATAGTGTAATCCTTATATTTTACTTTGTAACTCTTTGAGTAGGATTTTAGCCAAATTCCTGGTCATTGACTTTTGAATTGGGACTTTTATACATATTTAAGAAATATGATACTGCTTTATACTTCCACCAAGAATATGTGAGCATATACATCCCCTGTATCTTCTTCAACACTGAGCAGTGACATTTAAAAATTGCTAACTTGATGAGGACAGTACCTGATTTATATTTTCATTTATACACTTTGAATATTGATGAGCTTGTAAAGTTTTTGCATTTATTAGCCATTTGTGTCTATTTGGTTAAATTTTTACTCCCAGTCTTTGCCTTCTAGAATTTGCTTGTTTGTTTTTGATGTATTTGTCTTTTCCATTTCAAACAATATCTTTGGTGACAGACCTCTTGAGAGAAGGCAGTTGCCCTAGGAAAGAGAACCACTACTAGGCTCTGAATTTTGTTGTTTACCTATATGGAGATAATATTTGGTAGACCCATAAATAAGGAGAAATGGTCAAACATTAGCCATTTCATGCAGTTCAACCTGTAGTGCTTGCCTGACCTCTCTACAGGAGCTTAGAAGGCTCAAATGAGTTGAGTGTGTAACATGTACGGATTCGAGGACAGAACTGGTTTGTTCATCCAGAGCAATATTCCACAAGACATGTTACCCACCGCATTTCACTCACCTCTCACCACAGTACTGTGTATATTCTTTTCACCATCTAGCAGAGCAGGGAAGCAAAGCTCTGCCCGCTTGAGGTCCTTGGTGCACAAGGAGCAGAGTGCATGTCAGTCTGGGATGCCTGAGCCCTGGCCCATGACCATTCCATTTTGCAGGGGGCTCTAGCTCAGAGGTAGAGAGCTCACCTTGAATGTGCAAGGCCTTGGGTTCCATCACCAGCATAGCAATGAACTGATCATAAATAGAGAGAGAAACAAACGTTAGGCGGCAGGTGAACTTCCTCCCCACAAGGCATATGCGCTGCAGTGGCACTCAGTGATGGGCACCAGACACGCTCTTTAGACATGACCTGGATCATCATGGTACCCAGAAGGTGCACTAGCAACATCAAGGGTGCTCCTGAGTCATTTTCCTTAGGAAAGATTTGGCACAGAAGTAAGCAATTTTGAGCTCTTGGGGAGGTGTTTGCTTCATGGGGCTAAAGGCTATAATGACTTGGAATCCCGGCCACGTCAGGTAACTGCTTAGGTCATTTACACTTACAGCTACCTAGGTTATGATGAGACAGATTCACAACCTTTACAATGCAACTGGGGAATGATACTTTCAAAATTCTGAAATTTCCAAATATGTTTCATAGTCCCTTGCCTCTGCATTCTAGGCATGTGAGAATAAACTAAATCCCTGGAAGAATAATATTTCTAGAAATATGAGGAAAAACTTAATTTCTTTCATTTTATATCCAGATGTTTTTCAGTAGGAAGGAAAATCTCTGTAGAATACAAGGTTCCCAAACAAATAAAACTTCCAAAGAATTCCCCTTTTAGCAGATTGCATTGTATAACTTGCAAACTAGCTGGTGAATAAAAGATGATTTGATGATTGTGTAGTTTATTCAAAATATTTCCCAGGGATAAGGAGACATATTTAGAATCTATCAACAAGTATTTTTTTCTTGATCAACCCCTGTGCTTAACTAACCTTTAATACAGAATTTTTAGTAATCAATGGATGAGATAGAATTTATGAATAAGACCTTAGGCGGGGTGGTGTGAAGAGGCCAAACACCTGAGTCTTGGTCATTGACTAATGGTTGACTGATTACGTCAACTTGAGCACTTGCTTTGGCAGCACACATACTAAAAAATTGATTGTGTCAACTTGAGAACTTTAGAAGTGTAACTAAATTGGTTCAGCAATTCTGCATGCTAGGGTGGGGAAGACTCACCCTAGGGTGGCTCATTCCCTGGATGTTATAAAGGGGAAATGAGGAGGGCTGGATCTGCTTCTGTTCGGGGAGCTCCAGTCTTCACCTTCAGCTTGGACATCATCTGGCTCCTAGACTCTTGAGCCTTCCATCACAGACCTGTCGGCCTCCTGATACGAACTTGCACAGGGCACTGAGGTGAGCTCCTGATCCCCCCTGCATCTAGAGGTGCATGCTGCTTTGCTGGATTCTGTCTTGTAATTCCTTGTACATTTGTATGTCTCGTGTTACATCTGTTTCTCTAGTAAAACCCTGATGGATGCATTGTCTTATGTAGCCTTGCCAATTAGAAAAAGACTGAACTCAAAGACAAGAAACTTGTTCTAAAGGTTAGAACATGATGATATAGTCTCTAAAAGAGCAATAAGTAAAGCTTTTGTGGGGAAAAGGGAGAGATTGTTTCTCCCTGGGAGGCCAGGGTGAGTTCTGAGCAGGAGGTGGCATGTGAGATGTGGAGGCTGAGTCAGGAGGAGCGCTGTAGGGATAGGAGAGAACAGAGAAGTCATGGGGTCACAGTGGCACAGAGTGGATTTGGCTGGATTGGTATTGGGGGTGAAAATGCCAGTTCAAGCTCAGATGGGACTCCAGGAAATCATTATTGTCCTTTTGACTTCATTCTAAGAATTCTCTTCTGTTTAAGGTCCCCAAAATTATTATTATTATTTAATGCTAAGGCTTCTTTTTTGATGAAAGGCCCAGAGATTGGAATTCCACAGTTATCTTGTATATACCACACCTATGACTCAATACCTATACTTTCCAGTGTAGCTTG
>NW_004524685.1:2310856-2322902 GCF_000260255.1 Octodon degus | reverse complement strand
TCTTTCTTTCATTAGTGTATGCTCTTAGTACTTGCAATTTATAATTATCCTGGAGAGTGGGTACCTAATAATCCCATGAATGTAAACATTATATGTCAGTAACATGAGCTAAAATTAATAATCTCAGTGCATGTTCTTTTAACCCAAATGACAGACTTAGGGGAAACCTGTGAAGCAATCTGAACATAGAATCTTGCTGAGTTTTACTGTTTTGACCAGTCTTTTAAAGTTGTCTTGCCAACACCTCATTAGCCAACAACTCTTTTTAGCAACTGCCTTTACCAATTCTTTCCAATTCATTTTATTTAGTTTTCATAGAAACCTAACTTTTTTTATGAACTCATATTTCATCAGCTTACATAATGCAGATTAAAATTATGTGATTATTACAACAAGGAAATTTGGAATAAGAAGTCTGAGAATGACACAGTCAATTTTTAAAAATGGTGTACTGCAGTCCCGGGCTTTCACGCAGTGCTGCATCCCAGCCCTTTCTAATTCTGAGATGGGCTAAGTTGCTAAGTTGCTCAGGTACGACTCAAACTTACAATCCTCCTGCCCCAGCCTCCCAGACTCACAAGATTCTTGACAAGAACCTATTTCCAATGGCAGGAGCAGATGCTCAGGCTGTCTAGAGCAGCCTCCTCTTCAGGACTGTGGCGGTGCGCAGGGCCTTGGCACCGCGTCCTCTAGAGCCCCCAGGAAACCTGTGGGAACGGGGCGGAGGATCAATGCTGCCCTTCAGAGAGCTCCCAGGGCTGAGCTCCCAGGGCTCCGCTGGCAGCACCTCTTCCTCACATGCAGGAACCTCGGTGAGGCCTGAAGCGGGCCACGCAAATTGGACACAAACTGCTCAGCTATGGGGACGCTGAATGAGCCTTCCCTTAGAAATGCCAAGGAGATACCGGCGCTCCTTCCTGAGTCCCTGGGGGTGGCCGCCACCGCGGGCTCCAGGAGTGCAGCTCCAGCATGTAATTGTTTTAGTGTAAATCAGTCCAAAGTGGGGAGGAAGGCTCAGGGGAGCGTGGAGTCGCGTTTGGCGTGTTGCTAATACGTACTAAATAGCTCCCAATAAAAATGGACGTGGCTTTCTGCTACACTAGGCAGATTGCTCTACTCAATGGGAATTGACTACTTGGAGGAAAAAAATGAGGGTTTCCAAGACTCTGGCTGGTGTCCTAGCAAAATTCATTTCTCCTGTTGAGGTGACTCGTACCCTGAGGGAAGGACAGGAAGAGGGGCCCATCTCAGCGTCTCAGGCCAATGCTCAAAGCAGGCAGAGTGACCCTGGGGTGGGGGTGGGGACCCGGGTTTGGGAGCCAGGGGTTTTCTCCTTTCTTACCCAAGCTCACAAGTCACAACTTAAAGAAAATCCTTTGATCCCATAAGCCCTCTCTCCTGCCCTCCCCTCCATTCTCTCCTCTTCCTCCTCTCTCGGTCCTTCCCTCCTCTTCCTTTTCTTTCTCTCCTACTACCCTTCCCTCTCTTCCTCTTCTTTCTCTCCTCCTCCTCTTCCCCATTCTCCTTCTCTTTCTTCTGTAAAACACCCGTAAAATGGACACATCTGTCAGTGCTGAAAGCCAAGTGTCACACGTGGCAGGCTGTGGCCGTCACAAGACCTTGTGGTTTCTTGAAGCACAGACCACTCAGTTCATTCGGGAGCGAAAGCCACACAGCTGCTGTGACGTTCGTGTTCCTTTCACTGGAGGAAAGTGATGATGAGTTGACTGACGTGTGCTGTCCCACAGGTGAGCCCACCAGAAACAATTAGAGACTCTGTTCTGTAATCCTGAGATGACCTGGGGGACCAGAAAACCGTTGCTTGCAGGAACATAATGACTCAGAAAGCTGAGGTAAGAGGTTTTCCTCTTCCCTTCTGCCTATCCTGAGGATTTGAAGCATTCTTTCCATCCAGTTCCCTTAGTGTCCTATTAATGCTCACTACCCCAGGCTTCCCAAAATGCCATCTACTGAACAGATATCTAGCACCGCCTACCGTGAGACAGGCCAGGCCTTTCTGCAAATTGGGCTAACCTGTCAAGTTAGGAAGTAGGGTGCCAGAGAGGCAAATCAGGGACCCAGGTCAGAGTGTGCACAGCTGCCTCCAAGAACCCCAGGCTTGGTGACCCCCTACAAATTTCCTGTGGGGCCCTGTTATGGCAGAGCATCAGAGAAGTTAATGGCTCAGTCAGCTGTGAAATGCTCCGCTTCAGTGCGCAGAGTGCCACCACCATTAGAACCAGAGAAGGGAGAGCAAAGTGCTGGCAAATACAGCCATGATTTCTTCCCAGTGGATGGGTGGTGTTTCATCTGATAGGGAACAAGTGAACCTGCAGTTCTTGGTTAGCAGTGGCTCAAGCCCAGCTAGAGGTTTAGCATGTGTTTCTGGAAGTCGTATAAAGGAAGGCTTTCTTCAGAGCCACCTTGGAGACCTAAGAACTGGAGATCCAGGCCAGAGGTGGCACTCCAAGGGCTGGCATGGTGGGAAGGGCCTGAGGCAGCAAGGACCAGGTGGCACTGCCATCTGGCTTCAGTTTTGTGGTCCTTGGAAAATAAGTTGGTGTTCTGAAGGCCAAGCAAGAGGGATTGCAGTGCCAGGGAACAGAGTAAATGAGAACTTGTCTCTAAGCCACAGATGCTGGAATTTCCCATAATTAACATTCCAGCCAAACATTCAAAAGACCGGGCCTTTGGTAGGCTTGTAAATTAAAACAGGATCAAGTATTTAGAGACTAGTTATGAGGGTAATGGACTGGGAGAGCATTGGATTTGTTATTCCTGAGCTGTGACTCAGTTTCTGCATCTGTAAAATGGCAATAGATTGAGCAATTTAACCCACACTAGTCCCAACAGAGATTATAACAGGTAAGCTAGTGAGATGCTTTGACTTTAAGGAAAAGGATCTTGAAGCTAGAAAGAAAAGCTTGTTAGTCTAATAATTTTGCTATCAATAGATGACCAACTGTGCAGCATACCCGAAGCATATAAGTAAATTTGAGCCTCACAGTTTCCTTCTGAATGGTCACTGTTATTCTTTCTTTTTAGATGAAAAAATCCCCTGAGACTTCAGAAGGGTGGACACCTTGCCCAAGGTCAGACAGCTAATAATGGGTGTAACCAAGACTTCAGATCAAGTTTGGTGAATACCAGCTTTCAAGGTAGACTTGGAGGAATGACTCATAGCAGCCCGTGGGAGTTTTTCTTATTTTCCTATCTCCAGTGTCTGCAGAGAGTTGTAAAGGCGAAGTGTAAGAGATATTGGTGGTGGTTTTTTCAAACAATCTGTGTTCCACTGTCCAGTAATAATAATGGTAATAATGATAATAACAATGGAACCATTTGCTTACATGGAAGGGATGCACCTGGCTGCAGCTCACACTGGCTATGTCCTTTTCTCCTCAGAATTAGAGGGGAGCCTGGCCGCCCTGTAGGCTCTGTTTTCTTCCCCTGGGTGATTATATGGAAGTCATGCTGCAGCAGGAGCTCCAATAGGCCTTCTGAGATGGTAATGATATCCACTGGCATTGACAGGTGTAGAATAAAATTACTTCAAGCAGAAGCTTTTTTCCAAATGATTTCATGTCTATGATCTAAATTATTTATTTGAGAAATTAATCAGTTTGGATTTTAAAAGTTATGGGAGGGTGATTTTTTTTTCCTTCTCCTGCCTCTAATGGATAATTTGAGGGAATAGGCTTTTATGTTATTAAGATAAAACATGAGTTTGCTATCTGAACTTTTGGCCGGGGGGCTGCTTACAAAAAAAATTCTCTGATGGTTATTGTATCCCTGGGTACCGGAGGGCAGGAGCTACCTATTAACAATTCTCTTCACCTATTATTTAGTGCAAAGCCTTGCACAAGTGGGTACCACACGCTTGCCTATTAACTGGTATATGGGAGACTGCAGGACAAGCTGAGAGACTGGCTGGAGAGCAAGCCCCTCTCCTAGCTAAGTGTCTCCTTCCTGGGCTTTCTTCCTCTCCCTGCCTGCCTGAGCCTGGCTCTGAGCTGAGTGGTCATCTCTGCAAGACTCTTTCTGAATGGAGCTTGGTGGCTTAGCTGGCTTCTGTGGCCTGTATGCATTCTATTAATGCTCATCTGAACACAGGGCCCTGCTTTGGGAAGGGGGCCCCAAATCAGGCCAGGCTGCTTAGCTCTACCTCTTCTGTAGAAGCACCTGTATCTTCTTTTTTTTTTGTATTTTAGGGAAGGGTCTACAGGGTGTTCAGGGTCCCACTCCTAGATCGGACTCCTAGTGACTCACCTGTTTACAGCCTCTCAAGAGCTGGAATTACAGGCGCGCCACCATGTGCCTAGTCCTAGTTGCTCTCTCAGTGCACTCCGGGGGGCGGGGGGCGGGGCCAGCACTGTAGGCCCAGAGATCGAACCCCTAGCCTCTTGCCTGGACTCATCCCATTCATGTGCTTTCATTCACTACCATGGTTCCCAATTCCACGAACAACCTCTGCTCTGCTTATGTGCTGATGAAATTTGTCTACTGTTAGTACTTTAAGTAAATTGTTCTTTCACTAGGTATTGCCAAGGATATCCTCTTTCCTTTTCTTCACTTGAGAGATCTTGTGTTAGAATAGCCATAGATATAAGTCACTGAGTGTTTTATGTATGTCAGGAGCTATATTTGGTGCTTCATTATTATTTTTAATAATTGTTACTAAGGTAGAAGAATGCTCCAGAAAAGGTAGTTTTATCTTTCTTTCTCTCTCCTCTCTCTCTCTCTCGCTTTCTTTTTTTAAATGTATCAGTTGTTTAATTAGGTCCTTGGTAAGAAATTTAGAACACTAATTTATGAGAGTAAATTCCATTTGTCAGAGCAAAAACGGATTGCAGGTAGTCCCAGAGCTGAGGAACAGCTTTGATTTTTGCTAAGATCTGTGAGTCTACCACTTTCTGATCCATCTTGCATTGCTCTGAAATCTGGTATCTCTCTTTCTCGGTGTCGTAGATCTCACCCTTCTGGTGTCTAGGTTTCTGCAGCTTCTTCTCTTGAAGTAAGCATCAGTGAGGTGTTTGGGGATTTTTACTTTGCTGATGTCAATTTTTGTAGAGGTGGCAATGACAAATTTCTGGTGTGTTCTTCATAGAGGAACACGATTAAGGCTAAAAGACCCAGTCACAAGTAGCAAGCCACTGGCTAACTGCTTCAGGAAGTCCACTCTCTTGCCTCTGTGATGCCTGGTAAGGATGATCAAGATGCTGGGAGTGATGCTAGCTTGAAGTTTCCTCACATGCTGGCTGAAGGGTTTCTTGCTGTGGCTTAAGAATTTTCAGGGCACATCTTTAGTAGGGTAGTGTCTAGGCATTTTTTGAAACTTAACCACCTGGGTACCTCCATTCTTGTCCCCATTGACTGGTTTTGTGATCATAGCAAGAATTTTCTCCTTTTTCTTTTTAACCTTTGATTTAGCAACTGTGTCCTGTCTCTTGTACAAAGTCTTTCTGGAATACATAGCAGATTGGGAGTGTCTACCAATTCCTCTAACCAGGACAGGATTTTGGCTGCAGTGCGGCTGCCCCTTCTTGGACTTTTTGCCTTCTTCACCTTACCATTTTTAACAGTACCACTGGCAGCAGCCTTCTGGGCTTCGAGTTTCTTCTCTTTAGTGTCTGGCTTCTCAGTTTTTTCACCTGCCATCTTGCAAGATGGGAAAACTCTTTCTTTCTCCCTCCTTTCTTGTAGCTGTCCCTAGTGCTGTGTAGCCAACTACGCCTTCAGCAAGGCCCCCCAGTCAGTGCAGGAGGCGTTTGTCTGCTTGTAAGCTTTAGTCATGGCCCATCCTGGATGACGTCACCCCACAGCCTCACTGCATGACTCTGCCCCCCTGAAGCCACTCTCTTTCAGGTCTGCAAGGAGTTCCTCCTTGATTTACAACTAAACACAAAGTCTGACATATGTATTTCCAAACTTTTTTATATGTAAGACCCTTAATAGGTCACCTGCCCAGTTGTTTCTTTCACAAGTGCAGAGAGAAGGGCAAAAATATTTACAGTACAATGGATATCCTAAACAAATCCATTGGCTTACTCCATTGGCTTGCCAATGTCTTTAGCAGCTGTTATTTAGATCTTATATTCATGACCAAATATGTGAAAAACATCAAATTTGGGCTGCTGTGGTTGTTAAGGGGGTAGGACCAGTACCCACTGTGTGGGCTCTGCTCTGCCTTCTATGTGCTATGATCTCTGCAGCTCCTTCATCAAACTCTGAGGGACACCAGAATGCACAGCTGGGATATCAGTCTTGTCACAAGTCAGGGACACCTGGCCACCATCACCAAGTAGACAGCTATTTATCCCATTTCTGTATTTATGATGTGTAGCTTTATTTCAAGACATCCATGGTATAAAAAGCAAAGAAATGTTCTCCCATTCCATCCAAAGATATATTTTCTAAGCCCATCTTCCTATCGCTACCACTGAAAGGAACATACTAGTCAGATCACATCAGTAACCACCCAACTAGTGTTAACTAAGCTGGGAGAACAAGATTAAATATGGTGGGTAGCTGCTATTTTCAGTGATGATATTACTGTTCTTAGTTTTCTGAATGACCTAAACTCAGGTAGGCAGGGACTCTCTAAGACAAGGTAAAATGATCTATTTTACGAACTTCTTCCACCATCCTGCACTGGGTATAAAATAAACAATAATAAAAATTTCTTGCACTAGATTTCACCTCCCGCAAGAACCTCAGTGTCCAAGCCCCAAACCTGGGTCATGTTATAATTTCAACTAAGGACCTAGAATTAGCCATAGCTCACTTTGTTCCTACAGCCAACTCGGGAAACGCTGGTCCTGGACCTCAGCTGCTAGTTGGAGGAAGCCAAACTATACAATTCATGGCAAAATGGAGAGTACCATGAAGTCAAACCTACAGTTTTCTAGATGAATCTGTTGTCTTTACCATTTTATTATCAGAGCTAATTTTAAAATTCTTGCATCTATATTTCATGGAAGGAAGATCTGACTCTTTCAGAGCTAGGAAGGTGACAGGGATAACATACATCTTTTAGGTTATGAGTATTGGGATTGTGACAAAGAACATTATATGTCCACAACTTAAGCCTCTGAATTTTAGGCAACTTTCTAGTTATATTGCTGAGTTCTGGCAATTTGAGGTTGGCAGAAGTGATGTGTACCATTTCTACTGACCCATAAAATGTCTTATGTTTTCTAACTGAATGCAAAGGATTTCTGTAGCTTTAGAAGAGGCTGGGGCCAGAAGATACAAGGCATTAAGGTCTCCCAATAACTACATAAAAACTTCTTCCACCATCCTACATTGGGTATAAAATAAACAATAATAAAAATTTCTTGCACTAGTCCACTGAGATTGAAAGAATGCTTGTTATAGGAGTTAGTCAACCTTAGGTCAGAGGTATAGTGAATAAAATCATAAGTAGAAGAGTCAGACAATTCTTGGTTTTCTACAAACTTTTCTATTTGCCAGCTGTATGACCTTGCACAAATTACTTAACCTCTCAGAGTTTCAACTTCATTTGTAAAATGGGAATATAATAACACTTATGGGATTGGGGGAGAACTCTGTGGAAACATATGTGTATAATGTCTGTTACATAGCAGGTATGATGAGATTACGAATTTACTCACACGATCCAATTGTGCAATGAAAATGTGGTTCCTTTATTTCTGTATAACTTAAAGTTTTCTTCAAGATCCTGTAGCCCTGGGGTAGCAGAGAAACAATCGTGAACTTTAAATGAACCAATTAACAATATGTTAGTCTCCTTCAAACAGTCCTTTTCAGGTAAGTATTCAGGCTTTCAGAATCCTCCCCATCAAGATGGTCCATGAGTGACTTTACTCTCTTCCTAGAGCAGCACAGTATGGCCTGGGAGGTTTCTAGGTAGGCTTGCTGGACAAACTTCTTTCCTCGTCTTGTTAGCACTCGGTCTGGTGGCATCTTCTGTGGAAACTTGAGGCCTGGTTTTGTCTCCTTGGTAAGGGCCTGGTGGAGCTCTCCTGTGGCCTAGCATGAGCTGTGCTATATTCTGAGCTCTGGCTACACCTAGCACTCACTTGCTTCCTGGCTTTGGCTGCTTTTGGCCACAGGACCACTGTGCTTCTCAGTGGTGACCCCTATGATAATCTGTCCACAAGTCACTTACTTCCCATTTCTGAGGACTTTCTTCACAAGGGAGATTCCTGCAGGTTAAGCCAAGCCCTCCAGCCTGTCCATGACTTGGCTCTGAAGTGGCCACCACCTGCTGGGCCTGAGGATGTGGCAGTCCTCTGCAAGCAGACAAGGACTTCTTTGCCTTTGGTATTTGTGGAAGACAGACTCTAAGGTGATCCTTATCACCTTAACCACATCTTGGTATTCATATCTTTCTATAATCTTTCTTTGAATTTGAGTGAGAGCCATAATTGTCTCTAGCCAATAGCATATGAAAAATGTATGCAGGTAACTTCTATGATTATGTTATATAGACTTTAGCTGCTAGCAGACTTGGTATGGAGATCACTTTGTTGTCCTGGAGATCGGCCTTGCTGGGAAAACCAATATGGCAGGGAGCTGCAAGTGACCTTTAGGAGCCGAGTGACCTCCAGAAACTGTGGGCTACCTCTGTGGGTAGCCAGTGGAAATTGGTCAGGACCTTCAGTTCTGCAGGCACAAAGAAATGAAAGCTTCCAACAATGTGATTAAAATCTGAAGTGGGTTCTTCTCCAGGTGAATTTCCAGATGGGAATGCAGCCCAGCTGCCATCTTGATTCCAGCCTTGTATAGTCCTAAGCAAAGGTTCCAGTTAATTTCAGCCCCCAGATGTAGTAAGATAAGAAGTGTGCAGTACTGTAGACTGCTGAGATGGTGGCCTATCGCTATGCAGCAATGACCCTGGTGTAAGAGAAAGCACACATGCTCTTTATGTCCCCTTCCCTTAGCCCTTATGCCTCCCACAGTCCACAGGGAACCCAGAAAGGGGCAATGTTCACCTTCCTCTTCCCCTCTTCTGACCAAACACGCATTCTGCTTTACTGCTGGCTGAAGTAGCACCTACTCTCTCTACTTCTTTGGGCTTTGGATATAGAATGGCTGTTATAAAACATAATTTAGAGGAAGAAGTAAGAAACACACAGAATTAATATTTTAAAAATATTGTTCCCATTATATATATCTCACTATATTTAGTTTTATCCCCTTTAGATTCAATTAGCCTGAGCCTCATTGTTTCCCCAGATCAGGAAGTTATTAACATAGCTTGCATAACTTTCTCTCACTTTCACTTTCCCACTGGCTTTTCTCTATCTCGGACTTTTCCTGGCACAAGGAAGGCCATTGGGGTGGGTTTATTTACCTCAATAAATGTATGATGCTTACTATAAGTTCTTAGAGTTTGGTTCCCCATGAGGATGGATCTATTGAAAGGATGATCACAATAAGTAATGCATGAGGGTCTGGTCCATGGAATACAATCACACGTCATTAGATCTGGAAGGAGATCTATGAAGTCCAAGATGGTCGTTTTACAGAAGAGGAAACTGAAGTCAAAGGGGAT
Source organism: Octodon degus (assembly GCF_000260255.1). Lineage (NCBI taxonomy): Eukaryota > Metazoa > Chordata > Mammalia > Rodentia > Octodontidae > Octodon > Octodon degus. The sequence goes on along the minus strand of NW_004524685.1, from coordinate 2,313,364 downwards.
GAGATGACTTGCAACAAGTCACTCTACTTCTGAATATTTAAACTTTGAAACTCCAGAAGCTGCTCCAGCACTGCATGAGGCTTTGTGGGGACACCTATACCCAAACCGTAACATTACCCTAAGCTTATCATGTACAAACCATGAGTCAATATATGCAAGAAAATTCATCACTAGGTTTTATGAGGGTGGATTTTTTTTTTCAAATCTACTTCGAAACATCTTCCTTTTGCAGGAGGAATTAGGTTTTTATCCTTTTCTGCTGATGAAAGAACCATCTTCTCAGGTAAAGTCAAAGAATGGCTACTTGTCTAAGACCTAAGATGGCAATGACATTTGCAGAGCTATGGTCCACCATATCCCAGCAAGGGAGGTAGGGGAATTTATAGACACTGGGCTCCAGCGGGGTTGTCTGGGTCTCAATGAAGCCTCTACCAATTTTCTACATAAGAAAGGGAGCTAGATTTCTCCTTTGCCCCTTTTTAGTTTTGGGTTTCAGACAAAGCACTGAACAGCTGAATATAGCTTGGTGAAAATGAATAAAAATTAAAATTGTTTATTATTTATAGTTATGTTTTCAAAGATTTTTTTCTTACCTCTCTAATTAGAAAATGATTTGGATCATAGAAAATAACTTTTTCACAGCATGTTGTTATTTTGTTCTGGTTTTCTTAAGTGAGCTCCCTGTTGTTAAGCAGATTGACGTACTCTCACTCTGTTTTGTTTTTGCCCAGGCCTCGCAATGCTCAGTTCATGACATCAAGCAGGATGCTCTATCTCAGTTTTGTGGGGGATGGTGTAGTGTGCTGGGGGGCCAGTTGTAAAGCCAAACAGATGTGAATTAAGGGTTCTGAGATTTGGAGCAGGTTATTGAACTTCTATGAGTCTTAGTTTCCACATGCGCAAAGCAGGGAGACCGATAGGGATGTCATGACTATCACATGAACTAAGAATGCACCACTTCTAGCCTCAGGCCTGCTCCTGCCACAGGTAGGATGCTTTCTTAGAATTGCCACATGTATTTGATTATTCACAGCCCAGGTGCTCCAGATGTTTCACTGGGCAGGAATTGTGTCTGCCTTGTTCACCATTATAACCCAACACCCAATTTAGTGCCTACTGCACAAAAGTATTCCACAACAATTTTTTGTGAATGAATGGTTAATAGATTATCAAAAGCTGTCAACTAGTAATAGTATTTCCCTTAATTTGAGTGGCGCATTGACAGATGACACAGATCAACTGCGTCCTGCCATCAACGCTTCGTACATTCATGCTTGGCCCTAACAGATGAGGGTCCAAGGCTTCCTATGCTGGCCTTCCTTAGTCCAAGTTTTGAAACAAATCGAAGTATTTCTTCATAATCTGGTATTAATTGGAGTATATTATACAAAATTCTAGAAGCTTAAAGTTTATAGAACAATATTGGTAGAAGTGGTAGAAAAGGTGAATGTTAAAATAATCTTGTTAGAAAAAAATGTTTCCTGTAACGTACTTCGCAAAATTTAAAATCCAGTGTAAACCCCCATGAGTTCAATAATTTCCAAGGAAACTGAGGCCTTTAATGTTCCCGTTCCATTATAGATCATTTCCTTCTCGTAGGAAGCTCTAGCAGCAGTTGAAGTGGAAATAAAAATAGTCAGAGGAGAGAGAGTGGGAGAAATAAAAAAGGAACATAATATGGAGACAGGATAGATCCCTGGGAGATTAGAGTTTTGTAAACAAGCTCTTTCTTGATAGTGGTTAGATTTGTTCTTGTCTCCCTGGGGCCAACCACAGAGCTTGGACAAGTCAGCTGCTCTCCCCGTCCACATGGGTGAGAGGTAACTGAGGCTAAGTGATTTAGAAGGGAAAGGAAGCCAAGTGCCAACAGCCAGGACAGAGGAGGCTGATGTGGACAAGTGTCCGTTGCTTGTGCCAAAGAACAGAATGAGGAAAACAAGTGATGGGAAGGAAAGGGGAGAAGACTAAAGGCTGGAGTGAGAAGCTCTTCTACTTTTAAGTTTGCTTTTGGTTGCTTTGTTTAAGAAAAGCAGCACAGGAGACATATCATGGAAAGAAAGTTCTAGAAGAAATCAAAAGCAAATTTGGTTTATAATTAATTCTTTGTCTTTTTCTCTGTGAGAGTGTTATACTTCCAGTCTGCTTCTCCATTGCCTCTTCCTCTTTGTGGCTGTATTTGTTTCTCCCACTAGACCGTAAGCAACTGAGGACAAACAATCTGTTTTCCTTCTCTTTGTTTTCATCCTGGATCTGGCTGGATGCTGGTTCATTTGATGCCTAATGAGTTGAATTGGCAAGAACAATTGATACCTGCTGGTGATGTATCTGTATAAAGAACCTCCGCCTCTTCATGATAGTGAGATTCTTTCTCCCCTCTCTTCCCATTTGGGATCTACACCACAAGGAACAGAGTATTAGATTAAATGGAAACTTTTTGTACTTGAACACATGATGTTTCTAGGGATTACTGGAGCTATTTATTTATTTATTTTGTGTGTGTGTGGGCAG
>NW_004524685.1:2307051-2310355 GCF_000260255.1 Octodon degus | reverse complement strand
CTTGTGTTGTGGGGATCGAACCACAGCAACCTGAGCCTGACTGCTTTGTTGAAGCAGCCACTTAAAGAACTGAGCTAAGGGGCAGGCCCCCATGGCTAGAACATTTTTTAAAAAATAGAATGTATAGGACATGAGCTTCAGTGGAATGTTATGGAAGGACAAAGAGAATAAGGACAAGGGGTAGATGGAAGAAAAGGAGCAAAAAGACCCATGCAGTGGAGACCAGTAGCTCTCCACTGCTATTACCTTTGCTATCCATAACTGTCCAGGGCTGTACTTCTTCATATTGAGGTCAGAGGATGTGGCTTATGACCATAAAAGTTGCAGGTAGCCTTCGAGTGATGGGAAAATTATGTCACATAATTGTACGGAGTCTGTGACTCTGGTTCTGGCCTTTTCTGGGTGATCGCATCCCTTTTAATAATTTGATGAAAACTCCTGGGGCTTTTCCTCAGAAAAATGTACAAGTATCCCCAAATGTGGCATACTTTAAGAGTTCACAAATATTTACGTTTCTTCCAGAAGTCTGTGCAACATTTCTGTTGTAGGTAAATTCTCAGTGCTCCTTACATTGTGTCCTAGAGTTACTATTTACCCCAGAGCAGATGAGCTACAAATGCTCCCTGTCTGTGGAGAGGGCTTATCTGGTGTCTTGCTCTGCATTTTTGGTACAAACAGTTGGTTTCCAGAAATGGGAACTGCTATTAATAGTAGCTGTTTGGCTATAGAAATCTGAGCCCATTTTCTCCGAACACCCTGTGGCCAACATGGGTGAAGGAACCAAAGCAAACACAAGTGGTTTACATGAGATTGTCAGGGGATGTGTGGAGGTTAGTGGTGAAGAGGCATATGTCAGTAAAGGATTCTCAGAACCAGTATGTGGCAGGTTACAGTGCAGTGTCACATATCTGCTTTCAAGTTGGGATATGCTTCCAATTTCAGTGAATAGGTCTAAAAATGGTAAGAGATAGAACTTGTCTCACTTCACAACTCCAGTAGATTGTGAGGAAAGGCACTATGTTGATGTCCTCCTCCAAGGGAACACTCTTCTTTGTGTATGTACCTCGCAGGGCCACCTTTGCTTGAGTCCGGGCTGCTCCTCAGACTTGCTTTAACCAGTAGAACATGGCAGAAGAGGTATTGTGCCAAGTCTGGCTGGACTTTTAAGAAAGCTGGACAGTTTTGCTTTTGGGAACCCTGAGCTGCACCACGCTAGATAGACCATGTGGAGACACATTTTCTGGGATTCCATGGAGGAGAACGAAGGAACCCAGCATGCTGTGGGAGCTACAGTTCCAGACCTGAGACCCTACTCTAGTCACTGTGCCTCCTACCCCTATCCTTTGAGCCACACTCAGTGACACACAAGACGTTTAAGTGAAGAAGTCATTCGGGATGTCCCTTAAGACAGCAATAGAGGTGAGTGCACAGCATTGGGAAAACTCATAGAAATGTTTAAGTTGCTAAATTTGGGGTGGTGATGCTGTCTTAGATTACTAAAATGATGATTTTTGTCTAGAAGCAGGCATTGCTATAACCTTAACCTGAATCTGTGGCCTTGGTTTTGGGACCAAGCAATCAGTGTTTTCCAGAAAGGTCTTGAGATTAGTTATGGAGGCTGAAAATGACAGTTGGAAATTGTGCTGGAAGTCAGAGAAAAGGTGACCCTAATTATGTCGCAGCAGTAAGAGGCATAGCAGTCATTTTGGGAGAAAATACACATATCTAATGTACTTGTGGGTTTTCTTGAGATTATCCAGCAGAATGCTGAAAGGCAAGGGTTTGCCTTTGACTACGCCTAATGAGGTACAAATAGGAAGGTAAGAACTAAAGATGGAACTGTTCCATTTTCAAGCAAAATTAAGAGGAGACTTTTCCAATCTAGGAATTATTGAGTTTAAAAGAAGAATATCTTGTTCCCAGCCTCTCCAGTCTGAGAAAGATTCACAAACTGAATTAAAACCTGGAGGTGGATATTGATTCCATGGCACTGCCAGGAAACATGGCCTTGAAGGTCAAGATCGGATCAAGGACAGGGCTGTAAGACCCTTTGTGGAAACCTCAGTAAGACTTAAGTTTGATTCCTGTAGATCCTCTGCGCTAGACAATAGGGTTTTAGAGAATCTTAGGGGCTTATTTCTTTTATGACCTCTGTTACACAAAATCATTCTCACAAGTCTGAATGCCATTTTCTCCTAGCACTCTGACTTTTGGCTCAAGGTAGAAAGGCATTTACGTGGGGGAATTTTTGTGGTGTGGGTTGTTTTTAATAAACCATGTCATAAGTTGACATGTAGAAAACCTACAAAAATTTACATGAGTTATCTCTGATTAGACTGAAAGGGACAGGCATAGTTCAGAATGAAAAGCAGTGTCTGAAGCCCTAAGCGTCTATGATCAGGGAGTACATGGAGAAAACCCCTCAGCTCCAAACATAAAGTACTTAAAAAAAAAAATAATGATTCAAATGATAAAGTCAAGTTTTCAGAGGGCATATTTAAAAACCATGGACCGGGCGCGGGCGCGCTTCGCGGCCTTTAGCTGGCCGAGTCCCGGGCCTCCTGCGGTGGGCGCGACCCTGCGCCTCGGTGGCCATGGACTCCAAGGGGCTGCAGACGTTGATTAATTATTATTGTCAAGAGCGGTATTTCCATCATGTGTTACTTGTTGCCAGTGAAGGAATGAAGAGGTATGGCAGTGACCCCGTCTTCAGGTTTTATCATGCCTATGGTACACTGATGGAAGGTAAAATTCAAGAAGCTCTTCGAGAATTCGAGGCTATTACAAATAAACAAGATGTATCACTTTGTTCACTAATTGCACTGATATATGCACATAAAATGAGTCCTAATCCAGATAGAGAAGCTATTCTGGAGTCAGATGCCAGAGTGAAGGAACAACGTAAAGGAGCTGATCAGAAAGCTTTATACCATGCAGGCCTGTTTTTATGGCATGTTGGACGTCACGATAAGGCGAGAGAATACATTGAAAGAATGATAAAGATGCCCAACAGTAGCAACGAGGGACAAATTCTGAAAGCATGGCTTGATATTACAAGAGGAAAAGAACCTTATGCTAAAAAAGCACTAAGATGCTTTGAAGAGGGATTACAGGATGGAAAGGATATTTTTGCTCTGCTGGGTAAGGCACAATGCCTTGAGATGCGCCAGAATTATTCCAGTGCTCTAGAGACTGTGAACCAGATAATCGTGAACTTTCCAAGCTTCCTTCCTGCTTTTATAAAGAAAATGAAGTTACAACTAGCCTTGCAGGATTGGGACCAGATGGTTGAGACAGCACAAAG
>NW_004524685.1:2274031-2306151 GCF_000260255.1 Octodon degus | reverse complement strand
AAAAAAAAAAAAAAAAAAACATGGAGAATTATTTCAGGCGGCAAAGTTGAGACCTAATCCAAAAAGTTCCTTAACTTTGGAGTTGGAGGATTTCAAAACTGCTATGGACCAGTGTGACCCATGTGCCTCTCCTACTCTTCTCCCATTTATGAAGGGGAATAGCTGCTTCAGTTATCCTGTTCCTTTTTTTTTTTGCTGTTTTATGTTGGAGTGTGAGTTACACAACACTTTTCTTCTTAGTTCATAAGTCCTTCCATTTGAGGAGCCATACCAGAGTAGTGGCACACAAGCGACCACACATTAGGAACCTCATGGGCAACCGTACCTCAGATTTAGACAATGAGCTCTCAGGCTGGCTTTAAGCTGACACATTAGCCATGATAGAGTGACACTTTGGGGGATCTTGGGAAGAATGAAGTGTTTTCTGCATAGAAAAAGAATGCAGATTTTTGTAATTAGGGTGATAGCTCTCAAAAATTGGCTCTTAATTATTCTTGTCCTCTCACTTTGCACAAGCTGTTGTTCATCTCAAGAGGTTATTTCTCCTCCCCTTGAATCTTGACTGAACTTTTAGCTGACTCTAACCAGTAGAATGTGGTGAAAGTGACATTCTGGAGCCAGCTACTTCCACTTTCCCGGTCTTGGAGTCCAGCTGCAGGGCTGTGATAAGCCCTTGTGAAATGGCGCAAGAAGATAGAGAGGAACTGAGGTCTCCCCACGGATGGCCCCATCTGAACTTTTCTATTGCTGGGGCAACATACCTAAACCCCACAGCTTCAAGGAGGAGAAGTTCAGTTTGTCTCACAATTTGGAGGGATTCCGTCCATGGTTTTTTGGTTCCAGTACAGAAGTGTCACAGCAATGGAAGGGAACAGTGACTCACATCGCAGCAGCTAGGAAGCAAAGAGTGAAGGAAAGAGCTTGGGAGTCTTGCCTCCCAAGGCGGCCTGTGACACATCTCTTCTAATGGAGCCCAACCTCCCAGCAGTACAGTTAGCTCCGAACTCATCAATGGATTAATCCACTGATGGGCACAGGAGGCCTAACATTCAATCACCTTACAAAAACCCTACCTCTCTATGCCACATTCCAGATATAAACCATAACACAGCACCAACTGTCTGAGATAACACCTGCTGTGTTATCTCAGTAGAGATTTTTGTAAGAACTTCGTGATTTAGAACAAAGAGTTTAGAATTCTGGCCTTTGGTGAAGGTTGACTTTTTCTATGTTGTGAAGTTTAGACTTGTTAATTTCTGAAGAACTCTAAGCCTAGGAATAGTTAGATACTCATGGAATGCTTCAGACTAAGTTAGACCTCAAGGAGAACAATGTAGGCTCCATTCATCCTTTTCTCTCTCTTCCTTCAAACTGCTGTGGAGGGTCACTGGAGCTGCTAGCATCCTTACAGCTTGGTTTGCATTTTGCTGAAAATGTCTAAGTCCAAGCCCAGTGTAATATAGAGGCACTGAATATGTTTTGAAGACCCCACTTGTGTACTCATACATTCATTTGAATTTCTGTACAGCTGCATTAGGTACAGTCTTCTCTGTGCTAATCAGCTCTCTAAGAACTGGACGGGGGGAGGTTGACGTAACACAGGTTCTAACCAGCACATGGCCCCTGTCTCCAAGAAACTCATGGGCCAGTGTGAAAAACTATTAAATCTTGACCATCAACAAATGCATAGTATAGTAATAACTAGCATTTAAGATGTGCTTACCACATGCAAAATATCTCATTTGATCACCTTTTGTAATTTTAATTATTATTATAACAACTTTACTGAGATATAACTCATGTACCATAGAATTAGCTCCCTTAAAATATACAATGCAGTGCTTTTAGTGTATGCAGAGATTTGCAACCATCACTGCTGCCTAATTCCAGGACATTTTCACTTACATCTTCTCCAAGTAGAAACACCTACGGGGCATCAGTAGGCATGTTCTTTTTCCCTCCTCTCACTCATCCCTGAAAACCACCACTTTAATTTCTATCTCTGTGGATTTGTTTATTTGGAACATTTCATACAAAAGGGATGATCCAGTATCTGGCGCTTTGTGTCTACCTTGTTTTGCTTAGCCTGATATCAAGGTTCAACCAAGTTGTGTGATATATCAGCATTTGATTTCCTTTTATTGTCACACAATATTCCATTGTATGGCTATTCTGTGTTTTGTCATTCAATGGACATTTGTGCTATTTCTATATTTGCCTGTTATAAGTAATGCTACTGTGAACATTGGTGTGCGAGATTTTGCTGGGGATATGTTTTAAGTTTCCATGAGTATTACCTAAGAGGAGAACTGATGAATCATATAATAACTCTATATTCAACTTTTGATCAACTGCTGTGTGATTATTGTCTGCCTTTTTATTCTTAGCCATCCTAGGGGGTGTGAAGTGGCATTTCATAATTTTCATTTTCATTTCCTAATACTGATAACATTAAGCATATTTTTATATGCTATTGACAACTATATATTATTTATTTATTTATTTTGTAACTGAAAATCAAGCTCAGGATCTTGCACTTGCCAGGCAGGTGCTGTGCCACTGAACTGTATCCCAGGCCTGTCCCCACCTACATATTTTTTGAGGAATGCTTATTTTGCTCTTTTTCATATTTTTGAATTGGGATATTGTTGAGTTCTTTTCCTTGTCTATTCAGAATATAAGTCCCTCATTAGATGTATGGTTTGCACATACTTTCTCTCATTCTTTTCACTTTGATGTCATCCTTACAACATAAAACTCACGATGAAATTTATCTATTTCTTCTTTTGTCCTTGTGCTTTTGCTGTTACATCTACGGAATCATTTCCCAATCCAAATTCATTAATATTTACATCTATGTTTTCTCCTAAGAGTTTTATGTCTTCTTCTTCTTCTTCTTCTTCTTCTTCTTCTTCTTCTTCTTCTTCTTCTTTGTATTTTAGGGAATGGTCTACAGGGTGTTCAGGGTCTCACTACTAGATCAGACTTGAAGTGATCCACCTATTTACAGCCTCCCAAGAGCTGGAATTACAGGCATGCACCACCACACCCAGTTTCAACTGCTGTCTCAATGCGCCCTGGACGTGGGGCCAGCATAGCAGGCCAGGAGATTGAACCCCCAGCCCCTGCGCCTGCTTGCAGGTGCTTTAATCCACTGAGCTATTTGGCTGGCCCATAGCTTAATTCTTAAAATTAGGACTGTGGTCCACTTGGAGTTACTTGTTATGTGAGATGAGGTAGGAGTCCAGTCTGTTTCTTTTGTAGGTTGGTAGTCATGGTCCCAGCACCATTTGTGGCATGATCATTCTTTCCCTATTGAATTTTCTTGGCATTCTTGCCAAAATCTATTGACTATAGAAAAGGTAAGGTTCTACTCCACTGACCTACAGGTGGGGAGTGGGAGCAGTTTTTTCAAGGCCACACAATTAAAATCTAAGGCTGAGAACTTGGATTTTCTGATTTCAAAATCCTGGCTGGAAAGTTAATGTTCTACTGTCACAGGAGGATTATAGGCTGATGATTAGACATGGGCTTTTCACAGGAGGAATATAGGCTGGTGGTTAGGCATGGGCATTAGGTAGATAATGCCAGGATGGGAGAAATTTGGATTTTGGAAAGACACTACCTGTAGAGATGTAAAAGCACATGAAATAAAGCCAAGACCCAGGGGACAATGGCAGTGGAAAGAAGCCAAACCAGCACAATTAATGAGTGACCAGAGGGGCCACCTAACTAACCTGTGTGGGTCAGAAAATGGTTTCTAAAAGAACTGACATTTATCAGCTTGACAGAAATTCTAAGGAGGTTTAGCAAATATGTTGGGTAGGATAGGAGCAAGGACCAGAAAGAGCATCCAGGAGGAGCTAATGATACTAAAGGATCTAGCACTGCATGAAATGACAAGAGCCCAGCTGAACCTAAGAACTAGGTGAAGATTAGACTGGAAAAGTAATTTAAAAGTAGAATAAAAAGGGCCTTGAATATATTGCCAGAGTGTGTTTTTTGTTTTGTGAGCATCTAGGAACAATGATAAATTTTATATAATGGAGTTAGATCTTTAGATAGCTGGGAGAACAGAGCAGTGTAGACCACAGACAAAAGGAATGAAGGCAGAAAAGTTGACAGGGAGCCATTACAGCTGAGGTGATGATGCAGATAGGGCTGGAGAAAAACGAGCAGTTCCCTAGGATGTATGATGATAAAATTTGATGCATTATGGGTAAGAGAAAAGGAAAGGAAGAGAGAGGGAGAGAGAGAAAAGAGGAGAGGACAGGAAAGGAGAGAAGAGAAAGAAGAAAAGATAAGGGAAGGGAAAGGAATGAAAGGGAAAGGAAGGGAAGTGAATGACAGGGAAGGGAAGAGGTAAGGAGAGGAGAGAAGGAAAAGGAGGAGAAGGAAAATGAGGAGAAGAGAAGACAAGATCCAGGGAGATAGCTCAGTAGAATAAGCGCTTTCCTGGCAAGTGCAAGGGCCCAAGTTCAACCCCTGGTTCCACAAAGGAAAAAAAAAAAAAAAAAAGACAAGGAAAGGAAAGGAAAGGTAAAAAATAAGAAAGAAAAAGAATATTACATTTTTTGAGGATTTAATATATGGTAGCCCTGTCAACATATTTCTATTTTCAGGTGAATAAAAATCAAAAGTGATTTTTTAGAGAGGTTAAAAGTCATGCAAAGTCACACAGTCACAGTACTAATTGCCAATGGTGGAAACAAATTTCAGCTCCAGGCCTGTTAGATCTCGAAGCCCTGTTTTCTCCTCCACATCAGGTTGTCAAAGACAAAACTCAAAGTTCTTAAACAGGTGTAATGGTTGACTGATTGCTTATGTCAACTTGACAGGTGATGAAACTTAGCTAAACTGAATCAGTAAATCTACACTCTGGGGTGTAGAGCACCCAGCCTAGGGCAGGCCATCACCTGCATAGTATAGAAGGGAAATGAGGAAGGATGGATGGGCCTCCATTCTTTGGAGGAGCTCGAGTTGTCACCTTCAGCTTGGACATCATCTCCTGGTTTCTAGCACAGACTCTGGCTTCTACCAGAAGCCTTCCACTTGGCTTCCTGATACGGACTTGCACAGAACACTGCAGTGAGCTCCAGACCCTGAGCTGAGTCATTTGGTCTCCAGTCTGCAGATGCCCTCTGCACGCTTCTTCATGGGACTCTGTGGCTGAGTGTCATAAACCAGTCTTATAATTTCTCACACATTTATACATCTCGTGTTATATCTGTTGCTCTAGTAAAACCCTGACTGATACAATAGGCAAGATAATGTTAATGCCATCTATAAAGACAAGCAAGGGTAAAGAGCTAATTTTGCCATGAAAAGGGCAGCCCAGAAGTTATGTTCTTCTTTCAGAGAAGAGAGATAGGAGGGCCCAGGACACCTTTTCTGTTGCCTGTGTCCATGAGCACAGCTGGCCAGCCCGCTGGCTTCCAGGACTTGGGCTGGCTTAAATGGGAGCAGTGAGAACCTTTCCTCCTGGTAGGAACACTCAGTACGTGACCACTGTTATCACGACTGTGGCTCGCATGATCGTGCGCTGAGCAGAACTCAGCAACTATTTTTCAAGAGTCTTTAGTAAAGCCCTCTCCAGAGGCAGCACCATGGCCCAAAATAATTTCTGGTGGTCTCTTCCAGCCCAATGGCTCTGTACTTCTTCCACTTTAATATGAAACTAGTAAATAAGAACTATCTTGAAATTTTGAATTCTAGCCCAGAGTCTATCATTATACTTCCAAATTTTATTGAGAAAATATTTGAAGCCAAACAGAGGCTTTCATTTTGTTGACTTTAAAGAAAACTTCATTTATATTCATCCAACAAATATTCATTTACCATTTGCTCACATAAATAGTCCTATTCTAGGGGCTATCACAAAGGTGAGTGAAGTACAAAATGTCTGTCCCCAGGGTGTTTGTAATCCTGTAGTGGAGTGGCACATAGTGGTGGGGGAGGGGTGGTGAGTCTACCTGTGAATATCAAAGGGGCGGGGGGCTAACAAAGTCAACTTTTCTGAGTTACTTCAAAGCACTTATGGTTAAGTCTTAGGCAACATAGATCATGGAAGGTTACACACGCATGCACGCTCACACACATACACACAGGCCAGCACAGAAGTGGGGGTGGTGAATGCTTGAAGCTAACCTTGAGATTAATTTTGATTTGTACAGTCAGAGATGAGGCCAAATCAGGAAGGAGGAGAGGAAATCTGAGTGACACAAGGAGGTAAAGGCCTGGTTGGTGTCTGTTGCAAGAGTGGGGGTCAGCCTGAGGCAAGCAGGGTCCCCACGAGGTGTATCCTGGGGGTCTGAAGTAGAAAGGCCACAGGAGAGCTACAGGTTGGTCACAAGACCTACGAATGTGTCCTTACAGCAGGTCATGCCCATCCGGTCATGCTGGATGCCATCAAAGCACTATGCTGACCAAATACCTCCCACTCACTACTACCGACATGGATCACATCCAGTTCTTGACACTCATGGAGCCTTCTACTGTTACTGAGACATCTCTCCTCTCCCTCTCCCAAAGCTGTGAAGCCATCCCGAGGTGCTGCGATGGTGGAGAGCAGAGGCCACTGTTCTGAGAACAGCCCAGGCAGGACTGAGAGGTTGTCATCACCTCCTTCCTGCAACCCCATGGCTTCTAATTCCTGCCCTCACTGATTTCCACGTATTTTACTTATTCGGGATGTAAACTCTCACCACGGGGCCTGGGCTGCACTCCCTACTTTAGATAGCACTGGGAAGGCCAAAAATGGGGCCTAGGGAAGGTTTCCTAGATACCAAATAGCACACAGAAGATTTATACATAAATGAGTCAAAAATATGGAGATTAAGTTTTCGCTGAGATGCACATGAATTAAGGAGAAAAGTGTTTGAGGCAATTTCAAAAGAAATGCCATGAAACCTAAAGCATATGGAAAATAATACAAGATATTGGAGAAATCTCTAAGTGGCTGGGGTTTGGCCCACAGAGACCTTGGGGCCCCTTCCCCAATTTCACAAAAATCTCGGCATTTGAAGAAATTAGCATGAGTTTAGAGACAGGCTGAATAGGGTCCATCTCTCTGGGTTTGACTGGCTTATACTGAGTCTAATTGTTCAGATTTTAATTTTTTTACCTTGTTCTACGGTTCATGTCTAAATACTCGAAGATGTTTATATTGCATACATTCAGCTTTAATTGGCCCTTAAAAGAAGGTGTTGATTAGAATCTGCTCAACATCAACAGCTAGCTCACACAACATTCTGTAATTACTGTTTATTAATTTAGTTCAAGTGGCATAGTTGAAAGCCATGTTCAGATGGGAGAAGTAAATTGTCACTGGTATTGAATATGTAAATTATGTGCATTGTAAATTTCCATGAAGAAATGTTTAAAGTTAAATGCTGTGCACATAAACCCTTCTGATTTTATCTAACCCGGCCCTGGGAGCGGAAGGGAGTCTTCACTCAGAAAGCAGAGTGCCCTGCCACCCGGCGGGGGCCGCGCCTTGGCCCCACGGCTCGCGTCTTACCTAGAGTTTGCAATATGAGATTTTGAAATCAAATTTTGTCGTGTGTGTTCCCTTTTTCACGAAACAAGGCAACGCTAATGTGCCCTCTTTATCCTTGTTCACGGAGCCCTTCCGGGGAATTCCCTGGCACATTTTCCAAGGCTGGCAATCCTGCAAATCCCCCGCAGCCCAAGGAAGAGTCTAGATGCCGCTGGGTGGCAGGAACCGAAGATGGCTTTTCTTCAGCAAGTAGCTGAAATAAGTTACTAGGAATAGGCGTTCTCCTCTCGCCGCCAGAGTATCAGAGAAGACGCCGGCAATCGGAGCCAGGTTCTCGGGGTAGCCAGTCTCTCTGATCCCCGGGAGCTGCCTCAAAGGCTCCGCTGCTTCTCCAAGGAGAGGGCGTAGCCTAACCGGGCTGGGATATCTTTATTCAAAGAGTGCCTTGGATTCTTGTTGTATTGAAGTTGAATGAAATGAATTTTCCTTTAGACATCAGCCAAAACTCTTAGCTTTTTTTCTGTAGGGTCATTCCTTGGGCAAGTGACTTAATCCTTCTGTTCCTTAGATTCTTTACCTGTAAAGTGGAAAAAATATTAGCGCATACTTCCTGGATTGGGTGCAGAGATCATTCGAGATAATACCTGGAAAGTACTTAGTACAGAGCTCTCTTGTAACAGAGGGGTGAGAACTGTTAACCGATCTATTTTTGTAAAAGTTTACATAGATACAATTGGATTTCTTTTTTAAGAACTTTCTGATTGGTTGGAAGAATCATAAATTCATAACTAGCCAGAAGAGATAATTTAAAAAATTCAGAATGAACACCAACAGTTTTCAGTAAGCGTGAAAATTGAAATGTGTTTTTTTTCTAGAGGTTGAAAAGAGCAGTTGAGGTACAGACTACATCTGGCTCCTCTGCCACCGAAGCCCACACTTGCCCATTTGGGGGGCTTTCTGCCTTCGTACAAGTTTTTCAGCCCAGATGTTGTATGTTTTCAATTTTGTAGAATCTGACTACAAATGAACTGAAAAAAAAAAAATTGGCCCAACTGTTACTGGGACTAATTATGATGGTTCTGAGGAGAATGTGCACACTTTCACTTTTCCTTTATGAAGTGTTCCTGATTCCTTGTGATTGAAATCACCCTCTTGCATGAAAGCTGACGTTTTTTAGAAGTAACAATGATACCACTTCAGATCCACAGAGAGGAAGCGATGCAAATGCAAAGTGCTTCACAGATGCTGCTCCTTCGCTGGCATCACCTAAAACAAGAATTAGTCTTCCTGTTTTACAGATGCAGCAACTGAGGCTCTGAGAACAGAAGTTCCAGAGCAAATCAGCCATAGAAAGGGCCCAACTCAGGCCCTCTAAGCTGCGAAGGTGCTATCCACTAGGGGCAGTGTGGCTGGGAGCCCATTGCTGGAGTCATTCCTACTGATGGGAGCTCCACTTACTCAGGTGAACCTATTTTGGGGCATCAGCTGAGTTCAGTTATCTTGTTCATTGCTGTGGAATGAGTTCCCTGCCTCTATTAGCTTCTATTAAAAAATCAGAGGCATGCCCCTAGCCCGCTTCTGCTGGTAGAGCTGAACATTTTGGATAGGAGCATGCTGAATGGTCTTGCCGAGGCTCAGGCTTTCTTCATTTCTGCACTTCCCACCCTCTTCCCCTCTGGTTTTATCTAACCTGGCCCGGGAGTGGAAAGCAGGTCTTCCTGCTCGAGCGGCATTTGGAGAACTTGGGAGTGATGTAATGCGGATCTGCGTGGGCACTGGCAGTGCTTGCCCATCTCTGGCCCCCTCCACACACTCTTTTCTCAGGGCCTGAGACATTCTGTTCAGTCAGTAGAGTGGGGTTTTGCATCTCCCCCAGGGGACTCTCAGCTATAGTCTTACAGATTGCATGTAAGTGTCATCATTTTACACATGGTTTAATTTCTTAATTTTTTTTATTAATTTCATTGCCTATTAATGTCTTCCTTGCATGCTTGGCACAGACAGACTGAGAGGCCAGAAGAGGAAAGCAGAGAGATGAACAGAGTCTGCTGTCACAGAGGGCCGGGGCGGAGCAACTGCGATCTTCCAGATGAACTGTGGTGAAGCAATGATTTACAACAGGGGCATCCACCTCACCTGTGCCATGAGGGATCCCAGGGAAAGAAGAAAGGAGGGAGCAGGACAGGCCCAGAGAGCAGGCTAGACTGTCTGCGAAGCTATGAACACTTGCGTCTGGCCTATGGGGAGCAGCACACGGTGAGAAGGATCGCAGAGCTCTAGTGCATCTTATGCACTGAAACTGAGGTGGAGGTGAGTGGAAGCCAGGCTCCTTCATACTAAGGCACATTTGGATGTTTCTTTGAAGGCCATGAAGTGTTACTGAAAGGTGCTGTGGTAGAAATTTAGGCCTGGCCACCCGTAAGGCTTGCAGTTCATCAGAACTAATGAGTTCTCTCCTTTGCCACTAACGCAAATCTGCAGTGTATTTAGAAGTCTGTTAGAGATTTTGGAAACAAGAACAGAACAGAAACAAGAAGATATATATTCCATAAATATTACATACATGGTAGTATTTCCTATACTCTTATCTGTTAGCCACAGGACTACTCCATCACTTATGCATCCTAGAAAAATTATTAGTTGAGTGTCTACTATGTGCTAAGGCCTGGGGATCCAACAGTGGGTGAGACAGGTAGTGTTACTGAGGATGCTGACCTCCTGAGGGTTTTTGTTGGAGCAAGGCTTCACAAACTGCGGCCTGTGGCCACATCCAGCCTGTGGTCTATTTTTGAAAATGAAGAGGCCTGGCCACCCATAAGGGGTGGCCACCCGTAAGATACATTTTGAAATGTATCGAGGCATCATGTGTCCATTCACTAATATGTTGTCTTTGGCTGTGTACTTACTATAAGAGCAAAGTTGAGCAGTTACAACGGAGACCAGGTGGCCTGAAAATTCTAAAATATTTCTTATCTGACTCTTTTTAGAAAAAGGTTGATGATCCATGCACTAGAAGATACAAATAATAAGGAAATGAATAAATAGACATATAACATGATCTTATGTAGTCATACTTTCTCTGAAGGAAAATAAAGCAGGACAGGGATAAGGTGATAAGGGTGCTATTTTAGTAGTAAGGGAGAGTCTCTGCAGGAAAGCGGTGTTTGAGCAGGGATCCTCATGAAAGGAGGAGCAGCTATGTGACTCTCTGGGGGAAGCGAGTTCCAGGCAAGGACACAGCAAGCTGCTGGCACGGGGGAGGATGGAGATGGTGTGGTGCCAAGCAGGTCACCTGCCAGTTATTCTCTCATTGGGCTTCTGCCAGCAAGGCCTGCGCTTCACTAAAGTTGGCTGAGAGTTTGGACTCTTGCAAAGCATGGTGTGAATCTTTTTGGTTCTGAGTATTAATATTTCAAATCTTCATAATTTTCTCATGAGTCTTCTGAAACTCAAATGGATTGAAGACTTTCGCATCGCTCGCTCTCCTTCCCAAATCCCTACCAGGGCAGAATCCAAAACGCAAATTCCTGCGCCTGGCAATCCTAACCCTTGAAGGTCAGTCCTCTGCCAGCCAACATTTCTTCTTTTTTTTCAAAGAGAAAAAAGCAAAAAAAGTAAAAATTATACAGAATTTCAAAACAGGATGATAAGAATTAACAATAGCTATTATATTGTGTGTTGTTGCCTTCAAATGGTTGCTCAGTTTACCACCATACAGGCGTGTAAAATTGGTCAAACGATATAAGCACTAACTGTTCTAACAGAAATTAGTATTCTAATTTCTGTTTGAATGAACTAACAGAAATTAATAACACAACTATTTTAGCTACTATTTTTTTTTAGCTACTATATTTTTTCCTCCTTCTTCCTTTTCTCCTTTTCCCCAACCCAGTTGTTCTTTCATTTTGAGCAGTTTCTTTCCCTTTCACAAAATCTATTGTACCTTTTGGATCTTATTTACTCTTACAGTTTCTTATACTAGGAAACAATGCAATGTTTACACATGCCAGCTAACCTTTCTGATGAGGCCCTCAGGCTTGTCGTTCTCCCACCATGTTCTATGTTCTGTCTACACCCAGGCCCTGCATTTCTCTTTTCCTCACCTCCTATCCAACTTCTCTTCCCAGTCAGAGCCTCATGCTGCACCTCTCCTTCCATAACACCTGTACCCCATCTCTCTTGCTCTCTCTACTTTGCTTCTCCTCTCTTCCTCCCGTTTTTGTATCTCTCCAAGCCCTCTCACACCCATTGTGCATTGTCAAATCTTTATGACAGCACTGACTTCAGTTTTTCCATTCTTGATTTATGTACTAATGTCTTTCTTCCAGATGTTGTCTATGAGGCCAGGGCAGTAGAAATGCAAGAGGAATAAAGTGGTTCTCTGTAAAGAAAGAATGAGGCCAAATATATGGCTATCGCCCAATAACTTACTAGAGACTTCTGGCATCAGATGATCTGAATGAGTTCTGACGAGTCAACCATGAATCAGACCTAATCTTGGTATTTTGGGAACTCACAGTATAACAATGGGAAAAACATACAAATGATTATGATATAATATAGATACTTATAGAATGTACTTGAGAAGAGTATGAAGGTAGCTGTGCCTGGCTGAATCACAGGAAGCTTCTAGGGAGGAGGGAACACTTTAGGAAGAGATGGACAGGAGAAGAGTCAGAAGAAGCAGCACATACAATGGCAGAGCGATGAAAGGAGCCACAGTTACCTGAGAGGCCAGGAGAAGTTCTAAGTGGAAAAACCTAGATTGTTAAGTGAAAGTTGGGACAGAGAGCTCGTGAGAAGGGTCTCGATGCAGTGAACAAGCCTGAAAGGAAACTTAATTTTACCTTTGCATCTCCTTCACTTGAGCTACTGCCTTTGACAGAGTTGTAAACACTTGATGGTTTCTTGATTTGAACTAAGCGCATGAAACAAATTTCACCATATGTCTTCAGACCCATTCCAACATGGTTTCCTGATAACTGCAGTGTGAGTTCATTTCTTGCGAATGACTATGTCAGCTCTACACTGTTATGATGTATACATGTTAGTGTCTTCTGATGCTTTGTGTGCTGAAAACTAACTGCCAGTGTGCCAGCTTTGGGAGGTACTTAGGTCATGAAGGTGTAGGCCTCATGAATGTGCCAAAGGCTTATTAAAGAGGCCAGAAGCACTCTCTTCTTCTTTGGCCACACAAGGATACACAGAAGTTGCCATCTATGAGCACAGGTTCTCATGGGACATTAGCAATGTCTTTGGCTTCTCTTGATCTTGAACTTCCCAGCCCCATGAGCAACAAATTTTCATTGTTTAGAAGTTGACAAGCCTACAGTATTTTTGTTTACCAATCTGAACAGACTATGACAGATGCACACTGTCCTCAATTTGGGTTGGTCCCACTTAGAAATTTTTAGCTTTCTAATGGTGCAAAAGTGATTTGCAATCAGTAGATATCATATATGAAATTTTGATCATTTTCTAGGCTGGGGACAATGTGGTACCTACCATACCCTCTTTGATGCCAGGCACAGAGAGAGTTATAGCTTCTAGTCTGCCACATGACCACCAGGGTAAACGGTACTCTACAAGGTATTGTGCTGCTAAGTCATGATGCACAGTTGGCTAGGGGTATTAACTGCCTTTTTTACTTATGATATTTCCAGCTTCCAATGGGTTTCCTTGGGTGGTAACCCCATTCTAACTCAAGGATCTCCTATACATCACAGTGTACCCCCTATCATATGACTTTCTTGATAAGGACAGACATCTGTGACTGTGGTTTCCTTGGTGGCACCAAAGTATTTACTATACATAAAGAGCTATTCTCCATTAAAGGGAGAATTATGCCCTGTTCTTCAATAATGAGATCTACTAGAGCCAGAAGACTCACCTGGCATTTTGCTTTTATAGGACTCTTGCTGGATAGTAATAAAGTCAGAACAAGTGGGTGTGACAGGATTTCCCTCAGGAGGGACTGGAGGAATAATGACAGTTACTGTTCAGTGATAGTGTTTAATTACTAAATGAAGTGAGTGTGTTAGCAATCTGCTTTCCTGCCCAAATAGTCCAAGCCTGACAAGGTTGTCCATGTGTTCTTGACAGACAGCACCATCAGAAAGATAAGTTTGTTCTTTATTAGGTCAATGAAGAGTGAACTAAACATTTTCTACTTGGATCTTCACATGAGATGAACTTAACAGCTTTGAAAGAGCTATTACAGGCAAATGCCTAGAAGTAACTATTTGAAAAGTCTATAATTATGTGCTTATATAATAGTGTGTAAAGGGAGCCCAGCTCCCATCAAGGGTTATTGAGTAAATAGTGAGTTCTTAAGTCAGCAGCTCCTTATTTACATGATGGTCGGTAACAACAGTCAAGAAATTGTCACTAGCTGCTGAGCACATCCTAGCCATCCATGCAGTTGGGTGTATAAGACCTGTTTTCTGCTCAGATGTAAGAAGTGTTGCAGCAACTTGGAGCTCAGGGGAGGCGCTATCTTTCTAGTGAGCCAAGGGATGTTAATGAATTCCAAAGATTTCTGCCAGTACTTTAGGTTGAAAGTGAGTGTGCCTCTGTTCTCCTTTCTTCTGATAAAAGCCTCCTTTCCTTTGGGACCTGCCCTTCCCACATTGTAATTTTGCTAGGAATTCCAGTCGAGTGGCCAGGCTTACCAATCAGCAAGTAACCCAAACAGGTCTTAAGGAGTCCTTCTGTAGACTTGACAAACTTCTGGAAAATAGACATTTTTTTTTCTAGCTTTCCATTGTAAAATGTTGATGAAAGCCTGAATGTCATGCTAATGACATTCTTTATGATGTGATTTTAAAATATTTCCCCAAACTAAAACCAACACAGAATAACTATGATTTGCATCTAGTTGTCCCCCTCAAAGCCTTGAGTAGTCATGAGGTGGACTCCTAGAGTTTGTGATTAACTTATGATACATTGGGATTATGGATGTGAGTTCTGCGGGATTATGGGTGTAAGTGCTGCTGGGTTTATTGGTGTGTGTGCTACACTGAGCCTGGGGCAGATAGCTTGAATAGAACATAAGGAGACAGACTTACTCTGTAGCCATTGTGCTGTTACTCCTCACTTTTGCTCTTGCTGTTTGCTGCCTTCCACCACCATGAAATACTGCCCTCTGCCATATGCCAATCTGCCTTGGAGCCAGTTGAGTATGGACTGAAACCCCCACTAACTGTGAGCTAAATAAACCTTTATTTCCTTCATTTTAAATGTTGGGTATTTGTCCCAGCAATGAGAGAAGAGTAACTGACACAGAATTTGGTACCACAGAAGTGGGGACATTGCTCTGACTAAATCTGAGCATGTGGATTATGAGTTTTGGGGAATGGCTTATGGGAAGAGATAGGAAGGGTTTGGACATGTTGCCTACAAGAGAAGTGCTGGAGCCACTTTGGCTGTTTTGTATGGGAGATTCTAGTCAAAGCTCAGAAAGTCAAAAGGCTGATGGAAAGCCTGCCGGTAAAGACCATGCTAGGGAGGTTTCTCCTGGGAAGAAGAACCGCATTGGTTGTTGGGCTCTAGGTGATTTGTGCCATGGATTGGCAGAAAATTTGTCTGAATTTTGCTCATGTCCAGAGACTTTGCCTGAGACTGAGATTAAGCATGACAGACTGATTAATCTTTCAAAAGAAATTTCAAAGCAGCCAAATATTGAGGTAGTGGCATGGCTGTTGTTGGGGGCTTTTAGCCAGATTTATGTTGAGAATCAAGAGCAAAGATCCCAGCAGGAAGATTTAAAATGTGAGTTTAGCAAAAAAAGAAGCTCCAAAAAAGCTGTTGCAAAGATAGAGCTGAGAGGATCTCAATTGTGAAGAAGGAACAAGAGAAAGAAAAGGATGACCTCGGGGCATCAAGGAGGCAGCAGACCTCCACCTTTTGCAGCTTCAGAACTGCAAGTGTGAGGGACTTTGCCTTGGGGGAAAATCCACAGAGCCCCATGTTCCATAATGGCAGCAGCAGCCATACCAGGTTCCAGAATGTCACTGGCATGGAGAATTTATTCCTCAGAATCAGGGTCAGAGTGCCTAGTGATCCAGGCACTTGACTCCTACAGCCAAGAGAGAAGGAAGCCTGGCTACTGCTTCAGCTGACAGCAGACCTTGGCATCATCCATGTGGTGTTGGTTTTAGGTGCTTGCAAAATGCAGGAGTTCTGAGGTTAAGACGGTTTCCACCTTGATTTCAGAAGAAGGCACTGTGCTTCTGAGAGGGCAGTGTGTGAAGCCTATTCAGTGGAAACCCTAGAAGTTTTAGAAAAGCCAAAAATGTGGATCATCTAAGGGCAAGGAGGGAGCTAAGCCAGCCTAAGAGAGAAGCCATGGGAGCTACCACAAAGAATGCCATAAGGGAGAAGCCACACGGAGTTCACAATTTTCCAGATTGCTTCAGATGTTCCACATGGAAATACAGGACTTAATGTTTGTCTTTCTGGATTTTGGACCTGTGTTAGTCCCAATGCTTTGTATTTCCCTATTGTTTGTACCTTTTGGAATAGTAATGTTTATCATGTGCCACTGAATGTTGGAAGTGTTTAACTTTTCATTTTTACAAGAGCTCACAGCTATGACTTTGCCTTAGATCTTGGAGGAGGCTTGGGACTTGGACTTTTAAACAATGCTGAAGCAGTTAGGTCTTTGGCAACTCTTAGAGACAGACTAAAATGTCCTTTGTACAAAGACTTGTTCTACTGAGCATAAGTCTTTGGGAGTCCATGAGTAGAATGTTATGGTTTGTGTCTAGTTATCCCCCCAGAGCTTCATGCAGTCATGGGGTGGACTTCTAGAGTTTGTGATTAACTCATGATCCACTGGGATTATGGGTGTGAGTGCTGCAATTATGGGTGTGAGTGCCCAGCCTAGGGCAGATAACCTGAATGTAGCATAAGGGAGACAGACTTGCTCTCTTTATCCATTTTTCTTTTTTATCTTTATATTTTGCAGTACTGGGGATTGAACTTAGGACCCTGCGCTTGCCAGGCAAGCACTTGTTCTACTGAACTATCTCCCTGGCCCCTCCTATCTTTTTAGTGTGTGTGTGTGTGTGTGTGTGTGTGTGTGTGTGTGTGTGTGTGTTTGTTTTTGGTGGTACTAGGGATTGAACTCAGGACATTGTGCTTGCCAGGTGAGCACTTATTCCATTGAGCTGTCTCCCTGGCCCCTCTGTATCCATTGTTGTTTCCACACCATGAACTGCTTCCCTCTGCCATGTGCCAATATGCCTTGGAGCTAGCTGAGTATGGACTGAAGCCTGCACTAACTGTGAGCTAAATAAACCTTTCCTCCCTACATTTTGAGTGTTGGGTATTTTTCCTAGCAATGAGAAAGAGTAACTGAGACAGTAATGTAGAAGTTAGAAGTGGTGAGAAAGAAATAACATTGTGACCACATTATTTGAGCCCCTGAGTGTGCCGTAACTAAACCTAGATCACTCCTTGATCTTCCTAG
The DNA here is from genome assembly GCF_000260255.1 of Octodon degus. Lineage (NCBI taxonomy): Eukaryota > Metazoa > Chordata > Mammalia > Rodentia > Octodontidae > Octodon > Octodon degus. Next base: position 2,289,181 of record NW_004524685.1, on the reverse strand, counting down.
TCTCAGAGGTGGTAGACTTTCATTTTAGATTTATGTGATTTGAGTTGGATCTCACTGTCCTCTCCTCTTGGGCTTTCTGGCAAAAAGTTCCTTATTTTTTTCTTCTCTCTACTGCCCACTCCACTGTAGGTTGTAGAGAATTCTTTAATGTGTCTGTCCGAAGACATTGATTATGTATTGGGACCCAACCTTAACTGGCTATCAATACTCAAATTCTAACAGCAATGTTGAAATTCTAGGAGAAGTTGAAATGAAAGGGTTGGGTTGGTCTGACTAATGCCTTTTCCATTAGCAGGAATCAGCAAGAGTTGCTTGTCTGTAGCTGAGTGACAATGCCAGGAGAAAAATAGTCCTGCTCATTCTTTTTCCTTTCATCCTTTCTTTTTATCTTTGTCAAATGTTTGAAGTTTCTACCTTCTTAAACCCTGTGATTAGTACAAGGAGATGCTCTATTAAATATTTAATATTTTAACACTTGCAAAGAAAATAAAAGGCAGAATTGGTAATGGTTCCCGAGCCTGTGCTTGATGCTGAGAGCCCTTGAAATGGGGTTGCATGATCCCTCCCCTCAGCAAAAACTGAAGCCTACAAGAGGATGAGAAAATGCAAGCTGAAGATGTTGGCAAAACCCCCAAGGAAGTCTGCAAAACGAGGCTGGGTGCAAGTTGCAAGGAAAGGAGATTGGCTCATTTGGCCTAGTCTTGCTTTAGCCAAAGACATAGATAAAGCCAAGAATTTAAAAGCCAGTCTTTTCAGAAATATGGATGCCCTGATACCCCAAGAGCCTCAGGAATAGAACTTAGGGATCAAGGATTGGAGAACACTTACCTCAATTCTTAGTTCCAGGCTTCTCTGAGAATGTGACACTGATTTGCATGGCATTTCCTTCAGGTTTTCTCAGCCACCACCATGATTTCCATAACTAGAGTAGGCTAGGAATGGTTGTACAGTCTTAATCTTGCTCCAGATGTGGAAATTTTTAATAAGTAGAGTAAGAAAATTAGCTAAAGGTAGCTACAGCTTTTTATTATTATTTTTTTTAATAATGGGGGAATGTGAATGAGAGTGGATTTTTTTTTTAAATAATGGGAATCAGGATCTTTATTCACAGAAGGACTTCAGTGGTATGTCCGAAGAGCTGATGGTGAAAATCTAGAGGAAAAGACAGCCAACGACATAAGATACAGACACATAAATAGGTATCCAAAAGGAAGGGCAGACAGATGGGAATAGCCAAGCACACAAAAGGGCAAGTGGAAAAGAGGCGTGTGTTGATGTTACCTGTACTGAACTCATTCCATTGTGATGCATTTGTCAGTCATCCAAGCATTTTTGAGCTCTATAACCCTTTAAATTATATGTTTCCATTTTAAAACATAAGAGTGCTGTATAGTCATTCTCTATGTGTACTTGTCTCTACATCTAAAATGTTTTTTTAATAGAAGATTTAGGCTGTAATTTAGGTGACTTTACAATGATATCTCACATTTAGAGTTTCTCACTTATATTTGGGATTCTTAAATCATTTGGGCAGGAAATCAGATATATAGTATGTTGGGGACTAGGGGATAAAAGAGGAGTGCTTATATAGAGGATTGACTATTTTTATTGATTTACAAGTTGAATTTCCATCAAAATAGAATGAGAAAATCCAAAATATTTCCAATGGCTTGGGAGAGGCTCAGGATTGACTTGGCCAATAGATTAACCAAAATTACCTAGTTTTCACCTGTGGCTGAAATGTGGGGAGCGGATGCTTCCTCCGTGTTGCCTCATCATGCCAGGTAATGATTTTGTAAACCCCTCTGGACCAATCAATACTTCTCTTCTGCCCCAGTCTCTACCTTCTACCTCCCTCAGTGCTGCCCTCATTGGTATCCCATCCTTTTTCTCTTCCCCTGCCCTGCCCTTAGCTCATCTCTGTTGGGTTACAGTAACAATGCAAATAGGGACATTTTCTCCTAGGGAGTATTATGTAGCAGCCCCAAATTCCATGCCTCTACTGAGCCAGTGCTTAGAATACTTTCTGTTCTTTTAGGGGGGGATTCATGGTGCTCAGAGTGAGACCATTCATAACCTTAAAGGCTGTAGCACAAATATGAGGACTTGGTGAACGTATCTATAAAAAGCAAAGGGGGCACAGGCCAACCTAAAACAGTTCGTGTTGTTTGGTCCTGAACACCATAAATTCCTTCTCTGTTTCAGGGAAGAATTTATTTCTGAGTCGGTAGCTTAATGAATGATATTGTATATCTTCCATAAAGACCACAGCACTCCAACAGCTGGGGGAATGACAATATTCAGCCTAAACACTTATTTTGACTCCCATTTTTATTGAAGGTAAAGTATAAAAATGTTAAACATTCAAGTCCTAAGTCCTGAGAGAGTTACTCCCATTCTTTAAGAGCTTATCACCTACTATCAGAGAGATCCTAATCTTTAAGACTATGGCATATAGAGTCATTAGCCTCCAATGTCTTCAAGACTTTTCCTGTTTTCCTGGGCTCTGATGTCAATTCCAGAGTGTGACAATTTCTGAAATTGTTTGTTTTTTTTTTTTTTTTTTTCTCCCTGTGGAAAAAATGCCTCATTCCAGATGTAGAACTGAAGTATCTGTTGCTTCTGATGTGGCTGTCAGAGGCCAATTGGGGAGCAACGTATCAAACACAATGGCTCCTTTGAATCCCTTTGCAAGAGGCAGAACATTCCCAGCCTCCAGATTCCGGTCCTTCTTTCCTTAGCGTGTGGAGAAAGCAAATCCCCTCCAACTTGAAGAAAGAGTCTTCCTTCTCCCCACCCTGTGCCCCTGACCTCTGAACCCAACCAGGTTTTGCTGTTTCTGAGGAAATGGTTTGCCTCAGCAGTGTGGCATTCGAAGGTGAAAGAGGGAGTCTGGAGGGATTTGAGCCTGTTTTCACAATGCCAATTGGGATGGTGGAGAAAATTTCTGTGACATTTGAACTGTGAGTTACTTTATTAGATTTTCATTTCTAAAGCAGAACTAAATAAGTGCAGTCAGTCAATGACTCTGGCCAGAACATGTGCAGGCTGGTGGGGAGGGGTTTTTCCTGCACTGAGAAGCTCCAAATGCTGCCCTTCATTGGAGGAACTGTGGAGAATTGAACATAGCAGTTTCTCATATCCATCTTCAATGTACTTGAGCATTTTTTAAAATAGAAAAATCACAAATTTTAGACTAAATAAAAATGTGCTGAGTCATTGTCATTCCCTTCCTAGATGATAGTTTTCCTTAAAAATCTAAAGTCAAACAAAATCAGATGGATGGATTTCTGAAGTTTTAGGCAAGTATAGTTTTGGCAACAGCCCTGTTGCTATCAGTGCATAAAAACAAAGCCATTCTGATGACAAATAAGATCTGTCCATCACCTTTTTCTTCCTCACCTTGGTCTTCCTTTGAGGATAATTTAATTTAGAATGCATGTGTCAGATCAAGAAAATGCAGGTACAAACATAGGCCTGAGTTTTTCTGTGGTTTTTGGTTGTTGCTTTCCTATTAGCTGCTTTGTGGTTAGGGGAAAGGATTTTCTATGTTCAGAATGGAATTGCTCTCAGGGCTTTTTTATACTAGCTTTGAAATTATGTTCTTCTCAGTTATTCAGGAGCAGATTATCCAGTTTGAAGACTATCTGAGTATTTTGTTTCTTCCCTTTCCTCTCTCTTGTTGCCAATGTTTTGACAATTTCCTCCCTCTGCTGACATGCACAAGATTGACCATAAAAGGAGAGAGGAAACATCCAATCAGTTTTGTTTTTTAATTGCTCTGGTACAGTTTGTTCAGAAGGAAACAAAAATATAGGTCCAACTGGAGTCTGAAGATTATCTGTGAGTTGAATCTACCCATACTGTCTTTAAGCCTCATTTGCACAGATAATCGAGGGTTGGCAGAGCTTCAGAGAAGTATCTCTTAAGGGAGATCAAACACTTCTGAAAACTCAACTCCCTCTGAAAATGGCACATTTTTTCATTCCCATGGGAAAGTCATTGCTTAGAGAAGCAAGTAGACAGAGGTGCTGAGAGAGAGAAATCCTCCAGTCCAATCTACTTTTGATGGGACAGGCTCCATAGCAAGTGGCTAAACTGGTGGTGTGTTCTGGGCCAGCCACATACCTAGAAGTACATGCCCCTGTATAATATTCAAATCTACCTCAGGGCAGTCTGCCAGGAGTGGACTGTAGCAGTTAGCGCCTGGGACTTTCAGGCGACTTCTCAAGGCCTACTCTCCGGGCCCTGGCTCCTCAGCCTCACTCTTGTGGGTTCAGGAACTACCCTTCCAACTCTGACCACCCAACCATGCGAAACTAACGATTAACCCTTCGGCACCAGTACGGCAGAGTTTTCTCCACTAATTGGTAATTGAAAACCCATTACTGAGTGATGTGGGGATACTCCAAGTCCATATGTCAGAAGGTTAATAAAAAATTAAGTAGTGTATTTTGCTGGAGGGGGATTAAAATTTTAGGTTGGACATATCCTTTGCTCTTTTTGCCCAGCAGCTGAGATTGTGAAGCTGTTGGGCTCCATGAACTCGCCCGCCCTCTACAAGTCTGGAAGCATTTTATCCAAAAGGTTAGAAAATTTTTGCCATCAACTCCAAACAAGCTCCATCTAGAAGTAACCTTCAGAGTTTAGAAAAGGAGATGGCTCCCAGGGGCTGTGTAAAAAGTAGACTTAATTGTCCAATAATTGCCGGCGTTTTACCAGCAAATATATTTGTTAATTGAAGAATATATATATTCTTTCCCCCCCATATTTAGGCTCCTGGAAATGGATAAGAGGGAAATTTACTAAAGAACTTTATTTGGACTCGAGGACTCATTTGTGCAAGTGGATTCCTTATTAATAGGTCTTTGTTCTGCTCTAACCCTCAGAGATTTTGAGAGACACACTCATTTTCTGCTGAGTCCTATCAGCATAGTAATCACTCTTGGCTGAGAACCAGCTGCCATTTGCATGTTTAATAAAAATATAACCCAAAATTCATATTCAAAACTATTTTTCCTTTTTAGTCAAAGACTTTAAAATAATCTGGTCCCTTGTATCTGCTGTAAATGCTATTTACCTTGGGTGGAAGTCTTTAAAATAGAGAGATAATGCTAAAACAATTCGATTACTCCTTCCTTCCCCTATCAGCCACAAACCATCTCTCTTAATTATGGTGTAAGGACATTTACATAACCAGGGAGAGGGTCCTCTAACTACATTTCTATTATGCTTGGCACTTGTGTGAAAGGATATTATATTCATGTGCATTAAGGATTGCTTATAAAAGATCAAGACAATAATAGCCGATCAGATGATAAAGGTCTCTTTTCTCCTCCCAGACAGGCTGTCTCTGACAGAAGAATACAGTTCATCAAAAGTGTCTGCAGGTTGTCAAACTCAGGGAGGTTTGGGGACCCTCTGCGGCTGTCATGGTCAACAAGAAGATTTTCTGTCGGGCTTCTCCATCACTCACCCTGAGGAAATAATCACTCACTGCATTCTGCATGTTCTCATGATGGAGCGCTCCATTTGAGAGAAAAGAGCCATTTTATCAAAGGACAATATAGCCCTTCTCTGGGTCCACGTAGCTTCCATTATCAGACCATAATAAATCATATTTATGTTCTCAGTTAATAAGACTGATTATAACGCAGGTTCCAGACGTGGGGAAAGCAAAGCAGGTGAAAAGATGTTTTAATGAAAATATGATAAGAAAACAGCTTCTTGTGAACATTTTATGCTATTATTTGTAATGATTACAGCCAATTTTTGGTGCATCTTCTTTAGCAATGGTTTAAGCTGCATAAATTGGCTCACTGGTAGATAAGTAAAAATGATAAGAAAAAAATCGTGAAATCTTCTTATGTTGTCTAGAATCATTATGTACATAACAGGTACAAAATGGGTTTAATGTATGGGCTGGGAATGGAGGGGAAACAGATTTCTCAGAAAAGCATGATTTGGGTATTATTCCAAATGATTTAGAAATTTTCTCCTCATCTTGCTTACTAAAACATGTGCTCCCTGAAATTGGGGAGTGTGAGTCATTAATTTCATCTTTGTAAATGAATCTACAATTCTGTCTCTTTTATTCAACCTCCAAGTTGTTGTCCCTGTTTTTCTCATCTTCCTTTCTTTTTTTTCTCCTCTTTGAGCTCATACAAAGAGACAAAGAGATATATATTTCCTACTCAGTGCTGTGCACAACCGCCATTAGTGCTAATGGGAGTTAAGTGCCTGCTGGGGAGGAAAACAGACCCCAAAGTTTAATATTGAAAGCTACCTTATTAAAAAGGTCTGGACATTTTTAGCTTCAGTGAGTTCAATTACATTAAAGTACCAACTTTCTAAATTAGTACAAAAAAGAAAAAAAATTGGATAAAATATTGAAATAGCTTCAGCCATTAGCTGTATAATGTAGACAAACATCTGAAGCCTGACGACTCAGGTTGTGCAGTATGGCTTGTTCGTTCATATTAATTTACCAATTTGATGGTGTAACAAATAACAATTCCAGGTTAGCCTGTAACACTCTGAGTACTTGTTTGCACTGTCCATTTGTAGTCTTTCTGAGAGTTTTGTTATCCTTGGATTTTATTTTCTAAAAGGCTGTGAAGCTTCTTGCATTCTATATTACTCTGGTAGTGGTATTCCAATATTTTGGATTAGCACAAATCAGATTTGGCAAGTAGTTAAGCCATTTGATTTATTTGGGTAAGGGTGGGAGAGAAGGTGGGCCTCTTTCTCATTTAGGCCTCACAGAGTGCACTTAGGAGCGTTTCTTTAAGAATCTGTTTGTGGAACAGCCATTGTTGTAAACTGAAAGGAAGAACATTTGACACAATGAAGTTGTCATGGTCGGACACATGAAAAGGCACAGCGCTGATAGCAGTGTAAGGTCTTCTTACCCTAACTAAACTTAACCAAAATTCAGTCTCTCGAAGACTGGAATTTTGTTCAGAGATGCCTGGAGTCTACTTTTTCTAAGGCAGTTTATGCTAATGTTAGAGGTAGGAAGAGTTAATAAATGCAATAAGACCAAAGACTCCAATCTCAAATGTTAATTGAAAAGCTCACAAGGCAGGTTTATGAACTTAATGGTGAGGGTGGGTACATACATATGTGTGTTTGTGTGTGCCGACGCACGGGTCTCATGGTTTTCAACAAAACTACTCTTGTTTCCAGAAATTAAAAACTGACTGTGATTCAGCCCCTTGCCCCTGGATCATTGCTTCTTTTGTTGGCAATTTCTCTTTGTTCTATTTTAACATGAATGGAAGAATGATTGCCCCATGTCATTCACATTGTCTGACTTCCACAAAAATAACTGCCAAGACTTCTACTGCATCTTCCTTTGAGTTTAACCCTCATTCCATTTTTCTTTTCACTAGCTGACCAAAAAATACTGCCTGCAAGAGAATTCCATAACTCCACCATATATCTAATATCTAGCAAGGTGCATTGTTTTAGTATTCCTAGACCTAACCACAAAAGATTTTGACATTGATAAAGAATCTGTCAAGTCTGCCCTGATCAGGACACTAAAATCACTCATGGAGAGGAGACATAACCCCCCAAAGCAGTGGTAGATTAGGGAAAAATTATTTGAAGCTTCGCTGTTGTGAAGCCATTTCATGTTGGACTATGTACTGAGCCAAATGTGTTTTACTTGTCACACTCCATTAGCATGTGTGAAGCAGTTGGGAAAATGGCCATATGATTAGACGGAAGGAAACCTGGATTCTTCATACTGGGACTTGTTACCACTGAATAATGTCTTTGCAAGAGGGATTGGTTTGGGTTTTCTTAATATCTTATGTGATTGGCAATAAGTGGCATTTGTAGTAGAATCTATAAAGGCTGACCACAACCTTTAGTTCTTAGTCCAAGTCTACCTCCTTGCAAACATTTTAGAGAGAAGACGGTGAAATCCACTATTTTATTGGTAGAAGTTTCATTGATATTAGACTCCTAAAATTCCCTCCCTTGATCTCTTACAGGAATCAGTGGATTACCTTTTCCCAGGCCTAAGCCATCTCTTTGTGGCTAAGAAACAACTAGAGGATTGGTTTAGATGAGGGCTTATTTCTTGAGCAGTTCTTACCTGAACCAGATCCAATTTATGTAGATACTCAAGTTTTTTTTTTTTTTGTTGTTGTCATTGCTGCTATTTTGTTTGTTTCTTTGTTTTTCAGGAGAATTCCAGTATAAAAATGACTATAAGGATGGGAAGATAAGTCTTAGATACTGAGGACATTCCAGTACTGCTTATAGCACCTTGATCTCTGCACTGTAAAGAAGGGACAGAGGGGGTTGCCTCTTCCTCTGTTGGGGTGGTGGTGGTGGAATCTATTGAAAACCTGCAGTAAGTGAAAGAAAATCTATCATGGGAAAGAAAGAGCACTCTGTTGAATACTGCCTGCATAATTTAATTGCTTATGTATGAGTATGACAATTCCTTCGAATAAGATCTTGTCCCACATGTGATTAGGGAATTATTAAATGTTGACTATTAAATATTTTAGTTTCACACTGTGTTTATTTCTCCGGAATGATGAATATGCAAATGTAAAATAGAATTTCTTCATTCCCAAGAAGGTGGTGAAGCCAAGTCCTTGACGACGGCTAATTTTTACAGATGGGCCATTTCATAGGATGACTCACTGCAGCAGGCGGCCCAGGAAAACCACTGCCACTTCCACCTCCGAGAAGGGGGACCATTTGGACTGGGAACCTGCTAACCCTGCTGTGGCCTCTGGGCACTTGGGCGAATCTGTGGCCTGATTTAGCTCCCCAGCCCCAAAACAGAGCAGGAGCAGCAAACACACTCTAGCCAACAGCAGGAAAGGCGGAGGCCATAACAGCAAGGGAGAGCAGTTTACACTCTGGACACACTGGCATGATGGGCAGGAATTGGTACAGAACGCCCCCCTCCATTTCTCTGGAGCTTGTTCAGCTTGTCTGGCTCCCAATGCTTGAGAGTTAGCCCAGGAATTCAGCGCAGCCTCCCCTGTGACCGCGCAGAATGTGTCTGTTGTGCTAAGGGCCAGCCCAGGACTGGTTCTGAAAAGTAAATCTGGGAAATAGCTTAATTTCATTTCCCCAGAGTTTTTTCCGGGACAAAGTTAGAGGGGAAGACAAGTTGAACAAAACAGCAGTGAAAAGCTGAGTCTACTTCGAGCAAAAATCTCTCACATGATTGCTGCTTACCAATTTCTCTCCCATAAAGGAAGTTTAATGGGTTTGCAGCCAGCAATAATAATTTTTGATGCTGTATGTATTTTTTACAACCCTGGATGTTGGCATAAACAATAGCACCTTTAATAAAGTGTCCTCCTAGCACCTAGGAGAAAGGCAAAATCAACTGTGTACAAACAACTTGCTCTTTGTGGTCCTGCCACACGGTACATGTTTCCTGAGCACCTACTATGTGTCAGATATTGTGACTCACAGGCCGTGACTTCCCAGCCTTGTGAGTTCATCTGGCATTGCATACTGGGGAGACTGAGTTATTGGCTCAACTCAGTGCTTTTTGAATTTGTAGTTCTCAGGTCAAAACCAGCCATTTGGGCATGAACTCTACAATATGAATGTGAACATAAATGAAAGGTGTGCTAATCTTTTCTGTTGGAGCCGGTATAACGTGATCTAGACAGTAACAGCTAGAGTTGTACATTTGGTTCAAATTGTGGCTCCATTTTTGCATTCTAGTTAGGATGCTCTGAATTGAGTTATTGAATCTTTTTGAGCTCTAGTTACTTCATCTACAAAATGGGCATAATACCCCCTTCTTCTTCTCCATCTCCCTCTCCCTCTTGTAGTACTAGGGATGGAGCCCAGGGCCTTTGCACTGCACTACATCCCTAAAACTTATACACATTTTTATTTTGAGAAAAAGTTTTGCTAGGTCACTAAGTTGCCCATGCTGGACCTGAATTTGTGATCTTCCTTTCTCAGTCTTGCAGAATGGCGGGATGACAGAAGTGCATCGCCACACCCTGTTCCAACTGTCGCTTACTTTTCTTAACATTGCTGGGAGAATTAAATGTGTGTGAAGAGTTGGCAGAGCCAAAGCTGACTATCAGGGCAGCTCCCGAGGTAGTCAGTACTCAGAAGTTACCTAGGACTCCAGGAATAAATCACAAATTGGTACTGGTAACTCAGATTCCTGTACATGGTCCTGACATAGCTGACAAGGCAGAATTGACCATGTCCTGCCAGTGCCCTGTGGAGAAGAGAGAATCCTGGTTTGTCAGTGTCACTGGGTTGCACAGCGTGAGTAGAAGTGCCGCCACCGCATGTGCTGAGACCAGCAGGCCGAGTGAGATGAGAACCTGAATCTAGGGCTGCTGGGTTTCTGGCTGCATTCTAGAAAATCATGGTATTAGCTAGTTCCCATTGCTGATACCAGGCTTCCAAGCAGCTGTTTGATTTAGAGACTCATAAGAGAAATCAAGAAACACTGTCCATGTGTAAGTCAGCAAAATTAGATTTTTAAGCAAAATTTGAACAAGATTTTTACAACACTATCAATATAAGTTATCTTTATGCTCTGAAAGGAACACTATTCAGTTATGAGAATAAAATAAGTGAAATGGAAGGCAATTCTAATTAAGTTAAAATGTTTCAGTGCATGAAATAATTCTCTTGTTTTGAACATAAAGAAAGATGTATATGAATGACATTAGTAGAAAAATCAGCTTCTCCAATTCTCAGTAAACGACTGCTCATCAATAAGACATGGGCTGGTGGTGTCAGCAAGCTGGGAGTCCACCCAGCTGCCCAGGTCCTCTGGCCCTGAGCCCAGTGTTGACTGCATGCGCTTCTCAAGAAGCACTGGTTTTCAGTATGTATATATTTGCAGTTAGAGTAACCTATTTTAAAGTAACAAATTGTTATTTTAAAAACCATTGAAGGAGGCTAGGGAGATAGCTCAGTAGTCTAAGCACATGCTTGGCAAGCACAAGGACCCAGATTTGATCCCCAGCACTGCATGCCTTGCTGGCCCCAAATGGGACATGGCGGGGTATGCCTGTAATCCCAGCACAGGGGAGGATGAGACAGGAGGATCACTGCAAGTCTGAGCTGTGCAGCTAGACCCTGTACCAAATAAATAAACAAACAAACACTGAGGAGGATCTTTAGAAATTTAGATAAAGAAACAGCTTTTAGAACTGTGGTTCTTGGGATTTCTTGGCTGGCCTGGCCCTGCGACCTCTGGCCCTCTTTACTCATTCCTGTGCTGTATCCTTCCTCTTCTGCTCTTTTCTGTCTTCACATCTGTCTGCACAGGCCAAGCAGCGATCCAGCACTCGGCAGGCACGTGGTGTGCAGTGTGATGCTTCTGCCCCGTCCCTGTCTTGGGCCCTTGCCTTCTCCCACCTTCCTGCAGCAGTAGGGTCCATGCATGGTGCAACAGTGACTGACTCAGGAGGACAATCTCTCTTCTCTAAATCTCCACATGTGCCTCTTTGGGTGTGGCTTTATCTGGCTGTTTGTGCAAGGGGAGTGGTAGTTGGTGGCCAGAGCAGTGGGGTGGGGGGTGTCAGGAAGTGGGGTTACATCCCTTTCTGCCTTGAGCAGCCAGATCTTAGCATGACTGTGAGGATTAAATACTGCGTTATCAGCAGGTTTCCTGGGCATTGCAATCTCTGGAAGCAAAACAAGGGAGCTGAGCTCTATCTGTGGGTAAAATAGTTTAGCAGGAGAAGAACTTTTCCACAAACACTTCTTTATGTAAAATGCCAGTAAACAGCAGATCTGGCAGGATACATTCTAGATAAAGAAAGCCAGGCGCTCTATCCCTGACTGCCCACTTCCTGTGACCCATCTTTCTGCTTTGCTCACCCTCTCCTCCAGCTTTTTGGTAGCCTCCCAGGAATGTCGTGGGACTCTGGTGAGCTAGAGGATCTGCAAGATCTTCTCAGATCCTAGGTGACTCCCATAGTGGGTAAGGTCCGTGAGGGCAGGCCCTGGACATCTGTTCTCCCAATTCTTCCTTCCACTCCATCTTACCAGTGCTTTCCAGAATACTAGATATATGTAAACAGCTCATATTTATTTACTTTAGTCAGACTTTTGGTGACTAGAGGTATCATGGTATGTAGCTACACAGACTTAGCCTGTTTGACTCAGTATTTTAGAGCTTTAGAGTTTTAACAATAAACCTGGAGAACACTGACACTTTCCATCCCCCATGTTCTGAGCATCAAGTCAGGAGGAGACAGCTGTTGGTGTGGCTGGAGATTCACAGTACTCTCTTCTTCAAGAGTGCCATCAACAAGGATCTCCATGTTTTTTTTCTGGGCAGTGTGATCTTCTCTCCTTCCCAAGTCCAGTCAATAGTTTCTTGGTCCAGGAGTGGACAAGGACCAGGGCAATCCGAATCTTTCCCCGGAGTTTTCTCAACCATCCACCTCTGATGGTGGCAGGCCCTGGATGCCAGACTTGGGAGACTTTTTCTACCCAAGCACTGACAGGCCTGACCCTGCTTGGCTTCCCAGACCACACACGATAGGTGCATTCAGCGCGGTGTGGCCAGAGCCTACATCCAGGAGCTTGCTGAGCCATACTCCCTGACCTGAGAAGGCGGTCAGTCTATGTGAGAAAACGAAGCCTCCGCTCCTGAGGGAGGAGCTAGAGTCAGGAGTGCTTAAGTTTTGATATCCAGCTGTTCCTGGGTCCCTGCTCTTTTCCTCATTATGATCTAGCATCTGATTCCCTATTTGGCCTAACTGGTCTGATTCAAGTTTCTGTCACCTTTAACCAAAGGAATTCAGAGCAGTCAAAGAGTCTTTCTGTTTTTTGTTTCTCATCTGATTTCATAACATTTTCATAATATTATCAGGAAGATCCCCATATTTTCTTCTGGGCCTCTGCCTGAAACTCAGCACAGTTCCCCATGGCCAGAAGGGCTGTCTCCATGAGGAGGCCCTCACAGACCTGGACTGGTTGTGGGTTACTCTTTGATCTGGTTGAGGGGGTCTCTCCTTGTGTTAGCATAATGCCTTCTAGTTACCTCTTACTACTTGTCACAACCTGCTCACTACTTCCTTGTCTCCTCCTCCCCTAGGTTGTGTCTTCCTTAAGGTACAATTTTGCCATTTCCTACATTAAAAACAGCACTCAGGACAGTAGAGGCGGAGATTTTCTTCTGTCTGTTTTTAACAAAATGCCTTGCCAGATGTTATAGTCAAGTGCCTGTCCTTTCTTTAGTGAGAAGTTGGGCCTTTAATCACTAGAGCTAAAAAGTGTCCTTTTGGTCACAGAGAGCAGTGCCACCTTCCTCAAAGGGCAGTCACCAGGGCATCATCTTTGGCTAGCTCAAATATCTTTGCATCACTGTCAGGTGTTATTCTCCAAAAGGTGAGTAGAAGCTACCTATGAGGTACCTAACTTGTAGGGAAAAAGCAGTTGGGAGATCCACTGCTAGAAAGAGGGTAGGACATTTTGTTTGTTGATGGTTTAAGAGAATAAAACCCAAGCAACTGAACTGCAAAGGTGGAGCCTTTGGGAAGGAAGGGAGGAGACAGTTCTGGACTTCTGAGGTTGTGGACACTGGATCCAGGGTCAGCTCAGTGCCTCCAAGGCTAATGAGGACCCAAGTCTGTGAGCAGAAAGAACTGGGCACCGGGGACTGCATGGTGGGAACCCAGAAGTGGGCTGGTCTCTCAGCTGTGGTCAGCACTGAGAGAAAACGCAGCCTCCTTTCTGGGAGAGTCGGGCAGGTCTGGGCAGGGACCTGGACAGGGCGAGGAAGGCACTTTTGCAGCAGAGTCAGTTTGACCTGCAACGTTGTAGGAAGGCTTCACCACCCTGCCAGGGGACGTAGAGGAACAGTAGAGCAAGAAGGCTTCCTCCTTCCGGATTGCATGGGTGGGTGGTTAGGTGTGGCTATGCAAAGACCTAGAGCACTTGGCCAGCTGGTTAGGGAGTAAGGAGGGGTGAGAAAGAGACACTGGAATGTCCTACTAATTAGGGAGTTTCTGGCAATTAGTTTTAAAAGAACCATGACTAGATTTTGTATCCCAGTTTTGAAAGACAGATAATACTGGCCGCAAGTTGAATAAACACGTTAGGCGTTTGTCTGCACATCACTTCCCTACCCCACATAGAAATGCCAGATGTTTATGTAGGTTTCATGCCTCGCAGCAGTCCTGTTAAGATAAGCAGGGCCATTAGCACTATCTCCAGCTTAGAGGTGTGGAAATGACTGCCCAGAGGGATGGAGCTAGGCACACTTGGGGCTGCCATGGTTAGCAGCCGAGCTGGCCTGCTCTGGCCAGGTGTCTCCGGCGTGCAGCAGGTGGGCTTTTAGGAATTTGGAGGAGGCATGCTGGAGTGGAGAAAGAGCACCTGGGCCCTTGTTGGCTGCCTCGCTTCTGCTTCTGCCCAGTAGGAGGCTGGATAACAGCAGGCAAACCCTTTTCAGTGGCTCTCTAGCCTTCCTTTTCTCCCTTTGGGAAGTAGAACTGGCTCAGAGGGCTTTCCTAGCGCCAAATCTCCTGGGCTTCGGGGTAAAAAGAACAAATGTGGCCCTTGGGTAAGTTGGTGGGGAAGGCAGCCAGTTGTTCTCTACTATCCAATGTTCCTTTTATTTTTAAAATAAGCTTTAACTTTTTAGAAGCTTTAGATTTACAGAATTATTGGAGAGATAATAAAGTTCCCATAAATCGCATGACAAGTTTACTTCATGATAACTTCTGCAGGTACAGTGCATGTATCACAATTAATAAGCGATAGCAAATGTTTGCTCTTTTTCTGATTTTTGGATAAGAGCTACCTCAAGGTTGAAAATGTTTAAAGGGGAGGAGTATGGATGGCCCTAGTCCTTGCTCCCCTCCACTGGTAACAAGAAATCCTCCCTCTATCTTTTCGATTCATTTAGACCAAGTGAAGCATGGGTGCTGGGGGACAGGTATGTATTCCATCCCCTAGGAAAGGGACAGGCTCTGAGGCAACAGGTGAGCCAAGATTGTTGTAGGCAGCTGAGTTAGATAGAAATATTCTAGGCAGTCAGACAGGGCCAGGCCCTCAAGGAGACAAGATGGAAGACAAAGTGACTTTGCAACTTGGAAGAGACAGACACTCCCATATGGGCCACACCTGAAGACCAAGACAAAAAGAGGAAGCACAGCTACATACTTC
>NW_004524685.1:2255308-2272566 GCF_000260255.1 Octodon degus | reverse complement strand
CTCTCTTGGACAGGAGCTTTCTTTCTCTCAATAAATATATTCTGCTCATAACCTCCGTTTGTTCCTAAAATTCATTCTTCGGTTTTAGAGAACACGAACTCGTGCCCTATATTGTTTGGAGGTTACCCACCAGAGACCAGTTTTTCTCCCTGTATCAAGATGGCCTCACTGGAATCAGGCAGGGTTACAGTGGAACTCATGAAAACAAAGTTCTTTTGGTCAAGGATGTTAAGCTGCGAGAAGAGACAGTTGGCACTGCTGGTGCCACGTTGTTGCCACAGTAGCCTCCATGAGAGTGAACCCACACCAAAGGCAGAGGATGGCAGAGCAATGGAGGCAGATGGGCACCTGGCTTCTGGTCACCTGGACCTGCTTTCCAAGTTTGTAGAACACTCAATTCTCTCCTTTGTGTGAAGTGCTTGGCATTGGTTTCTGACGGTAGCCACCAAAAGAATCCTGAGGCCTGCAGAATGATAAGAAAGAGTTAGATTTTTTAAAGTTCTCTTTGACAATTACATGAAGGGAAAATTGGAGAGAGTAAAATCTGGAGGCAGAAATCTAGTTTAGAGGCTGCAACAAATACAGCAATTTCTGTTGTCTGAATTGGGACAGTGTCCACAGTGGCAGAGAGGATGAGGAGGTGACACATAGCAAGGAGGTAGGATGACCAGAATTGTGTGCAGGACTGGTCTAGGGGCTCAGGAAGCAGGCGAAGCCCTCGACTGACAGAGACAACAGGGGAAGGTGGAGTTCGGGGGAGAGGAGACACTGAGATTACAGTGCCTGTGAAATGCCCAACAGAGAAACTTAGCAGAAATGTGAGTAAGCAAATTAGATCAGGGGAAAGATCTTGGGGTAAAAGGTCTGAGAGGTCCTGCCTGGGCGTTAGAGCAGTCACGGTCGGATTCAACACCCCAAGGAAAGTTTGCAGAGCGCAAGGGCAGGTACTCAGGGTGGAACCTGGGCTGCGGTGTTCGTGGGCCTTCTGAGGGAGGAGGAGCCCACTCGGAAGAGAGGAGGCGGGGGGCAGAGAGGTGGGAGGAGACCAGCAAATGTCACAGGAAAAGAGCTGTTCAGAGGTACCCAAGGTAATAGATGGCCCAGGGGCTGAGGAGATAGCTTGGTGGTCTAAGTGCCTGCCTGGCAAGCGCAAGGTACTGAGTTCAATTCCCAGTACCACATGCCGTGCTGGCCAGGGTACCCAGGTGTGCCCCTGCTCCTTCCAGTGCTGGAGAGGCTGAGACAGGAGGATCACGAGTCTGAGCTGTGTAGTGAGACCCTCTGCCAAATCAATCAATCAATCAATCAATCAATCAAATAAAAATAAAGGCCAGGAAGGGGACAGACTAAAACTCTGCATGGCTTCTAAGCAGGTTCCATATGACAGGTGGTGATGAGCTTTGCCTTTGGCATCAGGGCCCCGAAAACCAGTGAGGACTTGGATGCATGAGTCCGCCTCTGCCCGTAGCGCTGGGATGATGATGGACAAGCACACGGTGTCTTTGGGCCTACTCTCCAAATCCACACAGAGCAGGTACTGTCTCCTTTGGGCAGGATTACTGCAGGGATTCAGCGAGCTGTTGGCAAAGCCCTAAAGCCAGCGCCTGGCTCACAAGTGGTCAGCTTCCTTCTCTCCCACTCACTTTTCCCCTATCAGTTCACCCTGGGGTGTATTTTTTTGAGTTTGAGGAGAGGCCGGCTGCTTTGGGAATGCCCTGGTGCAGGGGCCACGTCACCCTTTTGCTTCCCTCAAAATTAAAATTAAGGATGGCAGAAGGAGTCAGTAAACAGGAAGAGGCTGAGGAAGAGAAGGAAAGGGGCAGGATTCTGCTGATTGCAAAGAGGAGGCACTGGGTCCTGAGAGTCCCCAGGCCACGACTGAGCCTAGATCCACCTGGGTGGGGTGAGAAAGCTGAGATCCGAGGGCAGGGACAGGGACAGAGCTGAAGCTGTCATACAGTGGGCCACCCATGGCCTGAGGCCAGAGAGCCAATCAGAGAGGTAGGACCTGGCAAGGAAACTAATTGAAACAGACTTTCAGGGGTGGTGACTTTCCCACGGGGAGATCGCCCATCCTGTTTTCACTCACACTCGCACTCTACTACGCTATGTGAGTGACTCAGGTTATAATCTAGAAGCCTGTGGCTGGGGACAACTCCCCCCTCCCCCTGTAGCTGGGGTCAACTACCCCCTCACCGCTTTCACTGCAGGCCTGGGAGCAGAGCCTTTCTGAGGCCTACCTCACAGAAGCAATGCAAATCTACTCGAATTCTGCTAACATTTTTGTTCGTCAGGGCTCTCCTATAAATATGTAATTTTCTCTGATATCTGCTACTTAAAGGAAAATAGTCTAACAAAAATTTTAAAAAATCCATAAATTAATCTAATTTTTATTTTATGCCCAAAATGTGGCCAAGAAGGGTCACGTGACTGTCGTGTCTGCAAAGGCAAGATGAGGCCACCCTTTCCAAAAACTGGGATCATGGTAGGAACTGTTTCTTCTTCTTGAGAACCTGCATTTTAAACAATGCTATTCAAAGTTCATTTCACCTATAGTTTTGTTCAATGCTTTGTGTAAATCAGTTTGGCTAATCAGTATAAATCTTGCCACTAACATGTTATCTGATTGCCTTTATGTTGGCGGCTCCCGAGAGCTTGCCAGGGTGAATTGCATCTTTCCACTCCAGAGCTATGCATAACTCGAGAAAGGTGGGAAGGGAAGCACATTCCGACCCAGTGTGGTGGGGGGCACATGCCTGCAGCCCCAACCCTCAAGAGGCTGAGGCAGGAGAACTGTAGCAATTATTAGGCCAGCCTGAGCAACACAGTGAATTCAAGGCCAGCCTGAACTAAAAAACACTGTCTCAAAAATTAGTTACTCAGCTTTGATCTGTATATATGTCTAAGAGGCTTAACTCCTAATGACTAAGGAACAAGGAAGGCTAGCCCTTAGATAGGCTGCCCCCACGTTGCCTTGCTAGAAGCCCTTAGATGAGGCTTTCAGAGTTAAGCACAAAACTATCAAAGTATCAGCAGGCCCAGTTTAATCTGGTTTTTTGTTTGTTTGTTTGTTTGTTTGTTTGTTTGTTTGTAACCAATTGCTCTGACAACTGGGTTCTGGATTAAGTGTTCAACGTGAAGACCAGCAGATGGCGCCCTTTGTCATTGATTAACACCATCGTCCATGTCTGAAAGCGGTCGGCAGAGCAGCTTGACTTTGAGTAGTATTGTAAGTAGTGTTTTCAACTGTTTATTATGCATGAGCCAAAATTCTATGAATGTGTAACATTTTCCCCTGTATTTCTCTTTTTTATAACATCATTTAAATTCCTTATTAATAATTTAAAAATGTTCTGGGTTTTAATCACTTTTCTCATCACTAAAATATTTGATGAGATTTTTTTCCCCCTGCTGAAGGTGAGACAGAGGAAACCAGCAGCAAGGAAGGAAAAGGAGAACCTCACACTTCAATCCAGCTCAGCCCCCCATGCACGTCACCCCGTCTTTTCAGTTTAATTGAACAGTATTTATTTGATTAATAAAAATATCTGTCTAGTGCAGGTTTCAGAAATCCAGGGCTAGAATAGGATGCCATTAATAAAATAAAAGTTTTTTTATATCCAAGTTTAATTATGGTGGTGTGTGTTTGATAGCTTGTTACTGTAAATAAAAGAGATAAAGGCAGCCCTTCACTGGAGGAGCTGGAGAGCTGTGAAATATGTACCTAATTAAAACTATTGGTGTAAGAGGCTAATAAAGTACATGTGCCTACTAGATGTCTTATTCTAATGAATCTCGGCTAATTTGCTTTGACTGATGAATTTCGGTGTTAGTGGTAGGGGCTGAATAATTATGAAATTTATCACAAGATACAAGGACTCATTAAGGATTACTCAGGTTGAGTTAGAGGAATGTTTTCTTTGTCAAGAACACAGGCCTTGACCAACATAATTGCGGGAATGCCAGAGTAGCCAGATTCCAATCCAAACCCGAGTGAGTGTTCAAGGCCAGGAGGAAGCCATGCTCGGGGACGGTGGGGGTGGGATGGAGCCTGCGTGTCACCTCTGGAAGAGACACCTGTGTGGTACTCGAGCCTGAATTTTAAACAGAAGCATTCAATGCACACAGACCTCCCCATGGATTGTTGTAGTGACAAGGACTCTCTTCTCTTCCCTTTATTGAAAACATTTCCCACCCTTCAGGAAGAAAAGCAGATAAGGGTACTGTTTATTTAGCAAGGACGCTGCTACAGAAAGCCACATTCAGCCCCCAGTTCTTTTTTCCCATTTACAAGTTTTAGCTCTCTGAATCTACAGGCTTCTTAATTAATCTGATTTCATTAACTCCTGCATGATAGACTGCAAAACTGGAGCCAGGACTGGAATCCATTTGAGCAGTTTCACATCACCACTTGAAAAATGCCCAAAAGGGAAAATATATCTGTTTATCTTGAAATGGAAATTCTAATCTTACAAAGTGTGTTGGGGGCAATGCATTGGAGTGCTGCCTTCCTGGAGCCAGCTAGGATGTCCTGCTCTGAGCTGCCCTGGAACAATGAGGACTCTAAGACACACCTTTCCCAGGACAATGGTACAGAGACTGCGGAGCATCTGCCCTGCGGTGGGTGGGCAGGACCCCAACTCAGAAGATGTGAATGAAAGAGTGAATGAGTGAATGAATGAATGAAAGGCCACCGTGAGCGAGCTGGTTTTGAGCTCTTTCCGTGAGGACCAGGCAGGGATGATGTTAGGGATTGGGGAGCAGGGGGAGACAGCAATGCCCCAGTGAGTGACACTAGATGACATTTCAGCTGGAAGGCCTGCCAAACACATGGAAACTTAGTTACCCCAGAGATGGCTGGTCCCAGAGATGACTCAATGGGCATAGTATAGGGTCATGGGGACTTTATGCCCCTGACCCCAGCCCCATGACAGTGTGAGAGTTTGTCCACATATTGGCATTATATATGAACAAAGAACTGTAAACCCTGTGGCATCAAAACCAGATGTAAAAATATAGGTAAAAGTGCATGTCTGTGTGTATACACATACACATGCATACATTTCTAAATATGATTTAAAACTAAAACAAGTAGAAACGCAGCATGTAGGTGTCTTACCACTAAAGCTTTCAAATCAATTAACTCTCTGCTTTGTTTTTCTTTCTAAAAATAACTTTGAAACTTTTCCAATTCACTTTCCTTTAAAGAGAAATGTCAGGCATAGTATTAAGTAAAATTTCAACCTTTATGACAAAGACCAAAACTTATTAGATTATTTGTTGAGCTCTAAAAATCATTGTGTCCCTTGTCTCCCAATTCAGAAAGGCGTCTTTTTTTTTCAGAGGAGAAATCATCCCTCTCATCATAACTAAGCAGAGAGCTGACTTTTAGGGTTTCCCCTTTTCTATCTCCTCTTCTTCTTGACCGTCTTCCTAAAATAATTACAACAAAGTGTTTTATAATCCTTACAACTACAACAAGAGGTAAGAACCATTATTGTTATTATTATTTTCGTTCTACAAAAGAAGTAACTTTGAGAAACTAGCTCAAGAGCTGAGAGAATTTGTCCCACCCAGCCAATTAGCAGTGGAGTCGGACTCCGTTCCAGGCTCTCTGTCTGCCCATCTAACCACTCCTCTCTGTTGTCTTCTGATTGAAAAAGAACTGCTCTGTGCTACCTGGAGAATCTTCTAGAACTTTAGCACAGTTTTGAATTTCTTACCACTAAGCAAAAAGGACCCACAGCTCTAGTATAAATCAATGCCAGATCTGTCAGTTCAAAAGAAAGCACGTGAGGTTAGCATCCTGTTCGGAAGGCTTTTCTCAAGTAACTGGGGGAAGGCAAGACTCTGATAATGGAACGGAGCCGAGCCACTGGGTCATTGTGGGGGAGGCCATATTTTGTGTATTGTTTTTCCTTTGCCTTTGATCCATTATCAGTAAATTAGAGTCTGTTGAACAGTTCAGATGTCCACTAATTGAGGAGCGGTAGTGAGGGACCCAGTGTAAATCCCCAGATAGAGCTACTTACCTCCTAAAACTGTACTTCTTCCGAAGCCATGATTTATATACACTGCTTTGTCTTTATGGTTTCCTGAGTTAGTTATTTCAGACCAAAATTTGTGTGTTATAAGCCTCAGTGCATGATTTCTTAGGTTTTTAATTACAAAATGTAGTTTTGACCTATTAAATCATGTGAGGTAAATTTACCATAATAAAGCCTTATTAATCCCCTACAATTAAGAATTTACAGTTCTTTGCTGAACTTTCTATTGAATTTCCCATGAGGACTCTTGCACGACTGATCATGAAGAAACTTTTTAGCCTATAACCAGTAAGCTCTCGGAGTTAGAGTGAGATTATGGTTTAGAAAATTGCTTCGTGTGCGGAGCCAGACTTCCTGTCTCTATAAACAATGTCTCACCGAGGTCTTACAAGAGCCCTATAAGGTGGCTGGATATGGTTGCTCCTGGTTTATAGGTAGGGAACTGAGGCAGAGACTATGGTGAAACTCAACAAGGTCATACAGCCGCTCGGTGGCTTCAGTGAACTCATCCCCCTCCAAACCCACACTGTACACCAGAGTATACGCTAACTCTTTTAATAATGATAATAAACACATGTGGCAGCATTACTCCATGATAGCTTATGGTTATGATTTATCCAGCTCATTAATTCTCACAGTAACTCTATGAAGAAGGTGCTATTTATTGTCCTCTTTTACAGATGAGGAAACTGAGGTATAGAAGTCACATGATCTACTTGAGGTTCCACAGCCAGCAAGCTCATGGTCAGCCAAGCATTGGGCTGCTGATTCCTGCTCACGCCCACCCATCAGTGTCCCCCCCTCTCCCCGTCCCCCATCTCACTGCCCTATTACAAGCCCCACACAAGATACTTTAGAGCCAACAAATTTGCTCTGCTTCTCTCCCAGTCCATCACGCATTTTCCATCTATGGGGCTTCACAATCCCCATTCTCTGGGCTGTGGAAGTTTCTGGAACGAATAGGCAGGCAGTCTTGGGTTTGGCTCTTTTTTGTGCAGTTGCTTGGCTCCCCTTTGAAGCATCATGATGACTTTCTGGTGTGTTGCCTCTCAAAAGCTAGGTAGAAGCTGAGGTAAGTGTCAGTGAGTAGCAGGGCTTTTGCATTTCTTCCCCTCAGAGCTCCACATAGGTCCTTCCCTCTGCACGCTCCTTCTGGGCGGTATAGTCAGCTGACCTCTGCGCCTCCACACCCCTCTGGACTGG
Source organism: Octodon degus (assembly GCF_000260255.1). Classification (NCBI taxonomy): domain Eukaryota; kingdom Metazoa; phylum Chordata; class Mammalia; order Rodentia; family Octodontidae; genus Octodon; species Octodon degus. The sequence goes on along the minus strand of NW_004524685.1, from coordinate 2,265,316 downwards.
AGTCTCCATTGAGCACTCATCACTGCCTGCTTTGTGTCCAGGTTATATCTGTGTGCCTCTGTCTCTCCCACTAGACTCTGGGATTTGTAGGTCAGAGACTATGTCTTATTCATTCATCTCCATGTCTCCAGGGGCAAGACCAGGATCTTCTGCATTCTAGCTCTTGAAAAACATTCGGGGGATGGAATTGGAAAACTATGTGTTAGAACTGTGGGCTCCATTCATTGCGTGCTACATGTTCTAAGTAGGTCTCACAGCAAGGCCGTTGGTGACACCCACTATGGCGATTTAGGAACAGTCAGGCCATTCCTGCTTTGTCTCCTCTCACTCTATCCATGGCCTGAAGCTTTCTTCTCTCTGTGTAATGCATTGTGGCATCACGCGCTGAGGAGCCCCTGAGTAGGGTCATGTGAGTCCTAGCAGTGATTAGAGCGATGCTTTACTATGCTATAAACATTTGTGTCCCCCCCAAAAATGTTCCTGTCAAAATCGAGTCCCCAGTGCGACTAGTAGAGAGATGGGATGGTGGAAGGTGATTAGGTCACAGGGTAAAGCCCTCCAGCATGGACTAGTGACATGGACCTATAGAGATGACCGCATGGTTTCTTGTACAAGAAACCCCAGAGAGCTGCCTCATTCTTTCTAGTTAGAAGTGGGTCCTCACCCCCTTGGTGAGGTGCCTTCATTATGAATTTTATAGCTTCTGGAACCGTAAGAAAAGATATTCTGTTGTGTACAAGCCCCCAGTTACAATATTTTTTAGCACTCACCTGTACAGACTACCATTCTCTCTGTCATAGATTGGGGTCAGGGCAGATGTACCAGGCTCATTTGTCTCCCAGGCCTCCTTCAGATGCTCTATCCCAGAGCCCTGAAATTCTGACCTATGATTATGGATTAAGAACACTGCTGGGTCTCAGTTCTGAGAGAGTGGGGTATGGAGTAAGCAAGTAGAGCCCTGTCCCTGATCCCAGCACCCCGAGCTTGCTTTGTTTGGCGGCTTCGTGGTAGCGGACAAGCCCGAGAAGGGTCCCTACCTTGAATTAACGTCTTCTGATCTGGGGTCTAGGTGTGGGTAGTGAGTGGGGAGAGAATGAATAAATCAATGTGTCAGCAAAGAAAGCCAGGACTCAGGTGACAGTCAGGGCCCTGGGCAAAGCATAGAGAACAGGAGTCACAAGGATGGGTGATGAGAGGGCCCTACTTCCATTTCCTTGTCATGCCTGGAGTAAGCTTAGCTGAGACCCCAGGACTGCAGGCTAATTGCAAGAGAAAAAGCTTAGTTCCTGCCCTGCTCCATTAAGGAGTACAGGAGGGGAGAGGAAGTACTCTCTGGCTGTGAAAAGGCTTGACTCCAGGGGCTTCACTGATGCAGAGTTCTAGGAACCAGCGTTAGGTTCCAAGCAGGATTCACCGAGCTCTTTTCTACTGAGCACAGCGAGTCTTCTGAAGGAGGCAGCCCCAGCTGCTCTCAGCATCTGTGTCTGGATTCCTCTGCACAATAGACCAGGCTAGGCACAGGGAGAGTGACCCTGGCTTGGAGAACCTTCCAGCATTGGTCCCTAGCAGATCTGCTTGGAAGTGTTTTCTGATTCAGCCATCTCTTGAAGGAAAAAGACTTAAAATATCACGTGGCTTGACATGGGCCTATAGAGATGACCGCATGGCTGAGGGACGACCAAGTGGCACTTTCACCTGGGGTTTGGGGGCTTGTGGCCAGGGTGTATCTGTCAGAGGCACAAGGAACAGCAGGCCCTGTGCACGGGCCACTTCTCAGGCCACTGGGATCACCATCCCCAGACCCAAAGGTTTGCAGAAGGAGGTAGCTGTACACTGCCAGAGCGCTTGCTGACTGGCGCTCCTGCGTCAAGACAGGCTGTGAGCGATTACTCAATGAACTTTTGAGTAATTTTTCTTCTTTCTGACCCTCATCTGCTTATGGCACAGTTTCTTTGTTTCTTCTTAGGCTTGGCCCAGCCCCTGCCTCTCTGTGGGGTTTCCCCTCCCCCACCCTCCTCCTCCTTGGTTCCTATCAGGGATAGGCAGTGATTGAAATTATTGATTCAATCAGTTTATCCCCCCTGCCGAGCGGCATCTTGGCTGGATCACTGATTCAGGCTGTGGGCAGTCCGTAGGCTTCTGATGCAGGGTGCCAGGGGCAGTTGGAGCTGCAGAACCTCCTGGGGTGTCATCAATGAAGACCGGAGGACCTGACCGGTAACAGCTGCTGCCACTGAACCTGGGGAAGGAGGGACACATGCAGCCTCTCCAAAGATGGAACCTGCCAGCGTGGTCCATTGCAAAAGGGTCGGCCTCTCAGGTGGCCCAACTTCCCTCCAGCATTCATCTCCAACTGTTATAAGAATCCTCTGTGAATACTCCCTCCTGGAGGGTGGGGTGGTCTGGAGCCCTAAGAAGGAAGAGATTGCTTTTTCTTAAGTGATAATAAAGGCATCTTTGTAGGGACAATTTTGGCCAGAGATGACCTGACGTAATGTAAATGCCTTCCAATTTTACTAGGTCTCTTGCCTGCCCTCGTTTATTTTATGGAGATTCTGTGTAGCTGAAATAATGTGCATGAATATTGCGTAACATTCTGTGGACAGATACAATATTGTAGAAATAATTTAATTGACGACCTGTAATGAAAAGAGCGCTGGGTAAGTCGCTGGGGTTGCAAATTTGCTATATATTTTTACATTGCCAGGGATAGTGCTGTTGACGTGAATAGGCCAGTATTGATTTCATTTGAAATTTTCAACATCTGAATGATGTAAGCAGTGATCTGTGGTAAGGTACTGTGGAGCCATCGGCATCTCCGTTGCTCACAAAGTACCTTTATGAAAGGGTTTTTCTATTACTTTCACAAAGAGAAGAGAGACTAAAGAGCGATCTGAAAATGTTTTAAATTTTCACTGACCAAAGAAATATGAAATTGCCACCTTCTTTTTACTCTTAATTGAGTTATTGGGCCTTATATAATCCTCTGTAGAATACCTGAAAGAAAGCAAGCAAGGACCTGGAGGTGGTTGTGTAGAACATTTTGTTTGCAAAAGGTACTGACTTCCGTGACCCCACAAAAAAGTCCCTGAGGGCACTCAGGGTCCCCCTAGAAATGGATTTCAAATGCAGCAGTGACTCCTTAAGGCTGCCTTGTTAAGGAGTTCCAATTCGGTGGCTAGAATTTACCATCATTTAACAACAGTGACACAAATTAGATTTTTAAACTTTCTGAGGTGTGATTTCTCAGGACGTCTGAATCTGCCAGTAAGGTAACCAAAGGCTGAGGGGAGACAGGCACTGGGCAGGCAGCCAGCTGGGTGGCAGTGGTGTGGCTGTTGTTCTCTAATAGCAGCCCTGTGGCACATGGATTGGTTCCATTTCTGGGACTGAGGATTTGAGGTTCTTCATTTTCCCTTCTTGGAGATAGGTTTCTAGTTAAAAAAAAAATGTAGACAATATGTAAGGTAACAGCTCTTCCCTTCATCTCCTGTTGGCCTGGAATTTCACAAGGACAGAGACGTGGACAGGTTGGGTGGAGGCAGCCGTCTAACCTTAGGAGTGAGAAGAAGCTACCTCTTCAGGTGCTCTGGCCTTCTGGGCTTTCTAATGACTAGGCCTAGCTAACTTCAGCTAGGATAAAGCTAAGAGACTTGAAGAGAAAACACGGGGAAGGAAGTTTACAGAGCCACTGGTGACAGGTTTGATAAAAGAGCTATCTGAGTATAATGTTGTCCTGACTGTGGATTCTTCCAGAATGCTAGCCATGTTTCCGGCTGTAGAACTGTGTTTCCTGCTCAGCCAAACCAAGAACTTGGACAATAGAGAGAGGCAGAGATCGGGGGTGGGGTGGGAAGAGAGAGACAGAGAGACAGAGAGACAGGGAGAGAGGCAGAGAGAGAGAGAGAGAGAGAGAGAGAGAGAGAGAGAGAGAGACAGAGAGAGAAAGAGAGAGACAGAGACAGAGACAGAGACACAGAGAGAGAGAGACACACACAGACACACAGACACAGAGAGACACAGAGAGAGAGAGAGACAGAGAGAGACATTCACCATGGACCACGCAGAGCCTGGCTCACTGAACATAAGGAGAGGCAGGGGCTCTCACACACAGTGCCTTGAAGGGAACGAACTAATCCTTGGTTCAGCTGTGGCTAAGTAGCGTGACGAAGGGGCAGGATAGAGATGAGACTAGAGAGAAAGGCACAGGTTCTTGTTGTCTTCACCTCAACAGAGCAAGAAGTCATGAAAATGCTTTAAATCCAGAGACATACAGTTCTCAGATACACTCAGATGGGCCTGATATAAGCATTGCTGATATTTTTTTTTAACCAACATTCTCAGTATACGACTTTGATTGTAAGACTGCTATCATTTCCACTGAACTCAACAAAACTATTTGAATCTTGAAAAGAAATTCTGTAAACTTTTTTTTTTTTTGGTGGAACCGGGTATTGAACTCAGGCCCTTGTATTTGCCAGGGAAGCACTTATTCTACTGAGCCATCTCCCCGGCCCCAACTTTTTTTTTTAAAGAACACTGTTTTCACATCACTCACACAGGCTTTGTGAGCCATCCTCCCTGATGCGGACAGGCGCTGGCTAGCCTGTGCCTAGGCCCAGGCTTCTGCTTTCAGACATGGGCCAGCCTTGCTTATTATCCCATCTGATTAAGACTATTCCACCAGAGGCCCCTTCAGGAAGCTTTCCTGCAAAACCCTCTGTCAGCTTGCACACTGTCCCCCAGAGTCATGGCCTGCCATCGGCATTGGCGTCTTCAGCCACAACCGACAACTGGGCCTGGTGTTCCCAGAATCAGAGACAAATCTTTAGGCTGTGTACATCTTTTGGGAAATTCCAAGAAAGGACCCGAATTTCTTATGAAACATTGGGGCAGGAGGGGATGGTATTACACCCAGGAACCCAGGAATCCTGAAATCTTTCCTGGGCAGGCATCCAACCAATGAGAGAAAGGGAGCATCCAAGGGAGAAAAAAAGAGAGAGACTCCCTAGAGTACTGGGAACCAAGGAGGGTGTGTCCCTGTCATCTATCTAGTTCCTGGGAGCCTCCTGCTGCTGTGGGCTGGGAGGTTTGCTCTCTCCTCTCGCCTCAGCCTCCTCTTTTGCACCTTATGGTCATGATGCTAGAACAAGTTGATTCCCCCACTGCGCAGAAGATGGCAACAAGGGACCAGAGGGACAAAACAACTTTTGTTTTTGCTGCCCAGGAGGAAGCTGACTCCCCTTGTCCTGGAAGCCCAGTAGGAAGCAGAGAAAGCATTTAAGGTGTTGGAGAAGGGAAATGAGAAACAGTAACTGCTCACCTGTTCTGCTCCCTGCTGGACTACAGGAAAGAGCAGGATTTTATCCAAATGACTGATTTTTCTCAGCCCTCTGGAACCAAAAGAATGAGGTCTGCAATTCTACATCTGACTAATCCACTGCATGCTCTTGTCCTTGAAACAAGCCACATATTGTCCCATAATTAAGAACTGTGCACCAGTGTGTCCTAAGGGTGGGGTGCTGTATTTAAGGTGATTTAGGTGATTCTTGGGTGAAGGGTAATGATTCGCCTAGTGAGAAAAGTCATTGTGCTTAAACTTCTTTCAGTCCTTCTAATTAATTCAGAGTCTGGTTCCATTGAAGCTATACGTCTTTAACACCTTTCAAATAGTATGTTTAGTCTCCCTTCATGACAGAGGGCAGGCCTCACCTCAGCTTTCAACTGGCCACAGCATATAGAAAAATGTTAACATGGATTAACACAAAGACTGTAGGTACTTGAATTCAGCAAAATAACCCAATATAGTCCATGTTAACATGGATTAACTTTTATTTATTACCAAATTCATTTTAACTAAGTGAAACAGATTAGCCTTCTATACTGCTTTTTAATTTTTATTATTAATCTTTTATTCATTTTAATGAGAAAAAAGATAAAATAACAATGATACAGTTTTAAAGCAGGCTAGTAGGACAGTTACAATAATTAATACATTGCATATTGTGGTCTTCATAGTAGTTATTCAGAGGACAAGATGTAGACATGATATCTTGTCTAAACAATATTGGTACAAACCTCACTGAACTAAGAGAAGGTAGCTGTATATCTATCCTAACTATCTTGTATATATATATTTTTCACTACAAAATAGTCTTTTATTTATATCCCTCTTTTTTGTTTTGTTTTGTCAGAGAGGGTGCTCCACTGCAATTAGAGAAGCTGTATATGGAGAAGTCTTTAGAGGACCTTTACATACTTGAAGCCAGTCTAAAGACTGTAGGTACTTGATTTCAGCAAAATAACCCAATATAGTCCAATAGCCCATAATAGTAGTGGGTTATCAGCAGAACTGGCAATCCTCAGAAGTTGTTACTTGAGCTTTTCACAGCTCAGCACATTATTATGGCTTTACTTTTATACCTCGTAGTTATACTTTTCTGCTGGATGGTTAAGACTAAGTTAAAGCAAGACCTATATAACTAAAATTACAACTTTTGTATTTGACAAGGTCAGTCAAATCCCCTCAGGATTTACCCTGAAACCGTGTAAAGCACCTTGTAGATCTTTTGTCAGCGTCAGCCATGTGGATGAGTCATGGCCATTGCTTGACCAATTTGCTCTCTGTGAAAGCCTGAGAGAATTTTTTTTCTCGCTACGTGACTCTCCTTAAAGCTTTCTATACTATTAGTAAGAAAAGTTCTTAATAATACCTAAGGTTTATATAACACCAGGGGACAGAAACTATTTTACATATTAAATTTGTATTAATTCCTGTAGTTCCCAATCAACGCTATGAGACCGACCTACCATTATCCCCATTTTACACATGTAGACACTGAGGCTGAGAAAGTAGAAAAAAACCTGCCCAAGTTCACTTAAGTACTAAGTGATGAGGCCAGATTCCAATCCTGTCATCCTGGATCTCAAATGGGGGGAGGGGTGGGGAGGAAGCTAAGCACAAGTGACTGACCCTCTAGTCGGTGGCCACCTGTGCTAGGCCGTGGCATCATGCCTGTGGCCAGTGCACCTAGGCAGAGGAAAGAGCTCTGGCTCAGAATCTGAGCTCTGGTCAAGGCCTTCTTGGCCACACTCCAGCTGGGAGGGCGTGGCCACATCATTCTCTCTGGGCTGCTGCGTCCTCCTCGTCTTTAACGCGGAGGCAGAAAGCACTGTGCGTCTTGCTGGGTTATTGGAAAGATGAGTATAACGCTGACAAATGATGGAATGTCAGCCGAACATTCTGAGGGGGGGTATCTGCCCAAGGACCCAGTTTCCACCTGGCTCCCTTCATTTACTGTCAAGGGAGACCGAGGAGGTCACCACTGGAATTCCCACTTGTTTCATCTGTGAAATAGAAATGACAATGGTACTGAGCTCAAGGAGATTTATTCTATTTGCTATTCAAGAACCTCTGGGATCGGTGAGCTGTGTCCTTGAGTGAGTTATTGTGAGGGGTGGAACGGATCTGCATTGTGTCATTAGTTGTGAAAATCTCCATATTTGAAAAGTACTTAAAAGACATTTTTCATGTTTTAAGTGTTACTCGTGTTTTATTATAGGAAAACACTAAATGTAGTTAATGAATGAGAAGGATCGTCACAGACACCTTGGTCTAGAAGCTTTCTGTTTTGCTTTAAATGAGATCTTATCAGAATCATGGCTTTTTCCCTTCTTGTTTCACTTAAATGGACTCTGGTTTCTCTTACCGTGGCCCATGTCCTTTCTACAGCGGAAGGCGAGCCTGTGTTTCCAGTCGGGAGACACTGAGTTGAAAATAGCAGAGTTTAGCTCCCTCAGTTCTGAAGATTGTAAATGAAGGGTCTATGACAGCTGTCAAGAGTCATTAGTGTAACAAGATATCACTCCAAAGTCGGGGGAAAGTCCTTTTGTCTACGTAGAGTTCGATCCCTTTGTATATTTGGGGCCTCATCAAAGGAGAAGTTTGAGATAGTTTTGCTCATTTTCCACATAAAACTCACAAACCTGCTTGATTTAAAATGCGACTTCTCTCTTTTCCATTTGTTAGTCCTGAAACTTTCTTTTTAACAGCGTTAAAATGAATGGAGTAACACACCACAATGTAGTAGGAATGTTTTAAGGACACAAAAACGCATCCCAGTAGACAGACAAAGACATAGCTGCAGTGGATGAAAATTCAAAAGAGGAATAGACGTTGCTTCTGGTCTCAATCAATCTGATCTTACCTAATTTAACAAGTCAAGCAGTTTTGAGTTTTGTAATTGTCCTAATGGGGAACCAGTGGAGACGGGATGTTACGCTAAGCATGTTCTGTTATGACAACACCATGGGCCTTTAAAGAGCTTTTCAAGTCTTTGTATATTGAAAGTTTTTCACATATTTGAAGTCTTGCCTGGTGGCCAAACCCTGGTGTTGTGTGGCTCAGTGGAAATACAGGCTCACCTCCTAGTCTCGGTATCCTATTCCCTGCGGCTTTAATTAATACTGTACAATAAAATTCCCACTCTCTAGCCAAACCACCGTTGGCTATAATCTTGTCAGCTCTCATAAGCCAAAGAGAAACACACACTTTTTCTTGTTGTTCACTCGCCTGCATCTGCTATTTAATTTCCAGAGGAACCTCATCTTGCTGTTCCATGTATCCCTTTCCTCCCTTCTGTTTATTTATTTGCTTTTCATATTTTCTTCCCAAAGAAAACCATAGGTAACGAGCTTTGTGGGTTGAATACTAAAGATTCTAATGGCAGATGCCTCAGTTCATGACAACTTAAGTACGCTCACCAAATTGCAGCATGCAATGGAGGAAGAATTTAAAAAGCTGCCATAGCCAAACTGAGAGAGGCTTTATCTTTCTAAGAACAACAGGAGAGAAGTGGGTATGTTTCCAACGATTGGCACACACGTGTAGCAGGAGTTGCTTCAAGGTCTTAGAGGTTGAATTTCAATGGTGCATTTCCTCTTGAAATGTACAATACAGTGTGCATCACAGGCTGTTGAGTTTGACACTGGCTTCTGCTTGGGTAAATCAACTCCAGCACACCTCCTTCTAAGTACTCACGGGTGGCATCAGTACCTAGGCAGTGTTTCTTTGGGGGGTGGGGTCAGATCATCTTTCTCTGTACAAGTATTACTAGAACCTTCGTTCCAGTAACCCCATCATCATCACCATCACCTCCAGCCCCAAACCAGAATCTTCAGTCGCCACCACAAAATAGCAGGGCCTGTGTGACTTTCATGTTATTGATGCTATAATATCGCATCATTTCTTAGTACCTTGCAAACGTTTTTTGGTTCTTCAGTATGAATATTGGTTTTTTGCTACTTTCTTTTCTTCTTTTCCGTTAAATTACTAAATACAAATTCTATGTACTATGGTAAGGTAATGGAAAGAAATTGTGCACTTCTACCCAGCTAGTAGCAGTGAAATGGCTGCTGAAAACCTTTAACTCCAAATTCCCTGGCTTTCATGTGAATGGAATTTTACCTCTAATGCAGCATTAATGGGGTTTTGAACTGAATTGCTTTATGGGGTTTGATTTCCCTTTTAAAGAAGCTGGTGTTTGACTGCATATTCAAACACGGCATGTATTCTTATGAGCGATGTGAGATTCAAATAAACACAACGAGTGTGTTCATTTTGATGACCTCCCCGTCACACATTCAAATAAACACAAATGTTCTCAAATGTATAAAAGCAGCTGTGTTTATGTCAACGTGCAAAGCACCAGATATATACATTCGGATTCTCTCATCTATCTGGAACCGTGTACCTCTGTGCATCGTTAGAAATTTAGTGGAAAATCATGTGTAATGTGCACATGTAATGTGCAATTTTCAACCATACATACATCTCTAAACAAATTTTCTTCAAGCACGTTACTGACATTTGTTCTAATTGAAGATGAAGCCTGGAGAAACTTTGAAGTTTTTGAAAACAAAGCAAAGCAAGACGCAAGTTGCTACCACAGGGCATGGTATCTCTAAAATATTCTGGCAGCGCCAGTAAGTCACCTTCCTCCATATTCA
>NW_004524685.1:2248369-2254568 GCF_000260255.1 Octodon degus | reverse complement strand
CTTTAATCCACTGAGCTATTTGGCTGGTCCTGGGTGTCTTTTTTGTTTGCTTTAAATCTCATAAAAGTGAAACTTAACAGATCTTTTTTTCAGAACCTTAGCTGGAGAAGCTCAGCCATTAATGCTGGGTTAAGCTATTCTTTCTATAAGAGAACCAACCTCAGCTTTGTATGTTGGAATAAAACATTTATGTCTTGGATTTTTTGTTTCAAATCTAACTACAGTTTGCAGGGCTCTAGGAAAATCCTCAGTCCCCATTTTGTTGGCAGAGAGGAGTAATAGAGTAAACAAGCAAAGAAAAAAGCCCACCTAAAGTTGATCCAGACCTACCTGTGGGCCAGGGACTGCTCTGAACCCTTTGAATGTTTTATCTTCTGTCATTCCCAGCATCCTCTGGGGAAGGTGTGGCCACACTTACACTTGAGGGAGGGCAAAGGAGATCTTTCTCAAGATCCCAGGCCTACTTGCTGGTCAGTCACCTGAGCATGCTGGATCCAGACCTTTGGGTCTGAAGAATCTGTAAATCCAAATATTTACATGTAATATCCCAATTTTTAAATGTTAGCAAAAAATTCCTAAGTGTTATTAAGAAACTCGAATTATTAAGAAACTCTGTCAGCTAAACAAAACATATACAGCTGCTGGATTAAGCACCGGAGCTGCCAGTTTGTCTTCTTTGATATCAGGGATGTTGTTTAGTTTTTCACTCTTATAAAACTTATTAATAAGTCAGATTTGGAGGCTGAAAACTCATATTCCCCATCTGAATTTTATCAATTCTTAGTTAAGTGATCTTGAACAATCACTTACGTTCTCCGAGTTTTTGTCTCCTCATCTATAAAACAAAGATAATTCCTGTCACAAGAGAAGTAGTGTGAGAATCACACAATTCTATAGTGTTGTATAATAGTCATATTGAAGCACTTACCAACTTAAGCACTGTGTAATTAGAGCTACTGTTGTCGTCTCCTCATATCTAGGTGTGAGCAGAAGACACGCGCATTCACTGAGGACGAGGCGTCGCACCAGGATGGTGCCTTGCCGTTCACCAGCGGTGGCATGGGCACAGCTCACAGACGAGCATTCTGTGACTCAGAGAGGTCAAGGAAATGGCAAAAGCCAGCAGAGTAGGACTGAAATTCACGTGGGGATTGCTTTATTCTATTAGTCTTCATGCTTTTAGTGGCAGCCGGACTTGCCAAACGGTCTGATGAGGACTTGCTACTTTTTACGAAGCTCCAGGTTGGTGAGTACTGATGAAGAAAGGAAAACGCACAAAATCCAGGAAGAAAAGGCCTCACCAGAGCTAGACTGACCCCCAGCCCCACGTCCCCACGCTGTGCATGGGGATGACAGACCCCCCCCCCGCCCCCAGGGGATGAGGACGGAGCAAGGGTTCTGATCTCTTCTTTCCTGAGGGCAAGGACTGGGCCCTGAGCTCTGTCTGGCCTCTGCCACGCATCCTGCCCCAGGGGAGTGCAGGGGTGCTGCTGCCTGCTGTCACAGCTCAGCCACCCACACAGCAAAGCCACTCTGGCAGATGCTGACCTTCTCAGTCTGCAGGTGATTTGGGACCTCCTCCCCAACCACATTGTCCCTCTGTGTTCTGTTTCAGTTGGTTCCAAACTCAGACAGGGCAGAGATATGCTGTTTCAAGGTCCCCAAACGCCCAGGGCAAGCTTGAGAGTGTGAAAGAAAGCTGCCCCTTCTTTGGCTCCAGTGGTCTCCTGCACAGGCCTCCTTGCAGACCACTGTCCAGCTAGCATGAATCCTCCCCTCGACCAGGGAACTTTAGCCTAAAAAGATTTCCATTACCTGAGGACAAGGCCAGGCAGCTCCCTGTGCAAACCCAGAGGCCTGAGTCAACCTGGGAAAAAGGATCTGGCTCTTTATAAAAGTCATTTGTCTTTTAGGGTAGGACCTTTATAATCGAGGCCTCTTTTTACAGAGTTCAGCAATCTGTGGGGGAAGGGCAGTTTCTTTGCAGCTAATTTCTGTTCAAGCCCCCGTCCTAATTCTTTTCCAGTCATTAAAGAAGAAAGAAATTTAACATGGCTGTGTAACGAATACCCAGCCGCATGGAATTATAGGAGGGATGGTTTCCCCAGCAGATTCAACGGTGGTAACGATAACAATAATCAATACAAATTAGGCACATGCTTCTGTTTTAATGCACTTAGTAACTAGATCTCTTGTCCTCAAATAAGTCTAAAGGAGAACTGTGTTCTCCTAAGCGACTGAGGGCTGTTGTGAGGGAGGTGTGCATCCCTATCTGTGTGTGTGTGTGTGTGTGTGTATGTGTGCGCGCATGCACATGTGCTTGTGTGTGTGTGCGCGTGTGTGTGTGTGTTCCCTTTTCTCTTAGGGATTCTATAGCTTCCTTCATTCTTCACCTCTCTCATATTACAGAAAGAAGGTAATTTTTCCTGGCCATTTACTAAAGCTCATTAAAGACTGGAAAGAACAAACAATGCTAGTCCTCAGAGACTACCATTCAAAGTCACTCTACAATTCTCTGTTCTAATACTTGAGACAAATTAATTATTCCTTAGTGAAAAGTGTATAATTCCTATTCTTCATTTTTGGGGGTAGGGAATAATAATGGGAAGTTTCTATCTGAGTGAAAAGCTGTCTGTGCTGAAGGGAAATGAGAAAAAATGTGTGTTCTGAGAGGAGTAAAAGCAATTATTCTAATAATAATTCCAAGAATATTAATGTCTTTTAAAAGTAGATTGCCTTCAAATAAACACAGAGGATGAAGCGATGGGAGGCTGGTTTATTTATTAATCATTCCAAATGTGCATTCTTCTAAATGAACAACTGCACGATCAACTTTGCCGGCACATATTAAATTTAGTTAAACAGCAACTTGCAAATGTCTCAAAACTTTTGTAACCAGAGACTAATTTGTTTAACACATTTAAAATGTTATATTGATGTAAAGCCCCGCATATTAAACTTCAAAGGGAAAAGCTCTTGAGAGTTCCTCATTTTAAAGACTCCATGCTAGAAACGAGAGGGAGGCAAGGCTCATGCCTCATTCTCCTGTTTTGTTTTGTTTTTAAACACGAGGCAGTCTCTGGGCCCTGGCCCTCATCCTCCACGCTGTGTCTGGTCATCTGCAGAGCAGCAAGTATCTGACCGTGGAGCCTGTAAGGCTATGGTTAAGAAAGGTCTAGTGTTTCCCTTTCATCTCTATTAATTAATCCTGGCTCCGTGTGCCCAGAGTACGTTGCTGTTGACATCACCTTTTCCTTACACTTTAAAGAGTCCCAAGAGAGACCCACTGCAGAACAAAACTGGACAAAGCATACATTTGGTAACCATTTTATTTCTCAATTACCAACCTAAACGTATGGAAAAGATTTGTGTGCTATCCGATTTACACAACAATTATGCTTCAAAAGTTTAGAAATAAATAACTTTTTGCTTGGACTCATTAGTTTGTCTACCAAATGTAATTGGTGTCAACTAACGAGTTTGCTCCATGGCTTGCCCTTAATTACTGATAAAAGCTAAATTGCAACTCTATCCAATCAGCAACTAGTTTATTCATGAGAGTATAGTATTCTTTAAAAAGCTCTGTTTGTTCTAATAAGTGGTTTTGTGTTTGGCTGAAACCTTCCATAAGCCCCCTTAACATAAGCAAAGGACTCTTAATAACTATATACAGTGAAGGAATAGCATTATTGCCTTTATTCAAACAGATGAAACAAAGGGAAACTTTATGAGTTTCAAATGTATACATCATAAACTTACCAGGCCCCCAAATCTCATCCATCTGGTGGGAAATAGATATTAGTACCCCTAAGACTGATATTGAGGATTTGTTTCCTTTCCTAATGTCTCAAATTGTTCTGAAGTATTCCTTGCCTTCTGAAGTAGTGAGAAACAAGAGAAACTCAATAGTGGTATGAGGCATGTTAAAGCTTAATGGTATAAACAAGGGTTGGCTGAGGCTGAAATCTCACATTAAAAATAATGGGCACCGTGGAAACAAGAGTGTTAAGAGATAACATGTGGTGGGATTATGCCGGGAGAGTCAGGACCAGAAAAGCCCACATGCAGAAGCCCCACCCCAAAGACAGCCCTCTCTGTGATTGTTGTGATTTTCAGAAAATTAAACAAATCTCATCAGGGCTATTATGAATTTGGAAGGTCGGTTCTCACTTTATAATAAGTAAGAAGCTTTTGCCTGTAAGCATCAGAAAACACCATGAAGTGTTCAAAATAATAGGACTTCTCTTCTTAGGTAACAAGAAGGTAGAAATTGAGAGTTCCTGATTTGGTTAATCCAGGGACCCATCAATGTCATTGAAGTCACAAGTTCTTACTATCTTTCTAATCCCTTTGCTCAGTGTGTTGGTGACCTCCCTCTGGTCACCAGATGGGTAGGCAGGAGGTCGAGGCATCTTACTCTCATGTAATAGCATCTAAAGTCAGAAGCCGCGTGCAGTTTCTTCCATTACAGATTTTTTTTTTCCTTTTGTGGTTGTTTGTTTGCTTTAATAAAGACCAAGGGCACCTTTCCTGGAACTACCTGCTGTTGACCTCCTTCATCTTGGTCAGAATGGGGCCATGTGCGTACTTTTAAAACAATCTGTGGCAAAGAATATCTTATGCTTAGACTAATTGTAATTTACCTCCAGAGGCTCTGGCAGGGCTCAGTTCCTCTAACACACTTGTCATTTTGATACCTGAACAAAACCATGATTTTACTGGAGAAGAGAAAGGGGCTGGTGGCGAATGATTTGCTGGAAAGTGTCTGTCACATGCTTGAGCTGATCATTGCAGGATAACCGTGGTCAGTGACCTCTAGCCAGAAGTAAAAGATCAATGTAAATATGAGTGCAGAGGACAAAGTTGACAGTGGTGTTTAGTCTGTTGTGACTTCTCACACTTGTTCTCCTGACAAATCATTCCGCAATAAATTAGATCAGGTCCTGGCATTGGAAGGGGGTGCAAATGACCAAGTGATGAAGGGACAAGAGTGCAAAAGGAGGCAAGAGAAGGCCCTTCCACTAACTTGCCCTGTGATCCTTGCTGATTCCTGGACCTCTGCATAGCTCATCAACTTCACTGTAAGATGAGAGGTTCTAACCAAAAGATCCCTAATACCTCTTTTCACTTTGGAATTTGATAGATTTTCCACTATACTCACTGCCATCTGGTACACCTCCTTCGTCTCTTTATTCTCCAGCTGATACAAATAGCATGTCAAATTCTCTCTCTCCCTTTGGATGTTTCTTTGCCCTTAACTATTTCTTCTCAGACTAGAGCAGAAGAGCTTGGAGGACAAGATAGCACTGTGCACCTTGCAGCCTCTTGTGCTCCTCAGCTGCCATGTATGTAGGCTTCCTTGGTGCTGCCCACTGTACAAAGTGCTTCGCTCAACACAGTAGGGCCTGTGCCATTATTTCCTTGTTGGTTTTGCTCCAGCAGCTTTGGATATCTTTAGATTTTACTAAGAGACGCAGGAAAGGAACATTCGTGAGGCAGAGGTATTAGAGGTTTAGTCTGTGATCAGAAGCATGAGGCCAGGCCCAGGCCCACAGGGTCACAATTTCTGTGAATAAAGCAGCGCTGCCAGCTTCCTAATGCCACCCACTCATTTTATAAGCACAATTTCCATAAATGGCAGTAGAGTTAGAGGAAGTAAGAGAGACTAGTTCCCATAACCTGCCTTGGTCTTAGAGACAAATGACAATGGAATATTTAGCTTTAAAGGACTTTATGAAGGAAAATGAGAAGGCTTTCACCACAGACTGGAGAAACAGAAACTGAGAGACTCCGAATTTTGAGGTTCATGTCATGCCCTTTGGATTCTTTTTTTGAAAATCTGTAGCATTATTTTTCTTAATATTTGGTTAGAGGTAATTATTTCTCATCATTTATTTTTTCCATAATTTTATTGATAAACAGATAGCAATGAGACAGTTTCAAATCAAATCGCTAGGACAGTTTCGATAACTAACACACTGCATACATCCTTCTTAGTGGTTAATTGCTGTACAAGATGTGGACTTGAGATCCTATTTACAAACACCATTAGAACAGATCATTCTATTCATTAAGAGAATGTAACTATATATCTATCCCATCCACTTTGAATACACAGATACAAAATGGACATTCATCTGTATACCCCTTTTTTCCTAAGTTCCATTATTTGAATATTATAGGTGTGTAAACTCAGCAA
>NW_004524685.1:2232288-2248074 GCF_000260255.1 Octodon degus | reverse complement strand
TCTGTGAAAGCCTGAGAGAGTGTTTTCTCTCCATGTGACTCTCCTTATGCACACTCTACATCATCGATCACTTTCCTCTTTGGTCCCATAATCTCCTTGATCAGAAAATTTGGGACACTACCGAGGTACATGACGTGACAGTACAAGTTCTCATATGTCCTGAGTCTTAATTGACCTTAGAAGGTTAGGGCCAAAATGTTGGCTTTCCTTGCAGCCAATTTTGGTCTGCAAACTTAGGTTGTTAACCATCCAGAAGACAAGCTTATTGCTATTATCAAATGACTTAGACTATTAAGCTTAACCTCACTATCTTATTTCTCATCATTTATACACTTGACCAAACTGAGTTTATTCTCCTGAGGTTGACAAGCAGGTAGCTGTAATGAAAAGAATCCATGCAGTGAGTTCCTTTTTTTGCAGTTGTTGACGTTGTTGCTTCTTTTTAGAAGTCAAGATAGCATGGTTATTTTGCAATTAGTAGCACTATGAACAAATACCTGACTTTTGGTCCATCATGGGGTCAATAAGAGCACCATTTTACTCCATGCCCTCAATTCAGCGCAGCTCTAACCAGGATAGAGTTTGGAATGTTTATGCAACACAAAGTATTGTGGCAAACACTGTTTGCTGCCTCAGGATCAGTCATTTCCCTGGCCCCACTTCTCTGCTAACCTGTTTCTGATTCCTTTTTATGGCAAATCATCTATTGATTCCAAGGAAGGTGCTCGTCTTGCTCAGCTCAGCCCAGGGGTTTAATCCTGATTGGCCGAGGGCTGTGCATATGACCTTGTTTTAGCAAAAGAGACCCAAAAGGGAGGAAGTCTGATGTGCGTATTTCTTTTCCATAAAGACAATTTATCAAATCAATGAATTATTTTTAGTCATCATTTTGAATTCTTAGCAGCATTCACAGATTTGACTGGTGTCCGCTTTACAATGTTTTCCTTGTGTAGTCTCTGGTTCTCTCAGTTTTATTGTCTTATTTTTTCAGATGTTAACTTTCTCCTCTTTGTGGTTTCTAAAGTTGGGGCTCCCTTGGGCTCAATAATTAGCCTCTTTTCTCTCACTCTGTGTAGCTCATTTATAACTGCAATGTTGTCTATATACTGACATTTTCCCAATTTATTTCTGTAGCCCAGACTTTTCTTATGAACTCCATTCTTCCATGTCTAACTGGTATGTCATCTTGACCACATAGATCATTAAATGAGGACTTCAACCTTATTGTGTTTAGGTCCAAATATTCTTTCTAGGACTTCCCTATTTTCATGAAGGATAACTTCTATTCACTTGCTTACACCAGAAAACTGGAGATTATGCTTTATTTTGTTATTTCTCTATAATTCCTGACACCATAGCTTGGCATATGCTTTTAATATCATCTTGGAATTACATCTGCAATCAATTTTATGTCTCTCATCACTTCTAACCTTTGCTTTGCTTCATGTTAACCTGATCTCATGTGGACTAGTACAATAATCTCTTGATCCTGTTCCCTCTTTCACTTTTGCCTCCCACGTGAGTTAGAGTTGATTTCTATTGAAAAATTAACAGAAATTTAAACATAATATATTTATTTCTTACACGTTAGTTTGGAATTAACTATTCCAGGGCTATTTGGATAATGTGATAGTGTTGCCCAAGACCTATCTTTCACCATGGCCGCCATCTTTTACCTGTCATCTTCCATCATTCCAGGACCAGGCTTTATTCAAGCGCACAACTTCAAACCTGAAGGCTTTCACATGTTGAAGTATGAGCCATTATGTCCACATATCAGGCCCAAAGAAGGAGAGAAGAAAAGGAGCAGAAGGGATCTTTAAGTACTTTTCTAGAAGTCTCATCTTCATTTCATCTTATACGTTATTTATTGAACATAATCACATGATTCATGGGGCTATAAGGGAAGTTTAGGACAAGGAGACTTTTATTCCAGGCCCCAAAACTCACAGTATAAATTGGGGTTCTGTATCTGAGGAGGAAAAAAAAGAAGGGTTAAGTTTATAACTCTTTCAGCAACACATCTCTTCAACCAATTCTTTCCCAAGGTCAGGTAAATTTTTTAAAAATTAAATCAAATTATGCCACAATCCTATTTAACATCCTGCAATATCTTTCCCTTTTGCTCATATTAAAATGTAACCACAGTATCGCCCTCCAATAGCATCTCTCATACTTTCTGTCTGTCTCATTCCCCTCTAGAAACACCAGTTGCGGTTGAGCAGGTCTCATTTATTCCCATCCTGGAGCTTTTGCATTACTTGTCTGGCTCCTGAAGTTCATGTTTTTGAAATGTTGGAACAATTTGACACCTCACTTCATTCAGGTACATCCTCTGCCCCGGGTCTGACCTCAGTCTTTAAAATGATGGCTGTATACCCATTATCAGGCTTCTGCACAGTCTAGAAAAATCTTAGTTTAAGGATATTGAACCAAATCATAAAGACACATTCCACAGTATACACCATTTGAATGTGCCCTGTATCAGAACTGCATTAAATTACAACTTTTGTCAAGTCAGTTACCTTTAGTAGACATTACAGGGCCAGCCAGATAGCTCAGCAGCAGACTCAGGGGCCAGGGTTCACTCCTTGTCATGCTATGCAGGTCCCACCTCCAGGGCATGCTGAGACAATGATTGAGACTGGGCGTGGTGGTGTGTGCCAATAATCCCAGTTCTTGAGAGGCTGAAAACAGGAAGATCACTACAAGTCTGATCTGTGTGGTGAGATCCTGTAGATCCTGTATACATAAAAAGACAGAAATTTCTCATTTTAAAATCTGAATGTTGTAATAGTGGTTTCATGTTGGGAGTGCCTGTCATTGTGGTTTTCTGAATATGGGTGGCTTGTCATGACATGCCAGTTACTGCTAAGATGTCTCTTGGGTAGGTGGATGTTCAAGAAGGGGGTGGTGAATGAAAGCAAGAGACAGGAAAAGGAATACTGTGGGACTGTACTGCTTCAAGGTTGTATATGGTGAGATTTTTGGACTTATGTGCAAACATGAGAAGCATAGAATTCTTTATCCTATTTTTAAAATATAATCTAATTTTTAAATGTTTTTTTATCATCTTATGTAGGGACTTAAAGTTCAACATATCAATACTTGATGAAAAATACCTGTTCCTTATTATGCCAAAGATGTTTGAAATGCAGTGAGATAGTGAGGTTAAGTTTGATAGCCTAAATCGTTTGATAATAACAATAAGCTTATCTTCTGGATGGTTAACAACCTACGTTTGCAGACCAAAATTAGAGAAAAAGGAGGGCTACAAGGAAAGCCAACATTTTGGCCCTAGCCTTCTAAGGTCAATTAAGACTCAGGACATATGAGAACTTGTACTGTAACGTCATGTACCTCGGTAGTGTCTCAAATTTTCTGATCAAGAAGATTAGGGGCCCAAAGAGTAAAGTGATCGATGACGTAGAGTGTGCCTAAGGAGAGTCACATGGGGAGAAGACACTCTCTCAGGCTTTCACAGAGAGCACATTGGCCAAGCATTGGCTGTGACTCATCCACATGACTGACACTGACAAAGGTTCTACAATCTGAGGTACAGGATCTCAGGATAAATCCTGAGGGGATTTCACTGACCTTCTCCGACCAAAAAGCTACAACTCTTGTTGCATAGGTCCTGCTTTACCTTGGTCTTAACCATCCAGTAGAAAAGTATGAAGATGAAATATAGGAAGTAAAGCCATGTTGTTATGTTGAGCTGTGGGGGACTCAGGTCAATAATTTCTGACATTGCCAGTTAAACAGAAGACCCAATGCTATTATGGGCTACTGGACTCTTTTAGAATATTTTGCTGAGTTTACACACCTATAATATTCAACAACGGAACTTAAAAAATTGGGGTATAACTATGAATGTCCATTTTGTATCTGTGTATTCAAAGTGGTTGGAATAGATATATAGTTGCATTCTCTTAATGAATAGAATGATTTTTTCTAATGGTGTTTGTAAGTAGGATCACAAGTCTGCATCTTGTACAGCAATTAACCACTAAGAAGAATATATGCAGTGTATTATTTGTTGAAACTGTACTTTCGATTTGATTTGAAATTGTCTCATTGCTATATGTTTATCAATAAAACTTTGAAAAGAAAAAAAAAGAACCAGTAAAAAATAAAAAAAAAAAATCTGAATGTAAGAGTACTGATACATGTTTTATATCTTCTGTTACCTCTATTATGACAGTCCAGTGGTCTAACAATTGTTTAGAGCAGGGTTTCTCAACCTTGTCACTATACATTTCTGGAAGGATGATTTTCATAAAGTACTTTCCCCTCCTGGAAGGCTGTTTACCAGCATCCTTGGGCTTTATCTGCCAATACCAGTTTCCCCAGTTGTGACAATCAAAAGCACACCCAGACCCTGTCAAATGTGCAGTGTGGTGGGGTCATCCTGGTTAAGAACCACAGCTTTAGAACTAAAACTGCACCATTGTATTTAATAGGATTTTTTTTTTTTCTCCAAATGCCTTCTGGGCAGGTTTGGCTGGCTTGAGTTGTGGGGATTGAACCACAGCAACCTGAGCCTAACTGCTCTGTTGAAGCAGCCACTTAAAGAACTGAGCTAAGGGGCAGGCCCCCACCAATGTATTTAATAAAGTCCCTCGCCTAACTCATCAGCAGAGAGGAAGGGACATGAGAGCTTTCTCAGTCTCTAAGCTTTGCAGAGTTCCAAGTTTTGAACCTCGGATTTGATAAAGATCTTGAGACCTTAACTTCTATAATTTGAGATTCTCCAATTTTAATTTAATTAATTAATTTATTTATTTTGTATTTTTAGGGAAGGTTCTACAGGGTGTTCAGGGTCTCACTACTAGATCAGACTCGTAGTGATCCGCTTGTTTAGAGCCTCCCAAGTGCTGGGATTACAGGCTCACACGACCATGCCCAGTCTCAATTGCTATCTCAGTGTGCCCCGGGGGCAGGGCTGGCACAGCAGGCCTGGAGATCAAACCCCTGGCCCCTGCGCCTGCTTGCAGGGTTTTTAATCCACTGAGCTATTTGACCAGCCCTTTCAATTTTAAAATGGGGGTAAAGATACCAACTATGTCAGGTTGCTAATAAAACGAAATGAACTGTTACACAGAATGAATCTAGCCCAGTGTCTGGTATGCTTGAAAAGTATTTGTTATGTCTTGTTTATGAGTTCAAATGGAAAAATCTGAGCAGAGAACAATATTGTGGCTATTTGTTACACTCCACATGTGAGGAGGGGAATCTTGTTGGGGTGAGAGAGGGCCGGGGGGTGTCCTATAGAACTTCTCAGAGCAGAACAGAACTTAGAGTTGCCATGAAATGTGTAAATACAAGAGAACTGTAAGAGCACCGGAGCTCAATGAAAACTTGAAATAGAAGACACGGTTCAGATATTCAATTATATTATTATTTTATAGTATATTTAAATATATCCTAATTTTATATATATTAGATAATGATGTTCAATTATATTACTGTTTTCAGGTCCATCATTTATCTTGCATGGAGTGTTACTTGAATATTCATTAAGGTTAATTTTTCTGGTTTTACATTGCTGTAGTCAAGGTTCACAAGAGAAAATATTTAATACAGACACATAATTTATGGGATTGTTTTATAATATTGACCCATATAATCAAATGCAAAAGAGCATGGTAGATCTGTCCACATCTTAAAGACCCAAATAATTCAGCTGAGGGCCTGGGTCCCATGGCAATGTCCTGAGGAGTCCAGCTGAAGACCTAGAGCCCATGGCAATAGCTCAGGCAAGTCTGTTCCAAGGATCTGCACTGGGAAGACCCAAAGGTCAGTGGTGGAGGCTAGAAAGCCTGCGCCAATAGGGTGAAGGATATGTGCTAGCAGGCAGGGGGATCTGAACAGAAGCCAGGAAGCAGTACTCAAGGTAAGGACCAGCGCTCCCCCAAAGACAACTATAGCCATCCTCGGCAACAGTGAGGACCTAAGCAACCCCAATGGTGAGAACAGCTGAGTTCATATCAGGAAAGCCAGCACAACAGGCTTCACCAGGAGGATCAACAGAATCAACATCTTCCCCTGTAGTTCTCTGTTTATGCTGTTGGCAACAATCCTCAGGTGGCCTTCTACAGCCAGAACCACAGGTGTTACAAGTTGTCCACTAGTTGGTCCCCAGCATACATTTTTGTTTTTGAGTTTGAAGACTTTCAAATAAAATTTGGTTACTTTTGACTTCCCCTTCTTCTATCACTATGCCTCAAGCCACCATCTTCACTGGGTTGATTGCTGCAAGGATCTCCCGTCCAGAGGTCTCTGCATCTGCCTCATTACTCTATAGTTGTGTCTCAAAATAGTGGCCAAAATTAGACTTCTAAAATATAAAACAGATTGCATCTCTTTGCCCAGAAACCTCCACTAACATCCAGGTAAATGTTCAAGGCTCTGGTCTGCCCCATTCTGAGCTCCAATCTCTAGCTGGCTCCCATCCTACTTCTAAACCACCCCAAGCGGATCTCCAGGCATTTGCACCACTGCTGCTTTTAACTAGAACTCTCCACCCCTCAGAATCATGGCTCCTTTTATTCCTTTAGGTCTCTGCAAAAATATCACCTTATCGTTGAGATCTCCTCAGAATTATTTGCATAAAGTAGTGCTGTACCATCAAGACCCATCACACCCTGGTTGCACCACTCTGCTTGAACGCTAGTTGACACAGAGTAGGTGTTCAATAGCAGGTGAGGAATACGATGTTTTTTTGGAATAGATGAACAGGGAGTAGCAACATTTTAATCCAGGAAAAGTATAAATGCAGAAACTAGAGCCGGAAATATAGCTCAGTCGCACAGCACTTGCCTGCAAAGCACAAGGTCCTGAGTTTGATTCCTGATACCTTCCTCCCCCCGAAAAGAAAACTATGAGCCCATTTGTACAAGTCAAAGATGCATATTCCTTAATATACCTACATCTACCAGGCTGGTTCCTTGTCCTACCAAACATTTGTCCCTAACAACTTTGACACATGTAAGTAACACCCCCCCCCCATACACACTTCTCTGAATAGTCATGGATACTTTCTAGCAGGTGAAAATTACAGTGCTTATGATAGAGAAACAGGTAATAAATTAATATTAGCTTCATTAAGAAGTCAGTTATCTGCATCATTCTGGCCATTCCACTCAGGCTACTCTATCCTGAGTATGGAGGGATGTGGAAGCCAATTGGATTCTCAGGTCTAGACTTGGCTCAAGTGCCTGTCGTAGGCTGCTGAGGTCACTTCCTTAGAGACACCCTGAGGTCTGCTCTGGGATGACACCCCTTACTCTTTCTGAGGACATGTTTTGGACATAGTGCACTGTACCATCCCTACTACACGATTCTAGCACTCTTCAACTACATTCTATTTGACTGGAATTTGACAGTTTTTTAAAAATAGTTTCATACCTGTTTCTTTCTGGTGTGGTACCTTTCCAGATGCATAGATTCTCAGTGGGAGGAGACTTCTGAGGAGTCATCCCTTGGGAAGCCTAAGAGGAGTGTCCCTTCCCCTCTCCTACAGAGCAGACTCAGGAGCTGAGAATTCTTGAGGGATCCTCAAGCTGAGGGGGTGAGTGGGCTTTGCCCTTGGCACCACCATACTAGCCCCCTATTTCTGCTAGGACACCACTGTTGAAATTCCTACTTCATAATTTTTGGAGCTTCTCTGCTTCTAGCTTTTTTCCAGACTAGTCCTAAAGACTTGTGTTGATTCTAAGAACTCCTGATGGTTTTCGTGAATTCTTTTGTGTGTGAGTTAGTTATTAGGATTTGTTTCTTAATGGTTACACACTCTGAGTGGAGTGAGGACACTCCAGTGTTTTGCTCCAGGCTCTGGTGGGAAAACACTTTGAACAATAAGGAAGAAATAGAATTGTTCATAGTAGAGGGAAAAGATTAAGAACAAAATACTCTACTTGGCTTTTTCTAAGGCATTTGTTTTAGTTTTCTATTGCTGCATAACAAATTACCATAAATACAGTGGTTTACAAAAATGTCCATTCATTATCTCAGCATCTCTTTAGGCAGCAGGTTGGGAATGGCTAGGTAGCTGGGTTCTCTGCACAAGCACTCATCAGAATGAAAGCAAGGTGTTAGCTGGGACTGCTGTATCATAAGAGGCTCAAGGTCCCCTACCAAGGTCACTCGCTGATGAAAGGTGTGTATCCTTAGAGGCAAGACTGGGCTCTCCCCATGTCCTTCCTAGCTGTTGGTGGTAACTACCACTCTCAGCTTATAGTGGCTGTCCTTCGGCCCTTCCCACATGTAGGTGTAGGTTCTTGTGCCTGTGCAAGGTGGCCCTCCAGCGGGCCCCTCACAGAAGTTTGGGCCTGCCACGCCAACAGGACAGCATTTTCCATGGCTCTGAATCTTTGCTTTCTTCCATCTCTGTCTTCTGGCCTCTCTTCCTAAAGGCTCACCTCATTAAGTTAGACCCACCCTCAGTCCAGGAGAAGTGTGTCCTCATAGGGCACATGTACCAGCTGGAATTGTGCTAGGGGGGAATCTTGGATAGCATATCTTGGAGGAGGCCACATGGAAAAGTATGTAGTTAGGCTCAAAATTATCACATATGTTCAAAGGTGGTCCAAGACAACACCTAGCGCTGTTGCTCTCCTGGGCATTGATGGAAGCAGTGTACCTGAGTGTCAGTGTGGGGACTTATTGATGTTTTAAGAAAAGTTGATAACACTGTTAAGTAGATGCTTTTCTTAAAATTAAGGACACATCAGGCCTGCCATTCCAGCCCCGCCCCCAGGGTGCGCTGAGCCGGCCATTGAGACTGGGCGTGGTGGCGCACGCCTGTAATCCCAGCTATTGGGAGGCTGTAAATAGGTGGATCACTGAGTCTGATCTAGTAATGAGACCCTGCACACCCTGTAGACTCTTCTCTAAAAATACAAAAAAAAAAAAAAAAAAAAAAAAAAAAATTAAGGACACATTTGTTGGTGCAGTTGGGGTATTTTCTTTTTTCTTGCAATGGCGCAGGCCTCACAAGTTGCATTTGGGTTGGAAGAATCACAAAACAAATTCTTTCTACTCAGGAAGAACGTACTCTCCGGTCATGAAGATCTGAGCAGTCATTACCACCCGCACGCACGTGGGAAAGGGATCATTCTCCATCACCCATTTGGCAAAATTGAAGCAAGATAATTGTCACACAACAGTGTCATAGTATCCATGACACCTGCTTTAAAAATAAATCTCCTGGCTTTGTCTTTCCCTTTATTTTCAATAAATGCTCCATTATTATTGCCACTGCATTAATCTAGCAGCAGGAAACCATTATCCTATGACAACAGTTTCTCCCATTAACATTATCTTTTAATTTTAAGATTGTTTAGATGACTGCTAGAAGCTACTAAATTAAGATAAAATGAAGAAAGACTTACTTTCTTTAAGGCAAGTGTTCAGTCAAGTTACTGCCTCCAATTTTGTCTGCTCTGGTAAAAGAAACACTATTATTTTATGTATCAGATTACAAAATACGATTTGGGTATAAGTTGAAATTTCCAGATATCTAGACATGCTTTAAATGTCATCTAGGAAACAACTATTAAATTTTAAATTATTATTTATATTGCTTGCTGTATTACATAGTATATATTAAGAGTTGGAAGGATAGTTATTTTTCTAGGAAGCAATTGCTGTAGTAAATAAAACAATAATGAAATCACAATGATGAAAATTCAGTAAAGGAATAAAGGACTTGTTTGTGAAGTTCATCATGAAAAGTAAATGAATTTAGAGAGTCTGACAAAAATGAGACAGTATGAAAATAAACACAAAACTAGAAAGGAGTTGCGATTATTGGTAATTATTATTAAATGTTCTGACACACTTCACAGTGACAGTTATAGTCTAGTAAGCAGTATTTGTAAATTTGATATTGAATATGTTATAAGCTTATAATATGTTATAACTTTCCAACTGTCCATTAATTCTAAAAAATTCTCCTTTATTCTGTCAGCTGTATTCAAGGAATGGAAGAGACACTCTAAAATCTTTCAATGTTTGTTTACTCTGCCTTCATCTGTTCTAATGGTCTCAGGGCTTTCTTTCCAAAACGCAGAGATGGAAATACTATAAATGAGGACTATATCTAAATAATGATTAGAGGAATGATTTTATACATTCAGTAGTTGAGATCTGTGATTCCCAGCTCTCATGAGTAAACCACGCAGAGGAAAATTAGAAGAAACTGAGTTACTGTTTTAATAGAATCTTTCTAGGGAAAAATGCTTTCATTGTGAATTACCCTATATTGTTAATGTAGTTCAAGTAGGCCATCAATATGTGTCCTATTTACTGATAGGTGCAAAATAGGTAGTGGGAGATCAATCAAAACCCCCTTCCATAAATTATCATGACTTCTAGAAATTATCAAAACTTCACTGGGGTGTCATATGTAGTCTTCCCAGCCATGAGTTATAGTCAATAATTCATTCCCTGACGGAGCTGATAACAGGCAGATATTCTAATAATGTGCTAGGATTTACTACTGGACACAAGCAGTAAGTAGGAATTTCAATACAGTGTTAAATGTTATCTCAGCAGAGAAAAGCAATAAAAACAGGACAGAGAGCCGCATTTTGCTACACTGCTTCGGTGTTTTAACCCTCTAATTAGCAGGAGCATGTGTAAAGGTAGTGGTGGTTAAGCTTTCACTCTTGTTTTTGAAACCAATTGTTTCCAGAGTATTGTTCTGTAATGACTTCTCCTGGCTTTATTGTTAGAGAGCACAGCAGATGGCTCTGAAAAAATGCTGAAAATAAAGTCTATTTCATTCTTCAGTTGTTGTCCCAAATTTGAAAATAGCTTCACTTGAATATTTTTCCTTTTACAGGAAACTTCCCTGCCTAAAAAATCATCATCTTAGACTAAAGGTCTTAAATATATTTTCAGTGATTTCTTATCACACAGAGAAATCGACAAATTTGCTTTCTCTGTCAGAATGTTTTGAAGCTAGAAAAGAAGTGGTGATTCATCAAAAACAATTTTATTATGAAATTTGATTTATGTTGAGAAATATAAATGATGACGTTATAATGTGTACCTCTGTGTGGAGGGAACACATTTTAGTCAATTGAGTTATCCAATTTTATTATTTTAAAAAATCCATATCTGGTTGTTCTTTTTATTCAAAAAAATTTATGGTGCTGTATGGAGTAGACTTGTGTGTTTTTCAAGTCTATGGACAGCTATGGATTGTACTCCCTAATTCCAACAGTGTCATTCATTCTAATTGGATGAATAAATATTATCATATTTTCATCAACTTCTTGGTGGGCAGATAGGAACTGATGTTACACTTTAAAACATATTTTATTGCAAACCTACATAAAGAAAGGGCATAATTATATCAATACTATAATTAACAATAGTTGTGGTTTGGGGCTCTTAAAATTTATGAATTATTAGCCTTTGCTTAACCAAGAATAGAGGCAACATAAGGGAGGATGAATTATGTCTTAATGCCTTAGTTTCTCTATCAATGGTGCTCATTTGCTAGTCTTTAAGGAGAGCAACAGTAATTAATTTTAAATGGAATAACTATTTTCCACTGAATTTTTAATTTTAACACATATACTTAGGGATAATCACCTCGTGTATATACAAATGACCCAGTCATCTATATATTCCCTTTTGTAACTATAACAAAATTAAATTTACCCATGCAATGACTTAACTCAACTTTAATAAGCATTGTCTGTTGACCCTTTAGGCCATTTAGAAGACCCTGATAAATACATAATATATGCAACATACAGTATACTCCGATAATTTATGTGCAGTGGTGCATACTGAATATCACTTGCACTTGAACACTGTTGACAAAATTCAGTCCTATAAGTAAGTAGTACAGTAAGCCAAATAATTTTTCCTAATACGATTTTTATAAAGAAACTGGTCATTTCTTGCCATGATACAAAAGTTGCCTTGCTATTTTAGGCAAGATTCTGGGTCATAGATACATACCGATTGTCTTTGGTGAGGTGCCTACTGGTTGGAATCACTGGGATTGCTGCTGGGCCTGGTGGCACAAGCTTGTAATTCCAGCGCTCAGGACGATGAGGCAGGAGGGTCTTTGAGAGTCCGAGACCAACTTGGGCAAACAAAGCAAGCTCAAGGCCAGCCTGAACTGCATAGCAATATCCTGTCTCAAAAAGACAATAAAAATTAAAATCATTGGGTTGCTATTTTTTAATTTAAAGAATGCTTTAATAAGACAACTGCCTATCCGTTTATCACATTTGGTGAGATATTTCTAAGGGATTTGAGAAATACTAAAAAGGTAGTCGGTAAATCCAAAGGATTGTTATCAATGTTTTGCAGCCAGTAAATGATCTCTTGAGATGTAGTCTTTTTAAAGATACCGAGTTGGGGCCCAGGCCCATTCTCAAGTGCTACACCTTCCCTCTGCACCTCCTTCTCCCCAACACTACCCAACACAAAGGCACAGCAACCGACTGCTATTTCTCTCCCTCAGGGCTTCTCTCTTGGTAGCTCTCAGGGTCTCTTCTGTTCACACTTTCCACACATTGTCCCAAACTAAACCTTGTCAGATTCACCTTAGAAGAACTTTCTGATTTAAGGGGATCTTTCTGATGGCAGCAATAAAGGTGGGCAGATTTTTTTTTTTTTAAAGTGTCTTTCCTAAAAAGGCTTCCTTCAAAAACCTTTTGCATTGACTTTAAAAGGATAAAACATTTTTTTTTTTTCCCAGTCAAAGAGCCGAGGCACTTGTCAGGACAGGTCCGTGCGGAAGCTGTGGCTGTCCAGAGGAGATTTTGAGGGAACTGTCATTTGGAGAACACGGCATTGATGTGGCTGCACAGCCTGAATGAGAAGGGAAGGTGTGGAGCAAATAATTGTGGAGGGGGGGAAGTGGGAGGGATGAGGGCTTGACCTTGGATCAATATAATTGCTACATTTAATCCAGATTTAACAAGGAAGTCATTTGAGTCTCTCCCTTTTCCAAAACACCGTGTTTTTGTTTTTCATTCACATTTTAAGGGAGTAACTTCCCTGAACTACTAGGCCAAACATAACATTACTTTGAGTTTGGCAATTTTATT
Source organism: Octodon degus (assembly GCF_000260255.1). Taxonomy (NCBI): domain Eukaryota; kingdom Metazoa; phylum Chordata; class Mammalia; order Rodentia; family Octodontidae; genus Octodon; species Octodon degus. The sequence continues at coordinate 2,234,992 of NW_004524685.1, read as the reverse complement.
TTACACTACGATTTTTTTTTTTTTTTTTAAACACACAGGTGCAGAGTTTTATTTATTTATTTATTTTTGGCAGAACCGGGGTTTGAACTCAGGCCCTTGTGCTTGCCAGGCAAGTGCTTATTCTACTGAGCCATCTCCCCGGCCCCTACACTAGGGTTAGTACTTGAGAGCACAGTTGCTTATATTTGTTTGAAGAAGACCCTGACACAGAACTCCTTTATCCATAGTGAAATTGTTTTTGCAGGTTTTGTGCTTTGGATCAGTGAAAATAAAAGATGGGCATTGTGATGTTTGAGACTCAGGCAGGCCCTTTCAGAGCTCAGCTCTTGCTACCCAGATGGGAAAGAGCAGTTGAATGCAAACAATGCAGAAATAAAGTTTACCCAGAGGTGGCGCTGTGGTTAAAGTACACCTGAATTTTGATTACACTGAATGGATTTATTCCTTACCCCTAAGAAGAGAAATGTTAGCCATTATCACTTTTATATTTCTAAAACCACAACATTAGCAAATAAAGCTGTCTGGGAATACGTTCCCACCCATTCTAATCTACAGAGACAAGTGTAAAGGCCTCGCTTACTCCACACACACAATTACAGCCAAAACACTGAAACCACCTCCTGAAGTTCAGGCCTGCTGTACCCTAGAGATCTATATTAAAAGTTTTATTCACTCTTCTCTCTCTTCTACCATATAAAACTACCTGGGTCCTTTGGAGAATCATTCAGTGACATCTGAACATGTTCTTGACTAAATTGATAGCATTTCATTTTAGAATTAAAATTTCATTTTAGTGTACATACTTTAGAAAATACCACAATACATCATAGACCCATGTGTTATTTAAGAACAATCATTTTTAAAACAGGAAATAAAAATTATTTGGCTTACTTTCATTTGTAGATGAGAAAATGAAAGTCCAGAGAATGAAATTTACTTGTACATGACAAAGTTTAATGGAATCAGAGTCTACTAAAGCCCTGTGTCATTCATTTTGATTATCAGCAATTTGAAAATGAACCCTAGGTATATTAAAACGTATTATTTCTTTATGAGTTTCTGTCCACATTTGGTTTGAGGTTCTTTTGACTAACCTTCAAGGAGCATTACATGTTGTAGGTGGTTTTCTGTAATCATGCCTATCTAAGGCTATTTTCCGTACAGGACATTTTAATTACTATTATAGTTTTAATGATTTTTTTACAAAATGTTTTTCATATGTGTACAAGGTGAATTGATTATAACGGTGCAATTTTAAATACAAATCAATAAAATTACTTCATTTGGTTTTAACACACGAGGTATTTAAGATGCTAGAATAAAGAAATGAGTACTTTAATTAGTATTTAAAATGTCCTCTGCCTGGTTTTATAAGCAATTATTATTCTTCCTTTTGAAGCCCTAATTATGCGGAGAGTTAAAGGACAGAAATCTCTGAACAGTGACTAAAACTAGATGTCCAACACCTGTATGGTCTTGCTAGATTTTTCCTTCAAGTTCCTTTCCTCAGTCTAGCAGTGTCTTGTGTAACACACTGTGAAAACCTGTCCCACAAGGCTGGTTTTACTTAATGATACTTAGCGGAAGAGCTTTGCACTTTCATGATAATGTCCAATAGAAAGATCTCTCTGGAACTTACTAATAATAATCAGGCCCAATATTAGCCTCCGATTGGAGATTTATTAAATCTAATTGGCAGAGTAAAGTTGAATGGCTAGGTATTCAAGCATCTAGGCTGAGCTTCGGCCCTGGAAAGTGCCTCTCGGGCCAGCACCTTCACATCACTCCTCAACTCGTGATTTGTGCTAGAAATGACAATTCTTGCTCTCCATAGGCTGTGCGATTGCGAAGCTTGCATCTATCTCCTTCCATTGCTTTGGGAGGATGCCAGAAGCTCAGTATTCTTCCTTAACCGTGGGCAAGACAGCAGGGTAACGCTTTGTCCCTAAGGTTTCGCTGGATTTTATTTTTTAATTTGGAAAATATGGACGGTGATTCCTTTATCACCAGCAATTAACAAGTATCTATGAACTGCCTGCTAAGCTCGCGGGTAATACTAGGGATGGGGGAGGAGGAGCAGGTTACGCAGGGGCGGTAGGGCAGGAACTACTACTTCCCTTGCTGCCTTTTTTTTCTTGCCGAGTAAACTTCCACTAAGATTCATAAATCTCCAACACCGTGTGTGCGTGAAGTCCATCACCCATTCTCCGCAAACAGGAAGAGGTGAAGTTTCCTAAGGGTCTCTGCGAGGGGAGGCCGTCCCCGCGGGGCCCCGGGCGCCAGCCCACAACGTCTCCGCGCGCCGCCGACGCAGGGCGCCCAACTCGCGATTCGCGATCGCGGGACCCCCGGCCGGGCGGCGGCGCCGATCGCGCTCCCCACCTGCCTCGGCCCGGCCCCGCGCCTCCCGGCCGCTCCGCCGCCGCGCTCGCTCCCCCGCCCCGGGCTCGTTTCAGTCATCCCTTTGTCCTTGCCCGGATTGGCAGGTTTTATTATTCCGCCTGAACAATCCGGCCGCCCAGTGGCTGAGGGTCGCTGACGTCGGCGGCAGAGCCGGGGAGTAGTTGGGATTCTGCTCTGTCAGTAACACATGTGTACGAGCCGCCGACGGAGCGAGCGAGCCGGCTAGAGGCCAGCGCCGCCGCCTCCGAGCCGGGCAGCTGCAGCCCGGCCGCGGCGCAGCCTGCAGGAGCGCGCGGGCCCG